>NC_090653.1:6045529-6378029 GCF_040937935.1 Hyperolius riggenbachi
CCTCCATCCACCGTGGAGGTCCAATCTCTAAGTGCCTCTCTACTTCCTGTTTAGACAGGAAGTAGCGTCAGACACTTAGAGAGAGGAACCTCCGGCGCGTGGAACGCATGGAGGTATGCCGCCGCCCGCTGCCACTGATAATTGCAGGAGGGCAGCACTGAGGGGAGAGCCCGAGGTGAGGGAGGGGGCCGATGTTGGATGGCCATGCCCCCCAACCCCCTCCCCCCCTCCCCTCCGGTTCAGGGGCTGCAGCCCCAATTGTCACGCCCCTGGTTTAGAGGATCTCGTTTTCGTTGAATGTATGTAAACCATTGAGCAATTTGGCTTATGTCTTAAAGGTGGCCACACGCCATACAATTAGAAGATCCAATCTTTCACCAATTCAATAATTTCCTATCGGTTGTCCTGAAAAATCAAGAGCTTTTTTTTCTTTGTTTTCAATCGTTAAATATGATCAAATTTCCCGTTTTATTCCGATTTTTTTGAAGATTGGACATGTTGGAAATTTCAGATCAACATTATCAAGAATTGTATGGTTTGTGATGGATTGTCAATTACTTGATGTACAAGTCCAATCAATTTTTTTCTGAGCTTTCAATTAATGTATTCATGATTGCCAAAAAATTGAACATAGGCATGTGGTACATTGGTCAGAGATTTGAATTTTTAGAATCAGTCAGAAAAATTGATTGCTATTCTTGAATTGAACAGATATTTTAAAAATATGGTATGGCGTGTGGCCACCTTAACGGATAATGTTATCTAAAAACAATGAAACATTCTGCTTCTGTTAAGGTGCGTACACACATGCGACTATAGTCGTTTGTAACGATCGTTCCCCGATCTTTACCAACGACGATCGTTACAAAAAACGAACCACCGACTATTACCGGTAAGTCAAACGACGAACGAGCCAAATCGCTATAAAAGAAAGTTCTGTCTCGGCGGATTTTAACCAACGACGATCGTTTGCAAAAGTAGTACATCGTTGGAAACGATCGTTTGTACCAGGCTGGACATGCGCATTTCACTTTTTCTCCAGGGAACTTTACAATTTTATGCGCAGGCGCATTGAGTGCTTTTACGTGGTGTAACGTTCGTTCTAACAATGTGATCGTTACACACTTTTTAGAACTAATTTTACTCCGGTCGTTCTTTCGTCAATTAAAAGATCGTTCGTCGTTAACAACGAACGATCGTAGTCGCATGTGTGTACGTAGCATGAGTGTGGTGAAAGTCATTGGGACATAGGTACTCTCAGTGCTGGGAGGAGCTAAGGGGAGGGGCAACCTTTGTATGAATGTCTGCAAAACACAAAGTAGAGTTTTTCAGCACCTGCCACGCGCCGTGTAGCGCCTAAGCTTAGCACGTCTATAGCAGTAATGCTACAGTCTGCGCCCCGTGCACGAGTAATTCAGGGATCCAGCGATTGCCGGACCCCAAATTACTTCTCCCACTGAGTTGCGACGACTCGGAGGGGAAATATTATTAACCCCCACTGTCATACGGCTCACCCTGTGTCTAAAAAATCCCCACGCCAAACTGCCACGTACGCTGCAAAACATTCATTTAACGCAACAAAGTATGCAAAGAATGCACATTGGTTGGCTTGGGATTGGTCAGCTGCAGAGGGAATATTAGGTGTATTAAAGTATATACAGGTATAGGGGTTAGGGCCGGTTCATACTTGTTCAGGAACCGTATTCATGTTGTACGTTTTTTGATGTGGACAAAAACGAAGCCACTGATCCCAATGTTAAAAATAGCGTCTGTCTTCACTCTGGTCAAAAAATGGATCTGTGGGATCCGTGCATGAAAACTGAACGGAGTTTTCACTTTTTCCCGGAGCCCGGATCCCCGCAGAGGCAATGAAAGGCAACACAAAAACGGATCTCCCTTTACACACAGCACTTTGCACACAACATGAATGCAAAAGCGGATTGCCTATTGCCTGCTCCTCCCCTCAGCGCCATCTTTGCGGACCTTTTATCCAAGAATCTTCCTCTACTCCCTCCCTTTCCCCCCATCAGTCCCGCCCCCACCTTCAACTCACTCCAACAGACTCATCTGTTCACCATTGCTTACCCGGCATCTTCATAACTCCAACTTCCTGCCTTAGACATACACGCCTCCCCCCTTATGTGTCCCTCCCCAATCCCTTAATTTGTAAGCCTGTTTGGCAAGGCCCTCCTCCTCATTTGCTCTTCCCTGCCACCATATGGACTCAGTGACTCGTCTGCTATTCTTATCCCTACATTGGTAGATCATTATTTTGTTTATTATGTCTCTGCATACCATTGTTTAATGCTGTACTGTCTCCCACGTATATTGCACAGCGCTGCATAACTTGTTAGCACTTTATACATAAAGTTTAATAATAATTATAATTTTGCCCGTCTGTTTGGAAGCTCCTACAGACACACCAATCTCTGAGTGCTGGTCTCATACGGGGAAAAATGAGCGCAGCAGACCCTCCGTCCCGCGTTGCCCTGCAGGATCAGATCAGACTGCTTCGCTGCATTAAAATCTCAGCCAGAGGTAATTTTGGTTTCGCGGCGGCTGATTCAACACGACTTGATACAGTTAAACACTGTGAATTGATTGGGATTGGTAAATTTCAGCGCTAGTTTAAGGCTTCCCATGGGCTGTGTGAAGGTGTGTGTTGCGGAATGCCAGACAAGAGCTAATTAGAGATGAATGCCAATCCTGCACCCTAATAACAATGATTACAAACGGCATGCGGAGAGCAGCTGCGATTTCCCCCCGCACAAGGAACCAGAAGGCTCCATTCTCCTCCGTCAGCCAATCGGCTTCCTCTCCCAGCTCTGCAGCTGACAATTCTGCTAAATGAAAAGCAGCGGGCTCGTGGCGTGTGTTTTCTGGGCTGGGTTCCACAAATCGCTGTATGATTACATCATGTGAGCAGGCAGGAGCGCGCATGCAAATGAGACCCACGCTCATTGTTGTCACTGAATCCAGGCTCAGACTGGGAACCTTATGCAATTTCTCTCTCTCTGCAAACATTTGTGATGCATCCCACACATCCTATATAATAATCCCCATGTCTCTGCGTCCATGTGTGTGTCTGTGCTTTGCACTACTGCTGCATGGACAGCCTTGACACAGGAAGCAGGACGAGCGCCTGTGCGCTGACTGTGCGGCGTTCTCAGGGGAGGGAGGGAGGGAGGAGAGGGCCTCATTCTAACACAGACCTAGAGGCTGTTTTTAAACGGGCTTAGGTCAGCTAGTCCTATATAATAACCCCCTGTCCCTGTGTCCTGTGCTTTTTTGCTACTGCACATGTGCAGCACGGACAGCCGTTGGGACTGGAGGAGGACGGGTGCATGTGGTCTTGCGAATGTTGTGCGTGCACATTGAGCAGGGGTGCGCGCATGTGTGCTGACATGCCAGCGGGGGCGGCACTTGCGGGAGGGGGGGGGGGGGGTTGTGAGAATGGCCTAAAGCCTGTTTTTAAATGGGCTTAGGTCCACTAGTCCTATACAATAAAACCTAACTGTCCCTGCTTCATCCTCTTTCCCTGTCTGTGTGTCCGTGGTGTTTTGTACTGCGCATGTGCGCAGTACAGTCAACCGTTGGGACAGGAGGACGGGCCAGGGAGCAGGGCGGACGGGCGTGGGTGCGCACGCGGTGGGTGCGGGCGGGTGCGTGCACTGACTGGTGGCGGTGGTGCGTGAAGAGACCTAGAGCCCGTTTTCAAACGGGCTTAGGTAGGTCAACTAGTCCTACCTAATAAAACACAAGTGTCCCTGCGTCCTGTCCGTGTGTCAGTGCTTTTGCGCTACTGCACATGTCAAGCACTGACAGCCGTTATGACAGAACGCAGGGCGGCCAGCCGGACGATCAGGTGAGAGAGCGTGCGACCAGCGGGTGTGCGCACGACCTGCGTGGGTCCGCATGGTGATGACAGACCTAGAGCTCGTTTTCAGACCTAGGTCGCTAGTCCTCTATAATAAAACCCCTGTGTCCCGGCGTCCGTCCATGCTTCCAGACTTGACAGTTTCCTGTCTGTGAATCACATTGCATTGTGGGAAATAACAGCTTTTTCCAACTGCCAAGCAAGCAGCATCTCCCTCTGTGAGCCGCCAGATAGGAGTGGGGGACGGGTGCATGTGGTCTTACGAACGCTGAGGGGCCGTAACATAGTGCCTGTTTTTTAATGGGGGAGCTTTTTACTAGTAAACAATAAATACTGTATCTCTCTCACTATCTATCTATCTATCTATCTATCTATCTATCTATCTATCTATCTATCTATCTATCTATCTATCTATCTATCTATCTATCTATCTATCTATCTGCTCTATCTATCTATCTATCTATCTATCTATCTATCTATCTATCTATCTGTCTGTCTGTCTGTCTGTCTGTCTGTCTGTCTGTCTGTCTGTCTGTCTGTCTGTCTGTCTGTCTATCTATCTATCTATCTATCTATCTATCTGCTCTATCTATTTATCTATCCATCTATCTATCTATCTATCTATCTATCTATCTATCTATCTATCTATCTATCTATCTATCTATCTATCTATCTATCTATCTATCTATCTATCTGTCTGTCTGTCTGTCTGTCTGTCTGTCTGTCTGTCTGTCTGTCTGTCTGTCTGTCTGTCTGTCTGTCTGTCTGTCTGTCTGTCTATCTATCTATCTGCTCTATCTATCTATCTATCTATCTATCTATCTATCTATCTATCTATCTATCTATCTATCTATCTATCTATCTATCTATCTATCTATCTATCTATCTATCTATCTATCTATCTATCTATCTATCTGCTCTATCTATCTATCTATCTATCTATCTATCTATCTATCTATCTATCTGCTGTGTCTGTCTGCAGGGAAATAAATATGGCAGCATTCACCTCCTTTTTGCTACAGGTCTACATTATAAGGACAACTGAAGTGACAGATATATGGAGGCTGACATATATATATATATATACCAGTTGTTTGGTTGTGCTGCTGATCCTCTGGCTCTAATACATTTAGCCATAGCCCCTGAACCAGCATGCAGCAGATCAGGTGTTTCCGACTGAAATGTAATTGGATTAGCCGCATGCTTTTTACAGGTGTGTGATTCAGACACTACTGCAGCCAGAGAGATCAGCAGAACAGCCAGACTACTGGTATTGTGTAACAGGAAATAAATATGGCAGCCTCCATATACGCCTCGCTTCACGTGTACTTTAAGAGAATTTTAAAGAAGCGTTTCACACAGTTCCATTGCACTTAATACTGAATAACATTTGTTATTTATAGTTCTTTTTGTCTAGCAAAAAAAAGTTATGTCATCAAAAGGTCTGTACATCGTTCACGATCTGCTTCTATTCACCGTGCTAAAGCGATTTACCCAATTCAGATTTTATGAGGTCCAAAACATCTTCATGATTGCCACTCCACTCCACATCCACCCACTCTCCATAAAACAATCACCCAAAATGATCAGGAATGATTCTTTACTAATATTCTCTGTTTATGCATCTCTTCTAAGTTCTAATACCTTTGAGTTAGTCAGAGAGATAGTTAAAGCGGAGCTGAACTCAGAACATCCTGTCTGCTCTAAAGTATAAGCAACAGCATAATAACCTTTACAGAAAAAACATTTTTTATTTGTTACAGCTGATACAAATCCTGCAATAGATCTGTATCTGTGTCTACTTCCTGCTTTCATGGAAGCAGACATAGGGTTAACATCCCGTGCTTAGAAAGTAGCTGATCTGCCGAGGCTGCTGAGACTCCTGAGCTGGCACAGCTAAGAGATCAAATCACACTTGTGATTAGTCACACATGAGAGATAATTAGGCAGGCTCTCTAAATAGTGGATTTTTCTCTGTTTTCCTTATGTCCTGTGCAAGAGTTCAGGTCCACTTTAAAGGTTGACAGATGCAAATGTTGTGATCTTGAACAACAATCGACTGCCTGGGAGAAGTTGTGTATCTTTTTTGTACCATGAGATCTTAAAGCTCAGCAGTTTTATAAAATGTTCTGCTTTGTGAGACCTTGTTCACATCATGAATCGCAAAATTTTCAGCGTGTTTTTTTAGCACCTCCCTGCGCTTTCCTGCGCGTTGGGGATTTTTTGTTACGCACTTTTCTAAGCGCTTTTGCAGAGCGAATTGTTTTTTCACTTCCTGGCGTCAGTCAGGAAGTGAACTCTTGCACCCGGAAATGAATAAATACAATGTATTTATTCATGAAAGCGCTGGGGAAATTGCTATACGAAGCGCTTTTTCAAGCACTTTGCGATTTCTCTTTACCTTCCATTGAGGCAAATCGTCCCCAAAAACACTACAGGCAGTGCTTTGGTGAGTGGATTGGAATCGAACCACCCAGATGTGAACTCTCCCATAGGGAATCATTGCACAAGCGCTTTTATGGCGATTTTGAAAATCGCCAGTGCTTAAAAAACCCAAAAGTGCCCTTAGTGTGAAAAAGCCCTGAAATATGGTGTTTGCCAAATAAAGTTTTATGTAATTTTACAAAACATATTATAGGAGAGGCAGGGCTGGATTTGCCATAAGGCAGTGTAGGCATGTGCCTACAGGCGCCTGATTATGGAAAGTCGGCTCAAACCCCTTCCTCCTTATGCAGAGATTTGAGGTGATCGTAAATGAGAGGTCACTTGCCCAGCTCTCGGCATTCTACTGCAAAGATCTCCCTTTAGTCGGGGGCACCTCTACCTACTTAACCCTTAGGGTACCTCAGGCTCTGGATACCTGATACTACGAGGCACCTGTAGCTACCTATGACAGGCAGGGGAAATAAGGAAGTAGTGACAGCTGGGCCAGCCAGCACACTTACGGTTTGGCAGAGGTTTGTAGGTTTATGGAGGGCAAACTCTAGGGTGCCAGACATCTGTGCCTATAGGCTCCTGTGTTGTAAATCTGGGCTTGAGAAGAGGGAAGAATGGTCCTTCAAAATAAATCATAATGAATTATAACAACTGTCACAGGAGCCCTGGTGGCCAGACCGCAAATTGCCTTCCAATCGGTTTCAGCACATAGACCATGCAAACTGGGGTCGCAATCGGTGCATGGAAGTCGACTGAATTTGGGCAGTAGCCCAACCAGAAAGGAGCCTGTGAGGTATGGTAATTACAACTTTACACACTATTTCAGGGTATCTGCCACCACCACTGGTATGGACCAGTGGACCCGACTGACTGACTGGTCCTGCAAATAAAAACGGTTAAAACACGCTGTATTCTGTCTAGCTAGCAACAACAGTAGCGTCTCTTCAGAAGTCTGGGTTCAGTTTGTGTGGCTGAGTAGCAGGGTAGCGGAACAGTGAATGACTTTGATAAAGTCTTTATTCACGTGCAATATAAATAATTAATATATACAGACGATCATTAAAATCAGCAATTATCGAAACATTAATAGCCAGTATGAAATAATACAAAGGAGAAAATACTTAGGGTTTGTGGAAATATGTCCGTTTGTGGGAAAATCATAAAGTCCTTGGTTTCAATTTCAGCAAAATTCTTTGTTTCAGATCACAGCAAAGTTCAGACAAGATGGCCGCCAACCATGCGTCCTCTGGCTGGCAGCAGACCGTTCTCATACAGATGGAATTTAGAGGACTGACTTGCCCGGGCAGCTCTTTTACTTTTAATTGAGCTGTGTTCAAAGGCGGGCTTCCAGAGTCGGCCCCCGGGCCGGACTATGGTAATCACATCTGGGCAGGGGCTTTCACCAGCCCCATAACCCTGACATTTCTCTAGGCCGACCTACGTGGCCGGCACACAAATAATAATTACATATTATCGATCCCCAGAACCTACCGATTAATATGAGACCTTGGATGCGGATGCTAGGGCGTATGGTTACCGAGGGGCCCATAACTCTTTAAAGGATACCACAACTGACATGTGGCATAATGAGATAGACATGGGTATGTACAGTGCCTAGCACACAAACAACTATGCTGTGTTCCTTTTTTTCTTTCTCTGCCTGAAAGAGTTAAATATCAGGTATGTAAGTGGCTGACTCAGTCCTGACTCAGACAGGAAGTGACTACAGTGTGACCCTCACTGATAAGAAATTCTCCCTTTTTTTATCTCTTTCTTGCTCTCAGAAGCCATTTTCTGCTAGGAAAGTGTGTTATAGTTGAAATTTCTTATCAGTGAAGGTCACACTGTAGTCACTTCCTGTCTGAGTCAGGACTGAATCAGCCACTTACATACCTGATATTTACCTCTTTCAGGAAGAGAAAGAAAAAAAGGAACACAGCATAGTTATTTGTGTGTTAGGCACTGTACATACCCATGTCTATCTCATTATGCCACATGTCAGTTGTGGTATCCTTTAACCGAATGAGGTAGGATTATGATTTGTATACCGAGACGTTGGTCCAATTCCAACGGATCAGAATACACTCCTCCCACCTCTGGGTGATACTCGGTTTTCCTTTAATAAGCAGAAATCATAATTCCCATGCTTCATCATTTTAACCCCTGGAGACAGTTTGTCTGGTGAGCAGGAGTAAGCACCATTTGCTAGTCAATTCACATTGAGGTGTGAGCTGTGGGCTCATCCTGTCTTCCCCAAAGGCAGGGCACTGGCCTTGTGGTTCTTAATTAGCATCTGAGTGAGATCAGCTTGGACAACCTGAGTGAAAGCCCAGACCTTAGTCATATGCTAATTAACCACACAGGTCTTTCCAGTGAGCATACTTGCTCTCATGAAAAGAACTGTGCTAACACCTATGAAGACAACTGGGACCTCAGACTGGACTGCAGATGCTCCTACACAACCAATCTAGATTCTAGCACGTCAATGGCAATCGGTGCAATAAACCAATTGCGATCTCGTTTCTCACGGCTGTTCCATGACAATGCTGTAATTTATGGGATACACTGTGAGCATTGTAGAATTCTTCTATAGAAATCAGTCTAAGATTATGTCACCGCTGTTCTTGAGAGTTCCTCTCCGTTCAGTAGAATCTTGGGCAATCAGGAGTGCTGATCACTTTCCCTGTAATATTCAGCATTATTTCATGCCTAGAATGGATGTTTGGCTTGTCCCGTTCAGTCTTGGAATTCCCATAACACATTAGCCTCCATGACCTCGGAATTAACCCGGGCATCTGCTCCATCCAACCGTTCGTGCATCCTTCCTGCATCATAATTCTCCAGCTTGTTACTCCGGCATCTCCTGGCCTCCAGGTATCTCAGTGACCTCATTCGGCGAGATCTATGATTAAGCTGTTGCCAAACCTCGCCCTTGTTTCCCCGCCGCCGACACAGTACACAACGCTCTAGGTTAGAATTCCTAATTATGTCCTTCTCCGAGCCTCCTTCTCTAAGACACAACATATTTCCTAGGCGACAACGAACATGTGCTACTGTACCACTAACACTTTGTTTAGCTAATACATCTCCCCGCACAACAGGGCATCCCGGTGACATTACCTTTGCCGCGACCGCATTCCGCGCCTACTTAAGTCACTTGGAATAATGGCTCCTCTCCCGGCACTGTCGAAACTTTCCTGCCATTAATCCTTCTGAAATACCTTTGTTTTTTTTGTCCCAAATGCATTATTTTGCATTTATTAACATTAATGCGATGTTGCCACAACCTTGCACGTTTGTCTAATTTGCTTAATTCATTCATCATGGTGTTTACACTTCTCTCCCCACTTCATCGCTTTGAGGAAGGCGATGGCGTTACGGATGATAGTGTCAGCTACGGAAGGACGGACAACCCATCTTCTGTCTGTGAGGTCTAAAGATGCATACATTACCCTGTACTTGTAAAGTATCCCCTTCCCCCTGGGGGATTCATCATACAACTAGAAAGCAAAATATATTCGTAGCACTCGCTACAAAGGCCATTTCAGCTCCGTCATATCACTGAGCTTAGTCACTGGATGGGAGCATGGGGATTACACAGCACAGTATGAGTACAAGGTAATGCTTAGTCACTGGATGGGAGCATGGAGATTACACAGCACAGTATGAGTACAAGGTAATGCTTAGTCACTGGAGGGGAGCATGGAGATCACACAGCACAGTATGAGTACAAGGTAATGCTTAGTCAGTCACTGGATGGAGCATGGAGATCACACAGCACAGTATGAGTACAAGGTAATGCTTAGTCACTGGATGGGAGCATGGAGATCACACAGCACAGTATGAGTACAAGGTAATGCTTAGTCACTGGAGGGGAGCATGGAGATCACACAGCACAGTATGAGTACAAGGTAATGCTTAGTCACTGGATGGGAGCATGGAGATCACACAGCACAGTATGAGTACAAGGTAATGCTTAGTCACTGGATGGAGCATGGAGATCACACAGCACAGTATGAGTACAAGGTAATGCTTAGTCACTGGAGGGGAGCATGGAGATCACACAGCACAGTATGAGTACAAGGTAATGCTTAGTCACTGGATGGGAGCATGGAGATCACACAGCACATTATGAGTACAAGGTAATGCTTAGTCACTGGATGGAGCATGGAGATCACACAGCACAGTATGAGTACAAGGTAATGCTTAGTCACTGGAGGGGAGCATGGAGATCACACAGCACAGTATGAGTACAAGGTAATGCTTAGTCACTGGATGGGAGCATGGAGATCACACAGCACAGTATGAGTACAAGGTAATGCTTAGTCACTGGATGGAGCATGGAGATCACACAGCACAGTATGAGTACAAGGTAATGCTTAGTCACTGGAGGGGAGCATGGAGATCACACAGCACAGTATGAGTACAAGGTAATGCTTAGTCACTGGATGGGAGCATGGAGATCACACAGCACAGTATGAGTACAAGGTAATGCTTAGTCACTGGATGGAGCATGGAGATCACACAGCACAGTATGAGTACAAGGTAATGCTTAGTCACTGGATGGGAGCATGGAGATCACACAGCACAGTATGAGTACAAGGTAATGCTTAGTCACTGGATGGAGCATGGAGATCACACAGCACAGTATGAGTACAAGGTAATGCTTAGTCACTGGATGGGAGCATGGAGATCACACAGCACAGTATGAGTACAAGGTAATGCTTAGTCACTGGATGGAGCATGGAGATCACACAGCACAGTATGAGTACAAGGTAATGCTTAGTCACTGGAGGGGAGCATGGAGATCACACAGCACAGTATGAGTACAAGGTAATGCTTAGTCACTGGATGGAGCATGGAGATCACACAGCACAGTATGAGTACAAGGTAATGCTCAGTCACTGGATGGAGCATGGAGATCACACAGCACAGTATGAGTACAAGGTAATGCTTAGTCACTGGATGGAGCATGGAGATCACACAGCACAGTATGAGTACAAGGTAATGCTTAGTCACTGGATGGAGCATGGAGATCACACAGCACAGTATGAGTACAAGGTAATGCTTAGTCACTGGATGGAAGCATGGAGATCACACAGCACAGTATGAGTACAAGGTAATGCTTAGTCACTGGATGGAGCATGGAGATCACACAGCACAGTATGAGTACAAGGTAATGCTTAGTCACTGGATGGAGCATGGAGATCACACAGCACAGTATGAGTACAAGGTAATGCTTAGTCACTGGATGGAGCATGGAGATCACACAGCACAGTATGAGTACAAGGTAATGCTTAGTCACTGAATGGGGCATGGAGATCACACAGCACAGTATGAGTACAAGGTAATGCTTAGTCACTGGATGGAGCATGGAGATCACACAGCACAGTATGAGTACAAGGTAATGCTTAGTCACTGGATGGGGCATGGAGATCACACAGCACAGTATGAGTACAAGGTAATGCTTAGTCACTGGATGGGGCATGGAGATCACACAGCACAGTATGAGTACAAGGTAATGCTTAGTCACTGGATGGAGCATGGAGATTAGGCAAGTTGGGTTCACTCAGATGCATAGCATGGGTGCACAGTAATGGAGGTGCATGATCAGGTAGGACACAAAAGGAGGAGTACCTTGCCCAAAGGCTTACAATCTAGAGGGAGAGATAGGGACATGAAAGGTAGGGGACAAGAGTTCAGCTGTGGGTTTAGAGCAATTGTGAGGGGTGGTAGGCCAGAGTGAAAAGGTGAGTTTTGAGGGCCTTCTTGAAGGTGTTGAAGGATGGGGGCTGCCCTAATGGGTGGAGGTAGGGAGTTCCATAGTGTTGGAGCGGCTCTTGAGAAGTCTTGGAGACGTGCATGGGACTGGGTGATGCGGGGGACAGTCAGACGAAGTTCATTGGAGGAACGGAGGGAGCGACTTGGTGTGTATCTCTGAGCAAGATCAGAAATGTAGGTTGGACAGGTTTTGTGGACGGATTTGTAGGTCAGACACAATATCTTGAATCTGATTCTGGACTGGATAGGAAGCCAGTGGAGGGATTCACGGAGGGGAGCCGCCCTGGTGGAGCGATGGGAGGAGTGGATAATTCTGGCTGCTGCATTCATGCTGGACTGCAGTGGGGCTATTCGGGTCATAGGGAGACCAGACAGAAGGGCATTGCAGTAGTCGAGGCGGGAAATTATGAGGGCATGGATGAGGAGTTTGGTGGTGGCAGAGGTCAGGAAAGGGCGAATCTTACAGATGTTACGAAGGTGGAAGTTGCGGGACTTTGTGAGGTTTTGGATGTGGGGAGTGAAGGAGAGTGCGGAGTCCAGGGTGACACCCAGACAGCGGGCTTGAGAGGTAGGGAGAATGGTAGTGTAGTTAACAGTGACCTGCACATCTGGGAGGTCCAGGAATGACCGGGGTGGGAAGATCATAAATTCCGTTTTGTCTAGATTTAGTTTCAGGAACCTAGCGGACATATCATGTAAATGTTCGCAATTACATCCATACGTAATAATGATTTGTAAATTCAATTGATTTCATGCAATCATTTGTAATTTTGCTTAATTTTTGTGTAATTTTCACGTAATTTCATGACAAATGTAGTAGTGAATAGCAAACCCCCATACATGCTTTTCCCACCAAAATTGTTACATATGTAAAAAAAAATAGTGAGTACAAGTAAAAAAAATATATATATATATATTGATTTTCTCAAAAACTACAATGGCCTTGTAACGATTGGTGTCAGCACGCAGAGAGAATCTGATTATTGGTGATCTGCAGTATCAACAAGAATGCAGATATATACCTGATTATTGATGATCTGCAGAATCACCGATAATACAGATATATTGCTAACCTCTGGACACCTATAGGTATGTGAGTGTCTGGTGTAACAGTAATACTTTGAGTGATGCACCTGCTGAGCAGGTGATCATAGGCAGTAAAGGAATACTGCTCTTGAGGGCACAGGAACCTTCCAGCAGCCTGAGACTCTCCAAGGGGTGGAGTCAGGCTGAAGATAGAGAAGGCCAGAGAGTGAGTGACACCTGAAGGTGGATGTCACTATCTGGTCTGGAGACTATCTCTTAAGAGGAGAGATAGCTCTCGAGGTCGGGCAAGCCAGGTCGGCAACACACGGATAGATAAAGTACAAAGACAGAAGGCTGATTCGGTATCCTAGGCTAGCAGGGTCTGGCAACGGAATATCAGATATGCGAGGTACCGAATCAGAGATCAGAGGGATAGTCAGGAAAGCAATAAGTCATAACAGATATCAACAATGCCTAGTCTGGGTGTGAGGTCCTTGGTCTCTACACCCCGGAACTAGTCTGATGAATATCAGATAGATAACACAAGTTCCCTAGTCTGGGTGTGAGGTCCGTGGTCTCTACACCCTAGAACTAGTCTGATGAATATCAGATAGATAACACAAGTTCCCTAGTCTGGGTGTGAGGTCCGTGGTCTCTACACCCTGGAACTAGTCTGGTGAATATCAGATAGATAACACAAGTTCCCTAGTCTGGGTGTGAGGTCCATGGTCTCTACACCCTGGAACTAGTCTGGAGTATAACAGATGGATAACACAAGTTCCCTAGTCTGGGTGTGAGGTCCGTGGTCTCTACACCCTGGAACTAGTCTGAAGTATAACAGATAGATAACACAAGTTCCCTAGTCTGGGTGTGAAGTCCGTGGTCTCTACACCCTGGAACTAGTCTGGAGTATAACACAGATGATAATACAGTTCCCTAAGCTGGGTGTGAGGTCCGTGGTCTCTACACCCTGGAACTAGTCTAAGCATAAACAGAATAACAGTACAAGTAATCTGGCTCAGTGTGAATTCCCAGGTCCACCTGGTTCAAACACACTGTAGGATCTGACTAAGGTCTGAGTGCTTCCACGTAGTGTTCGCAACGGCAGACAACTTGAGACTGGCCAGCAGTAACTATATATGGAGTAGTGCTCTCCAGCACCACCCCTAATTGATCAACCAATAGTAACCTGCTCTGGAGTCAGCTGATCGGCGTGGTCAGCTGACTCTTCCTGCTTAGTATAAGAGTTCTGCCTCTCAGCGCGCACGCGTGTATTCCTAAGCCTGTGTGCACTAACAGACTCAGCCACACCAGACACACGCTGCCGCGTGGAAACCGCCGCGCTGGACGCGGAACCAGCCACCTTACTGTTGTTGCATGTGGCGACTTTTCCGCGTTCTGCCCTGTTACCAGACGCACGTTTCCGCGTGCAAACCGCCGCACTGGACGCGGAATCAGCCGCCTCGTCAGCACCACACGCGGCGGCTTTTCCGCGTTCTCTCACAGGCCTCAATTCACTAAGATCATGCTGGAGATAATAAGGCAAGAGAAAACTTACCTCCACATAAGAGAGAGTTATCTTATCTCTTCATTCCTTACGTTACCTCCTCTGTAGTTAAGTTACCTCCTCTGTAGTTAAGTTACCTCCTCTGTAGTTAATTTACCTCCTCTGTAGTTATTTTCACAGGCAGTTAATAAACAGCCTGTCTTTAACTCTGGAGTTATTTTAAGGATTGGAGAGTTAACTTAAAGACAGAAGAGTAACTTTAGGTTTGCCTGAGGTAAAATGTTTCCTGAATACGACATGCCTTTATCACCATGGTAACAACTCTAGAAACGTTATTAAACACAGGAGATAAACTTAGTGAATTGAGGCCAATGTATTTTTGAAAAAAATTGACTTGTCCCCACTATTTTCCTTAACATATTTAGCAATTTTAGTGACAATAGTGGGGACTTTGCTATTAACTGCTAAAGTCAGCACAAAATTACGTGAAATTACAAATGGTTACAGACTAAATTAATCATGATTTTTCCCGAAATTTTGCAGTACAATTTGCATCATAATTGCTTATTTGGATCATTTCCTTCAGCTAAATGATCTACCAACAGAGCCCACACATCTACAGACAATGGGCAGTGCTATGGGAAGTAGAATGTCGCCCCAGTATGCAAATTTGTTTATGGCCAGATTGGAGGAAAACTTCCTTTCAACTTGTGAAATTAAACCATGGGCTTACTTCAGATTTATAGACGATATCCTATTAATCTGGACAGCATCACAGGAAGAATTAATCAGATTCCACAAAAAACTTCTCAGAGTACCACAAGAACATCAAGTTAACGCTCAGCTTTTCAACCTCCCATGTCAGTTTCCTGGATACCACAATTTATATACAAGATAGAATTTTACAAACATCCATATACCGTAAACCAACTGACCGGCATATTTACCTAAAATGGAAGAGTTTCCACCCGGAACACACCAAAAAATCTATTGTTTACAGCCAGGCTCTGAGGTATAACCGAATATGTTCTAATTCAGAGGACAGAGACAGACAACTTATGTCACTACGTAAAATATTCATAGATCAGGGATATCATCCACAAATCGTTGATGATCAAATACACAGAGCAACTTTAAAATCTAGAGAGGAACTATTGAACTACACCCCAAAGACTGAAAACAACAGAATCCTAATTGTGGTAACCTACAACCCAAAATTAAAGACACCGAGGAAGATATTGAAAGCCATACAACCGATACTCCATAAAGACAAACGCCTGAAGGATGTTTTTCCTGATTTACCAATGCTTGCTTTCAGACAACCTCCCAATTTGAGACAAATGATTATCAGAAGTGCATTATCTACACCAGAAACTCCAGGCACATTACTCTGCAATATCACAAGGTGTGAGACCTGCCCTTTTATCTTGTGCACAAGCCAAATACAAATACCAAACTCACAGAAATATCATCAAATACAAGACCAATTTTCCTGAGAGTCATCCAATGCTGTATACATGATATGCAGCATAAAATGCTCCTCAAGAGGAATCTATATAGGAGAAACCGGACAAAAACTGCGCACAAGAATGAACCATCACCACTTTAAAATTAATGAAGGTAAAATGGACACACCAGTGGGCCAACACTTCTGTGAACCAGGACACAGCATGCAAGATCTAAAAGTACTTATTCTTAAGGGTAACTTCAAAAATGATCAATCAAGAAAAATTTCTGAGTACAAATTTATGAAAATGTTCAAGACATTAACAGAAGTTTTAAATTGTGGAACAGGATTCATGACACCTTATGTAACATGATTGATTTGGCTTCATGATCTTCAGAAACCTGCTGGATTTCATGTATGGTTGCACTAACTCACTGGCTCCACCCTGCTGATCACCTGACACCTAACGGATAAACAGTAACCAGCACAACTGTCATCTTCGTGTTTACCATTTATCTGCATCAGTGTTTTACTTCAGCTTACATCTGGGAATGTGCCTGAAGAAGGGGACTAGATCCCAGAAAGCTTGCATCTCTTTTAGTTAGCTATTAAAAGGTATTTTTTTTTTTTTTTACAAAACTTTGTTTTTTTTCTACCTATATAATTTGGATGTGAAATAACGACTATGGTAAATTTGTGTTCATCATTACTCCCAGTCCCTGCCCTGCTTAAAAGTATTAGATTTTAAATTGGTGTGATGAAAAAATAAGGCTTTCTCTAAGTTCTGGTGGAGGGCTTTAATTGGCCCTTCGCTGGTCTGATATTTGGGCCCTAAAAAGAGCAGAACAAGCCCAGCCCCTCGTTGTTTGTAGTTACCTCAGGCTTTCGTAGCCTCCATCCATAATGTCATTTTATATAAAGGTAGCTCAGGGGACTTCCTGTTCTACCACGTTGTGGTTGATCATGTGATCTTCATTGGCCAATGATAAAATGAGAAATCCCACTCATTATGTATAAGGCCCAGTTTTTTAGGGGGAAGCCAATTAACTTATCTGTATGTTTTTGGGATGTGGGAGAAAACTGGAGTGCCCGGAGGAAACTGAGGGCAGACACGGGGAGAACATACAAACTCCTTGCAGATGTTGACCTGTCTGGGATTTGAACTGGGGACCCAGCGCTGCAAGGTGAGAGTGCTAACCATTACGCCCCCATGCTGCCCATTTGCATGTCATTGACTATCCCTACTGCTGTCAATTTTCACAGCTAGCTACCAGTTTCCTTACAGAGCAGCTGTCAGCTATACTATCTCAGAAAAAAAAATATATAAGTAGATAAATACTTGCTCTACTTACATAACATATGTATTGCACTGTCCACATTTTGATTTTAGTGATTTTTCTACAGTAAAAAAATAGAGAATCCTTCTTAGCAGTTCCCATTTTAACTGTGGCTATTTTGAAGCCAATCCTGATGTCATTTCCTCCCTTACTCTCCTATGCCTGATTGTGTATGCATTGCCCGCCCTCCACTATAGAAAGTGCATTGTCTCCGCATGAGAAATATTGGCCAATCAGAGAGGCACAGAGGTGTGGGAGGGGGAAACAGGAGGGAAAGAGGCTTCAGCCAATCAGGGTGCATTAGTTAAGTCTGAGGGGAAGTAGAGAAGCAAAAAAAAGACAACCCAGCATGCCTTGCAACTTCCTTTGTGCGGCAATGCACCAAATAAGAGTCAGGTAAACTGGGGAATGATCATTTATCAACAAGAAAAGTAATAGTGATTTTAACTTTTGGATTGCCTGGTTAGCATCCTTATTACTTGTTTACCAGATAAAAATAAAGAATTGATTTTTAATTTTATGCCCGACAGTTACACTTTAATCAAGTTCTGACACTGACTGGGCCTCAGAGGAGCTCACAATGTTATGTCGCTTTGATAGTTTAAAATCAATCTGCAGGGATGGGAAATATCTCACCCATTTGTGTTTGATGGTGGGAAGACACCGGAGTATCCAGCAGAAACTCCCTCAAACTCCATGCATGTAGCATCTTAGCCAAGATTCAAACCTGTGATTCAATTGCTCCAAAGTAAGAGTGGCAATTACTAAACCACACCAAGCCACTATTATGCCCAGCATCAATCATCAAACTGGTTATATGATCATACTTTCCCTGCGCTTCACTAAAAGTTGTAAGCTAGTGATAGGGATGGTGTGTGCAGCCAACAAGCAGCCCCTACATCTGCTTCATGCTGGGAATAGGGCAGGTGCTAGCTCTGGTCTCTAGATGGAGATGCTGAGCTCTGGCTCATAGGGTGCCACCCACTGGTCTTCAGATACTCATTTCCCATAATGCATTGCAGTGTAACAGCAGCATGTCTGATGTACTGCTGGTAAATTCAGCAGTTTTAGAAGTCTGGGCAGTCTTATCAGGTAGCAGTTGAGTTTATTAAGATATGTTAATGGCAACAGAAGAACAGTTGCTCATTTTAAGCTTAATTTTTGCGATCGTTATCAGAATAAAATAATACAGAAGGAAACACTATGTATACATTTTAATCTGTTGTAATTTTGGATGCAAAATGTTTAATCTGATTATTTTATGAAGATAAAATATAAAATTCACAGCTTGTTTTTATTCTATTATTATTGTTATTAATAGAGTGAGATCTTTCGTACTTTCACAGCTCATGAGGGAGATGTGTTTATTTTTTAATACAAATCAAGGCTTCACAAAAAAATGAAAATACAATATTATCCGACGTCTAGCTTCAGGATACTCTGAAAGATTAAAACCGCGTGCGGCTCGAGTCCAATTACTGGAAGTGCGACCGCATATCGTTCCATTCCTATTTCGGATTCCGGATAGCCATTTCTAAAGAACGCACACTGCTTATTTGTTAAAATGACTTTTTAAGCTCAGGATGATAATCTTAGAACTGAATTCCAGGCACACACCTCAATATACGGCAGAGATACAATACATGTCAAATGTATTTCTTGTGAAAAGGCTGGTTATGCGGTTTAACTAGTCCTCTAGTCCAGAAAGCCTAACAACACGGCACAGCCTGTGAAACCAAACATTTACCATTGACTTCCTTAGTTCTGCAGTTGGATAAAACTACCCTCGGCCCAGCCCAAATGGCGGCACAGGACATGGATAGGTGCAGGGTGGGAGGAGGAGGAGGCATGGCAGCACAGGACACTGATAGGTGAAGGCTGGAAGGAGGAGACATGGCAGCACAGAGACACTGATAGGTGTAGGCTGGAGGGAGGAGGCATGGCAGTACAGGACATGGATAGGTGCTGGATGGAAGGAGGAGGCATGGCAGCACAAAGACACTGATAGGTGATGATGGAAGGAGGAGGCATGGCAGCACAAAGACACTGATAGGTGATGATGGAAGGAGGAGGCATGGCAGCACAGGACACTGATAGGGGAAGGCTGGGAGGAGGAGTCATGGCAGCACAGGACACTGATAGATGCAGCCTAGGAGAAGGAGGGATTGCAGCACAGGACACTGATAGGTGCAGGCTGGAAGGAGGAGGCATTGCAGCACAGGACACTGATAGGTGCAGGCTGGAGGGAGGAGACATGGCAGCACAGGACATGGATAGGTGCTGGATGGAAGGAGGAGGCATGGCAGCACAAAGACACTGATAGGTGATGATGGAAGGAGGAGGCATGGCAGCACAGGACACTGATAGGGGAAGGCTGGGAGGAGGAGTCATGGCAGCACAGGACACTGATAGATGCAGCCTAGGAGGAGGAGGGATTGCAGCACAGGACACTGATAGGTGCAGGCTGGAAGGAGGAGGCATTGCAGCACAGGACACTGATAGGTGCAGGCTGGAGGGAGGAGACATGGCAGCACAGGACACTGATAGGGGAAGGCTGGAAGGAGGAGACATGGCAGCACAGGACACTGATAGGGGAAGGCTGGAAGGAGGAGGCATTGCAGCACAGGACACTGATAGGTGCAGGCTGGAGGGAGGAGGCATGGCAGTACAGGACATGGATAGGTGCTGGATGGAAGGAGGAGGCATGGCAGCACAAAGACACTGATAGGTGATGATGGAAGGAGGAGGCATGGCAGCACAGGACACTGATAGGGGAAGGCTGGGAGGAGGAGTCATGGCAGCACAGGACACTGATAGATGCAGCCTAGGAGAAGGAGGGATTGCAGCACAGGACACTGATAGGTGCAGGCTGGAAGGAGGAGGCATTGCAGCACAGGACACTGATAGGTGCAGGCTGGAGGGAGGAGACATGGCAGTACAGGACATGGATAGGTGCTGGATGGAAGGAGGAGGCATGGCAGCACAAAGACACTGATAGGTGATGATGGAAGGAGGAGGCATGGCAGCACAGGACACTGATAGGGGAAGGCTGGGAGGAGGAGTCATGGCAGCACAGGACACTGATAGATGCAGCCTAGGAGGAGGAGGGATTGCAGCACAGGACACTGATAGGTGCAGGCTGGAAGGAGGAGGCATTGCAGCACAGGACACTGATAGGTGCAGGCTGGAGGGAGGAGACATGGCAGCACAGGACACTGATAGGGGAAGGCTGGAAGGAGGAGACATGGCAGCACAGGACACTGATAGGGGAAGGATGGAAGGAGGAGGCATTGCAGCACAGGACACTGATAGGTGCAGGCTGTAAGGAGGAGGCATGGCAGCACAGGACACTGATAGGTGCAGCCTAGGAGGAGGAGGGACTGCAGCACAGGACACTGATAGGTGCAGGCTGGAAGGAGGAGGCATTGCAGCACAGGACACTGATAGCTGCAGGCTGGAGGGAGGAGGCATGGCAGCACAGGATACTGATAGGTGCAGGCTGGAAGGAGGAGGTATTGCAGCACAGGACACTGATAGGTGAAGGCTGGAGGGAGGAGGAGACACGGCAGCACAGGACACTGATAGGTGCAGGCTGGAGGGAGGAGGCATGGCAGCACAGGACACTGATAGGTGCAGGCTGGAGGGAGGAGGCATGGCAGCACAGGACACTGATAGGTGCAGGCTGGAAGGAGGAGGCATAGCAGCTCAGGACACTGATAGGTGCAGGCTGGAGCGAGGAGGCATGGCAGCACAGGACACTGATAGATGCAGGCTAGAAGGAGGGGGCATGGCAGCACAGGACACTGATAGGTGCAGTCTGGAGGGAGGAGGCATGGCAGCACAGGACACTGATAGGTGCAGGCTGGAGGGAGGAGACATGGCAGCACAGGACACTGATAGGGGAAGGCTGGAAGGAGGAGACATGGCAGCACAGGACACTGATAGGGGAAGGATGGAAGGAGGAGGCATTGCAGCACAGGACACTGATAGGTGCAGGCTGTAAGGAGGAGGCATGGCAGCACAGGACACTGATAGGTGCAGCCTAGGAGGAGGAGGGACTGCAGCACAGGACACTGATAGGTGCAGGCTGGAAGGAGGAGGCATTGCAGCACAGGACACTGATAGCTGCAGGCTGGAGGGAGGAGGCATGGCAGCACAGGATACTGATAGGTGCAGGCTGGAAGGAGGAGGTATTGCAGCACAGGACACTGATAGGTGAAGGCTGGAGGGAGGAGGAGACACGGCAGCACAGGACACTGATAGGTGCAGGCTGGAGGGAGGAGGCATGGCAGCACAGGACACTGATAGGTGCAGGCTGGAGGGAGGAGGCATGGCAGCACAGGACACTGATAGGTGCAGGCTGGAAGGATGAGGCATAGCAGCTCAGGACACTGATAGGTGCAGGCTGGAGCGAGGAGGCATGGCAGCACAGGACACTGATAGATGCAGGCTAGAAGGAGGGGGCATGGCAGCACAGGACACTGATAGGTGCAGTCTGGAGGGAGGAGGCATGGCAGCACAGGACACTGATAGGTGCAGGCTGGAGGGAGGAGGCATGGCAGCACAGGACACTGATAGGTGCAGGCTAGAAGGAGGAGGCATGGCAGCACAGGACACTGATAGGTGCAGGCTGGAAGGAGGAGGCATAGCAGCTCAGGACACTGATAGGTGCAGGCTGGAAGGAGGAGGCATTGCAGCACAGGACACTGATAGGTGCAGGCTGGAGGGAGGAGACATGGCAGCACAGGACACTGATAGTTGCAGGCTGGAAGGAGGAGGCATTGCAGCACAGGACACTGATAGGTGCAGGCTGGAGGGAGGAGGCATGGCAGCACAGGACATGGATAGGTGCTGGATGGAAGGAGGAGGCATGGCAGCACAAAGACACTGATAGGTGATGATGGAAGGAGAAGGCATGGCAGCACAGGACACTGATAGGGGAAGGCTGGGAGGAGGAGTCATGGCAGCACAGGACACTGATAGATGCAGCGTAGGAGGAGGAGGGATTGCAGCACAGGACACTGATAGGTGCAGGCTGGAAAGAGGAGGCATTGCAGCACAGGACACTGATAGGTGCAGGCTGGAGGGAGGAGACATGGCAGTACAGGACATGGATAGGTGCTGGATGGAAGGAGGAGGCATGGCAGCACAAAGACACTGATAGGTGATGATGGAAGGAGGAGGCATGGCAGCACAGGACACTGATAGGGGAAGGCTGGGAGGAGGAGTCATGGCAGCACAGGACACTGATAGATGCAGCCTAGGAGGAGGAGGGATTGCAGCACAGGACACTGATAGGTGCAGGCTGGGAGGAGGAGGCATTGCAGCACAGGACACTGATAGGTGCAGGCTGGAGGGAGGAGACATGGCAGCACAGGACACTGATAGTTGCAGGCTGGAAGGAGGAGGCATTGCAGCACAGGACACTGATAGGCGCAGGCTGGAGGGAGGAGGCATGGCAGCACAGGACACTGATAGGTGCAGGCTGGAAGGAGGAGGCATGGCAGCACAGGACACTGATAGGTGCAGTCTGGAGGGAGGAGGCATGGCAGCACAGGACACTGATAGGTGCAGGCTGGAGGGAGGAGGCATGGCAGCACAGGATACTGATAGGTGCAGGCTGGAAGGAGGAGGTATTGCAGCACAGGACACTGATAGGTGAAGGCTGGAGGGAGGAGGAGACACGGCAGCACAGGACACTGATAGGTGCAGGCTGGAGGGAGGAGGCATGGCAGCACAGGACACTGATAGGTGCAGGATGGAGGGAGGAGGCATGGCAGCACAGGACACTGATAGGTGCAGGCTGGAAGGAGGAGGCATAGCAGCTCAGGACACTGATAGGTGCAGGCTGGAGCGAGGAGGCATGGCAGCACAGGACACTGATAGATGCAGGCTAGAAGGAGGGGGCATGGCAGCACAGGACACTGATAGGTGCAGTCTGGAGGGAGGAGGCATGGCAGCACAGGACACTGATAGGTGCAGGCTGGAGGGAGGAGGCATGGCAGCACAGGACACTGATAGGTGCAGGCTAGAAGGAGGAGGCATGGCAGCACAGGACACTGATAGGTGCAGGCTGGAAGGAGGAGGCATAGCAGCTCAGGACACTGATAGGTGCAGGCTGGAAGGAGGAGGCATTGCAGCACAGGACACTGATAGGTGCAGGCTGGAGGGAGGAGACATGGCAGCACAGGACACTGATAGTTGCAGGCTGGAAGGAGGAGGCATTGCAGCACAGGACACTGATAGGTGCAGGCTGGAGGGAGGAGGCATGGCAGCACAGGACACTGATAGGTGCTGGATGGAAGGAGGAGGCATGGCAGCACAAAGACACTGATAGGTGATGATGGAAGGAGGAGGCATGGCAGCACAGGACACTGATAGGGGAAGGCTGGGAGGAGAAGTCATGGCAGCACAGGACACTGATAGATGCAGCCTAGGAGGAGGAGGGATTGCAGCACAGGACACTGATAGGTGCAGGCTGGAAAGAGCAGGCATTGCAGCACAGGACACTGATAGGTGCAGGCTGGAGGGAGGAGACATGGCAGTACAGGACATGGATAGGTGCTGGATGGAAGGAGGAGGCATGGCAGCACAAAGACACTGATAGGTGATGATGGAAGGAGGAGGCACGGCAGCACAGGACACTGATAGGGGAAGGCTGGGAGGAGGAGTCATGGCAGCACAGGACACTGATAGATGCAGCCTAGGAGGAGGAGGGATTGCAGCACAGGACACTGATAGGTGCAGGCTGGAAGGAGAAGGCATTGCAGCACAGGACACTGATAGGTGCAGGCTGGAGGGAGGAGACATGGCAGCACAGGACACTGATAGTTGCAGGCTGGAAGGAGGAGGCATTGCAGCACAGGACACTGATAGGTGCAGGCTGGAGGGAGGAGGCATGGCAGCACAGGACACTGATAGGTGCAGGCTGGAAGGAGGAGGCATGGCAGCACAGGACACTGATAGGTGCAGCCTAGGAGGAGGAGGGATTGCGGCACAGGACACTGATAGGTGCAGGCTGGAAGGAGGAGGCATTGCAGCACAGGACACTGATAGCTGCAGGCTGGAGGGAGGAGGCATGGCAGCACAGGATACTGATAGGTGCAGGCTGGAAGGAGGAGGTATTGCAGCACAGGACACTGATCGGTGAAGGCTGGAGGGAGGAGGAGACACGGCAGCACAGGACACTGATAGGTGCAGGCTGGAGGGAGGAGGCATGGCAGCACAGGACACTGATAGGTGCAGGCTGGAGGGAGGAGGCATGGCAGCACAGGACACTGATAGGTGCAGGCTGGAAGGAGGAGGCATAGCAGCTCAGGACACTGATAGGTGCAGGCTGGAGCGAGGAGGCATGGCAGCACAGGACACTGATAGATGCAGGCTAGAAGGAGGGGGCATGGCAGCACAGGACACTGATAGGTGCAGTCTGGAGGGAGGAGGCATGGCAGCACAGGACACTGATAGGTGCAGGCTGGAGGGAGGAGGCATGGCAGCACAGGACACTGATAGGTGCAGGCTAGAAGGATGAGGCATGGCAGCACAGGACACTGATAGGTGCAGGCTGGAAGGAGGAGGCATAGCAGCTCAGGACACTGATAGGTGTAGGCTGGAGGGAGGAGGCATAGCAGCACAGGACACTGATAGGTGCAGGCTGGGTGGAGGAGGCATGGCAGCACAGGACACTGATAGATGCAGGCTAGAAGGAGGGGGCATGGCAGCACGGGGACACTGATACTGTAGGTGCAGGCTGGAAGGAGGAGGCATGGCAGTACAAGACACTGATAGGTGCAGGCTGGGAGGAGGAGGCATGGCAGCACAGGGACACTGATAGGTGCAGGCTGGGATGAGGAGGCATGGCAGCACAGGACACTGATAGGTGATGATGGAAGGAGGAGGCATGGCAGCACAGGGCACTGATAGATGCTGGATGGAAGGAGGAGGCATGGCAGCACATAGACCCTGATAGGTGCTGGGTGGAAGGATGAGGCATGGCAGCACAGGGACACTGATAGGTGCTGGATGGAAGGTGGAGGCATGGCAGCACAGGACACTGATAGGTGCAGGCTGGAGGGAGAAGGCATGGCAGCACAGAGACACTGATAGGTGTAGGCTGGAAGGAGGAGACATGGCAGCACAGGGACACGGATAGGTGCAGGCTGGAAGGAGGAGGCATGGCAGCACAGGACACTGATAGGTGCGGGCTGGAGGGAGGAGGCATGGCAGCACAGGACACTGATAGGTGCTGGATGGAAGTAAGAGGCATGGCAGCACAAAGACACTGATAGGTGCTAGATGGAAGGAGGAGGCCTGGCAGCACAGGGACACTGATAGGTACAGGCTGGAAGGAGGAGGCATGGCAGCACAGGGACACTGGTAGGTGCAGGCTGGAAGGAGGAGGCATGGCAGAACAGGGACACTGGTAGGTACTGGATGGAAGGAGGAGACATGGCAGCACAGAGACCCTGATAGGTGCAGGCTGGAATGAAGAGGCATGGCAGCACAGGGCACTGATAGGTGCAGGCTGGAAGGAGGAGGCATGGCAGCACAGGGACACTGGTAGGTACTGGATGGAAGGAGGAGACATGGCAGCACAGAGACCCTGATAGGTGCAGGTAAGAAGGAGGAGACATGGCAGCACAGGGACACTGGTAGGTGCAGGCTGGAAGGAGGATGCATGGCAGCACAGGGACACTAGTAGGTGCTGGATGGAAGGAGGAGACATGGCAGCGCAGAGACCCTAATAGGTGCAGGCTGGAGGGAGGAGGCATGGCAGCACAGGACACTGATAGGTGCACGCTGGAAGGAGGAAGCATGGCAGCACAGGGACACTGATAGGTACAGGCTGTAAGGAGGAGGCATGGTAGCACAGGAACACTGATAGGGGCAGGCTGGAGGGAGGGGGCATGGCAGCACAGGACACTGATAGGTGCAGGCTGGAAGGAGGAGGCATGGCAGCACAGGACACTGATAGGTGCAGGCTGGAAGGAGGAGGCATGGCAGCACAGGACACTGATAGGTGCAGGCTGGTAGGAGGAGACACGGCAGCACAGGACACTGATAGGTGCAGGCTGGAAGGAGGAGGAATGGCAGCACAGGACACTGATAGGTGTAGGCTGGAAGGAGGAGGCATGGCAGCACAGGACACTGATAGGTTCAGGCTGGAGGGAGGAGGCATGGCAGCACAGGACACTGATAGGTGCAGGCTGGAAGGAGGAGGCATGGCAGCACAGGACACTGATGTGTGCAGGCTGGAAGGAGGAGGCATGGCAGCACAGGACACTGATAGGTGCAGGCTGGGAGGAGGAGGAGACATGGCGGCACAAGACACTTATAGGTGTAGGCTGGAAGGAGAAGGCATGGCAGCACAGGACACTGATAGATGCAGGCTGGTAGGAGGAGACACGGCAGCACAGGACACTGATAGGTGCAGGCTGGAAGGAGGAGGAATGGCAGCACAGGACACTGATAGGTGTAGGCTGGAAGGAGGAGGCATGGCAGCACAGGACACTGATAGGTTCAGGCTGGAGGGAGGAGGCATGGCAGCACAGGACACTGATAGGTGCAGGCTGGAAGGAGGAGGCATGGCAGCACAGGACACTGATGTGTGCAGGCTGGAAGGAGGGGGCATGGCAGCACAGGACATTGATAGGTGCAGGCTGGGAGGAGGAGGAGACATGGCAGCACAAGACACTTATAGGTGTAGGCTGGAAGGAGAAGGCATGGCAGCACAGGACACTGATAGGTGTAGGCTGGAAGGAGGAGGCATGGCAGCACAGGACACTGATAGGTGCAGGCTGGAAGGAGAAGGCATGGCAGCACAGGACACTGATAGGTGTAGGCTGGAAGGAGGAGGGACTGCAGCACAGGACACTGATAGGTGCAGGCTGGAAGGAGGAGGCATTGCAGCACAGGACACTGATAGCTGCAGGCTGGAGGGAGGAGGCATGGCAGCACAGGATACTGATAGGTGCAGGCTGGAAGGAGGAGGTATTGCAGCACAGGACACTGATAGGTGAAGGCTGGAGGGAGGAGGAGACACGGCAGCACAGGACACTGATAGGTGCAGGCTGGAGGGAGGAGGCATGGCAGCACAGGACACTGATAGGTGCAGGCTGGAGGGAGGAGGCATGGCAGCACAGGACACTGATAGGTGCAGGCTGGAAGGAGGAGGCATAGCAGCTCAGGACACTGATAGGTGCAGGCTGGAGCGAGGAGGCATGGCAGCACAGGACACTGATAGATGCAGGCTAGAAGGAGGGGGCATGGCAGCACAGGACACTGATAGGTGCAGGCTGGAGGGAGGAGACATGGCAGCACAGGACACTGATAGGGGAAGGCTGGAAGGAGGAGACATGGCAGCACAGGACACTGATAGGGGAAGGATGGAAGGAGGAGGCATTGCAGCACAGGACACTGATAGGTGCAGGCTGTAAGGAGGAGGCATGGCAGCACAGGACACTGATAGGTGCAGCCTAGGAGGAGGAGGGACTGCAGCACAGGACACTGATAGGTGCAGGCTGGAAGGAGGAGGCATTGCAGCACAGGACACTGATAGCTGCAGGCTGGAGGGAGGAGGCATGGCAGCACAGGATACTGATAGGTGCAGGCTGGAAGGAGGAGGTATTGCAGCACAGGACACTGATAGGTGAAGGCTGGAGGGAGGAGGAGACACGGCAGCACAGGACACTGATAGGTGCAGGCTGGAGGGAGGAGGCATGGCAGCAGAGGACACTGATAGGTGCAGGCTGGAGGGAGGAGGCATGGCAGCACAGGACACTGATAGGTGCAGGCTGGAAGGATGAGGCATAGCAGTTAAGGACACTGATAGGTGCAGGCTGGAGCGAGGAGGCATGGCAGCACAGGACACTGATAGATGCAGGCTAGAAGGAGGGGGCATGGCAGCACAGGACACTGATAGGTGCAGTCTGGAGGGAGGAGGCATGGCAGCACAGGACACTGATAGGTGCAGGCTGGAGGGAGGAGGCATGGCAGCACAGGACACTGATAGGTGCAGGCTAGAAGGAGGAGGCATGGCAGCACAGGACACTGATAGGTGCAGGCTGGAAGGAGGAGGCATAGCAGCTCAGGACACTGATAGGTGCAGGCTGGAAGGAGGAGGCATTGCAGCACAGGACACTGATAGGTGCAGGCTGGAGGGAGGAGACATGGCAGCACAGGACACTGATAGTTGCAGGCTGGAAGGAGGAGGCATTGCAGCACAGGACACTGATAGGTGCAGGCTGGAGGGAGGAGGCATGGCAGCACAGGACATGGATAGGTGCTGGATGGAAGGAGGAGGCATGGCAGCACAAAGACACTGATAGGTGATGATGGAAGGAGGAGGCATGACAGCACAGGACACTGATAGGGGAAGGCTGGGAGGAGGAGTCATGGCAGCACAGGACACTGATAGATGCAGCGTAGGAGGAGGAGGGATTGCAGCACAGGACACTGATAGGTGCAGGCTGGAAAGAGGAGGCATTGCAGCACAGGACACTGATAGGTGCAGGCTGGAGGGAGGAGACATGGCAGTACAGGACATGGATAGGTGCTGGATGGAAGGAGGAGGCATGGCAGCACAAAGACACTGATAGGTGATGATGGAAGGAGGAGGCATGGCAGCACAGGACACTGATAGGGGAAGGCTGGGAGGAGGAGTCATGGCAGCACAGGACACTGATAGATGCAGCCTAGGAGGAGGAGGGATTGCAGCACAGGACACTGATAGGTGCAGGCTGGAAGGAGGAGGCATTGCAGCACAGGACACTGATAGGTGCAGGCTGGAGGGAGGAGACATGGCAGCACAGGACACTGATAGTTGCAGGCTGGAAGGAGGAGGCATTGCAGCACAGGACACTGATAGGCACAGGCTGGAGGGAGGAGGCATGGCAGCACAGGACACTGATAGGTGCAGGTTGGAAGGAGGAGGCATGGCAGCACAGGACACTGATAGGTGCAGTCTGGAGGGAGGAGGCATGGCAGCACAGGACACTGATAGGTGCAGGCTGGAGGGAGGAGGCATGGCAGCACAGGATACTGATAGGTGCAGGCTGGAAGGAGGAGGTATTGCAGCACAGGACACTGATAGGTGAAGGCTGGAGGGAGGAGGAGACACGGCAGCACAGGACACTGATAGGTGCAGGCTGGAGGGAGGAGGCATGGCAGCACAGGACACTGATAGGTGCAGGATGGAGGGAGGAGGCATGGCAGCACAGGACACTGATAGGTGCAGGCTGGAAGGAGGAGGCATAGCAGCTCAGGACACTGATAGGTGCAGGCTGGAGCGAGGAGGCATGGCAGCACAGGACACTGATAGATGCAGGCTAGAAGGAGGGGGCATGGCAGCACAGGACACTGATAGGTGCAGTCTGGAGGGAGGAGGCATGGCAGCACAGGACACTGATAGGTGCAGGCTGGAGGGAGGAGGCATGGCAGCACAGGACACTGATAGGTGCAGGCTAGAAGGAGGAGGCATGGCAGCACAGGACACTGATAGGTGCAGGCTGGAAGGAGGAGGCATAGCAGCTCAGGACACTGATAGGTGCAGGCTGGAAGGAGGAGGCATTGCAGCACAGGACACTGATAGGTGCAGGCTGGAGGGAGGAGACATGGCAGCACAGGACACTGATAGTTGCAGGCTGGAAGGAGGAGGCATTGCAGCACAGGACACTGATAGGTGCAGGCTGGAGGGAGGAGGCATGGCAGCACAGGACACTGATAGGTGCTGGATGGAAGGAGGAGGCATGGCAGCACAAAGACACTGATAGGTGATGATGGAAGGAGGAGGCATGGCAGCACAGGACACTGATAGGGGAAGGCTGGGAGGAGAGGTCATGGCAGCACAGGACACTGATAGATGCAGCCTAGGAGGAGGAGGGATTGCAGCACAGGACACTGATAGGTGCAGGCTGGAAAGAGCAGGCATTGCAGCACAGGACACTGATAGGTGCAGGCTGGAGGGAGGAGACATGGCAGTACAGGACATGGATAGGTGCTGGATGGAAGGAGGAGGCATGGCAGCACAAAGACACTGATAGGTGATGATGGAAGGAGGAGGCACGGCAGCACAGGACACTGATAGGGGAAGGCTGGGAGGAGGAGTCATGGCAGCACAGGACACTGATAGATGCAGCCTAGGAGGAGGAGGGATTGCAGCACAGGACACTGATAGGTGCAGGCTGGAAGGAGAAGGCATTGCAGCACAGGACACTGATAGGTGCAGGCTGGAGGGAGGAGACATGGCAGCACAGGACACTGATAGTTGCAGGCTGGAAGGAGGAGGCATTGCAGCACAGGACACTGATAGGTGCAGGCTGGAGGGAGGAGGCATGGCAGCACAGGACACTGATAGGTGCAGGCTGGAAGGAGGAGGCATGGCAGCACAGGACACTGATAGGTGCAGCCTAGGAGGAGGAGGGATTGCGGCACAGGACACTGATAGGTGCAGGCTGGAAGGAGGAGGCATTGCAGCACAGGACACTGATAGCTGCAGGCTGGAGGGAGGAGGCATGGCAGCACAGGATACTGATAGGTGCAGGCTGGAAGGAGGAGGTATTGCAGCACAGGACACTGATAGGTGAAGGCTGGAGGGAGGAGGAGACACGGCAGCACAGGACACTGATAGGTGCAGGCTGGAGGGAGGAGGCATGGCAGCACAGGACACTGATAGGTGCAGGCTGGAGGGAGGAGGCATGGCAGCACAGGACACTGATAGGTGCAGGCTGGAAGGAGGAGGCATAGCAGCTCAGGACACTGATAGGTGCAGGCTGGAGCGAGGAGGCATGGCAGCACAGGACACTGATAGATGCAGGCTAGAAGGAGGGGGCATGGCAGCACAGGACACTGATAGGTGCAGTCTGGAGGGAGGAGGCATGGCAGCACAGGACACTGATAGGTGCAGGCTGGAGGGAGGAGGCATGGCAGCACAGGACACTGATAGGTGCAGGCTAGAAGGATGAGGCATGGCAGCACAGGACACTGATAGGTGCAGGCTGGAAGGAGGAGGCATAGCAGCTCAGGACACTGATAGGTGTAGGCTGGAGGGAGGAGGCATAGCAGCACAGGACACTGATAGGTGCAGGCTGGGTGGAGGAGGCATGGCAGCACAGGACACTGATAGATGCAGGCTAGAAGGAGGGGGCATGGCAGCACGGGGACACTGATACTGTAGGTGCAGGCTGGAAGGAGGAGGCATGGCAGTACAAGACACTGATAGGTGCAGGCTGGGAGGAGGAGGCATGGCAGCACAGGGACACTGATAGGTGCAGGCTGGGATGAGGAGGCATGGCAGCACAGGACACTGATAGGTGATGATGGAAGGAGGAGGCATGGCAGCACAGGGCACTGATAGATGCTGGATGGAAGGAGGAGGCATGGCAGCACATAGACCCTGATAGGTGCTGGGTGGAAGGATGAGGCATGGCAGCACAGGGACACTGATAGGTGCTGGATGGAAGGAGGAGGCATGGCAGCACAGGACACTGATAGGTGCAGGCTGGAGGGAGAAGGCATGGCAGCACAGAGACACTGATAGGTGTAGGCTGGAAGGAGGAGACATGGCAGCACAGGGACACGGATAGGTGCAGGCTGGAAGGAGGAGGCATGGCAGCACAGGACACTGATAGGTGCGGGCTGGAGGGAGGAGGCATATCAGCACAGGACACTGATAGGTGCTGGATGGAAGTAAGAGGCATGGCAGCACAAAGACACTGATAGGTGCTAGATGGAAGGAGGAGGCCTGGCAGCACAGGGACACTGATAGGTACAGGCTGGAAGGAGGAGGCATGGCAGCACAGGGACACTGGCAGGTGCAGGCTGGAAGGAGGAGGCATGGCAGAACAGGGACACTGGTAGGTACTAGATGGAAGCAGGATACATGGCAGCACAGAGACCCTGATAGGTGCAGGCTGGAATGAAGAGGCATGGCAGCACAGGGCACTGATAGGTGCAGGCTGGAAGGAGGAGGCATGGCAGCACAGGGACACTGGTAGGTACTGGATGGAAGGAGGAGACATTGCAGCACAGGACACTGATAGGTGCAGGCTGGAGGGAGGAGACATGGCAGTACAGGACATGGATAGGTGCTGGATGGAAGGAGGAAGCATGGCAGCACAAAGACACTGATAGGTGATGATGGAAGGAGGAGGCACGGCAGCACAGGACACTGATAGGGGAAGGCTGGGAGGAGGAGTCATGGCAGCACAGGACACTGATAGATGCAGCCTAGGAGGAGGAGGGATTGCAGCACAGGACACTGATAGGTGCAGGCTGGAAGGAGAAGGCATTGCAGCACAGGACACTGATAGGTGCAGGCTGGAGGGAGGAGACATGGCAGCACAGGACACTGATAGTTGCAGGCTGGAAGGAGGAGGCATTGCAGCTCAGGACACTGATAGGTGCAGGCTGGAGGGAGGAGGCATGGCAGCACAGGACACTGATAGGTGCAGGCTGGAAGGAGGAGGCATGGCAGCACAGGACACTGATAGGTGCAGCCTAGGAGGAGGAGGGATTGCGGCACAGGACACTGATAGGTGCAGGCTGGAAGGAGGAGGCATTGCAGCACAGGACACTGATAGCTGCAGGCTGGAGGGAGGAGGCATGGCAGCACAGGATACTGATAGGTGCAGGCTGGAAGGAGGAGGTATTGCAGCACAGGACACTGATAGGTGAAGGCTGGAGGGAGGAGGAGACACGGCAGCACAGGACACTGATAGGTGCAGGCTGGAGGGAGGAGGCATGGCAGCACAGGACACTGATAGGTGCAGGCTGGAGGGAGGAGGCATGGCAGCACAGGACACTGATAGGTGCAGGCTGGAAGGAGGAGGCATAGCAGCTCAGGACACTGATAGGTGCAGGCTGGAGCGAGGAGGCATGGCAGCACAGGACACTGATAGATGCAGGCTAGAAGGAGGGGGCATGGCAGCACAGGACACTGATAGGTGCAGTCTGGAGGGAGGAGGCATGGCTGCACAGGACACTGATAGGTGCAGGCTGGAGGGAGGAGGCATGGCAGCACAGGACACTGATAGGTGCAGGCTAGAAGGATGAGGCATGGCAGCACAGGACACTAATAGGTGCAGGCTGGAAGGAGGAGGCATAGCAGCTCAGGACACTGATAGGTGTAGGCTGGAGGGAGGAGGCATAGCAGCACAGGACACTGATAGGTGCAGGCTGGGTGGAGGAGGCATGGCAGCACAGGACACTGATAGATGCAGGCTAGAAGGAGGGGGCATGGCAGCACGGGGACACTGATACTGTAGGTGCAGGCTGGAAGGAGGAGGCATGGCAGTACAAGACACTGATAGGTGCAGGCTGGGAGGAGGAGGCATGGCAGCACAGGGACACTGATAGGTGCAGGCTGGGATGAGGAGGCATGGCAGCACAGGACACTGATAGGTGATGATGGAAGGAGGAGGCATGGCAGCACAGGGCACTGATAGATGCTGGATGGAAGGAGGAGGCATGGCAGCACATAGACCCTGATAGGTGCTGGGTGGAAGGATGAGGCATGGCAGCACAGGGACACTGATAGGTGCTGGATGGAAGGAGGAGGCATGGCAGCACAGGACACTGATAGGTGCAGGCTGGAGGGAGAAGGCATGGCAGCACAGAGACACTGATAGGTGTAGGCTGGAAGGAGGAGACATGGCAGCACAGGGACACGGATAGGTGCAGGCTAGAAGGAGGAGGCATGGCAGCACAGGACACTGATAGGTGCGGGCTGGAGGGAGGAGGCATGGCAGCACAGGACACTGATAGGTGCTGGATGGAAGTAAGAGGCATGGCAGCACAAAGACACTGATAGGTGCTAGATGGAAGGAGGAGGCCTGGCAGCACAGGGACACTGATAGGTACAGGCTGGAAGGAGGAGGCATGGCAGCACAGGGACACTGGTAGGTGCAGGCTGGAAGGAGGAGGCATGGCAGAACAGGGACACTGGTAGGTACTGGATGGAAGCAGGATACATGGCAGCACAGAGACCCTGATAGGTGCAGGCTGGAATGAAGAGGCATGGCAGCACAGGGCACTGATAGGTGCAGGCTGGAAGGAGGAGGCATGGCAGCACAGGGACACTGGTAGGTACTGGATGGAAGGAGGAGACATGGCAGCACAGAGACCCTGATAGGTGCAGGTAAGAAGGAGGAGACATGGCAGCACAGGGACACTGGTAGGTGCAGGCTGGAAGGAGGATGCATGGCAGCACAGGGACACTAGTAGGTGCTGGATGGAAGGAGGAGACATGGCAGCGCAGAGACCCTAATAGGTGCAGGCTGGAGGGAGGAGGCATGGCAGCACAGGACACTGATAGGTGCACGCTGGAAGGAGGAAGCATGGCAGCACAGGGACACTGATAGGTACAGGCTGTAAGGAGGAGGCATGGTAGCACAGGAACACTGATAGGGGCAGGCTGGAGGGAGGGGGCATGGCAGCACAGGACACTGATAGGTGCAGGCTGGAAGGAGGAGGCATGGCAGCACAGGACACTGATAGGTGCAGGCTGGAAGGAGGAGGCATGGCAGCACAGGACACTGATAGGTGCAGGCTGGTAGGAGGAGACACGGCAGCACAGGACACTGATAGGTGCAGGCTGGAAGGAGGAGGAATGGCAGCACAGGACACTGATAGGTGTAGGCTGGAAGGAGGAGGCATGGCAGCACAGGACACTGATAGGTTCAGGCTGGAGGGAGGAGGCATGGCAGCACAGGACACTGATAGGTGCAGGCTGGAAGGAGGAGGCATGGCAGCACAGGACACTGATGTGTGCAGGCTGGAAGGAGGAGGCATGGCAGCACAGGACACTGATAGGTGCAGGCTGGGAGGAGGAGGAGACATGGCGGCACAAGACACTTATAGGTGTAGGCTGGAAGGAGAAGGCATGGCAGCACAGGACACTGATAGATGCAGGCTGGTAGGAGGAGACACGGCAGCACAGGACACTGATAGGTGCAGGCTGGAAGGAGGAGGAGACATGGCAGCACAGGACACTGATAGGTGTAGGCTGAAAGGAGGGGGCATGGCAGCACAGGACATTGATAGGTGCAGGCTGGGAGGAGGAGGAGACATGGCAGCACAAGACACTTATAGGTGTAGGCTGGAAGGAGAAGGCATGGCAGCACAGGACACTGATAGGTGTAGGCTGGAAGGAGGAGGCATGGCAGCACAGGACACTGATAGGTGCAGGCTGGAAGGAGAAGGCATGGCAGCACAGGGACACTGATAGGTGTAGGCTGGAAGGAGGGGGCATGGCAGCACAGGACACTGATAGGTGCAGGCTGGGAGGAGGAGGAGACATGGCAGCACAAGACACTTATAGGTGTAGGCTGGAAGGAGAAGGCATGGCAGCACAGGACACTGATAGGTGTAGGCTGGAAGGAGGAGGCATGGCAGCACAGGACACTGATAGGTGCAGGCTGGAAGGAGAAGGCATGGCAGCACAGGGACACTGATAGGTGCAAGCTGGAAGGAGAAGACATGGCGGCACAGGACACTGATAAGTTCTCAGTGCCTTCCTATTAGTGAAAATAATGTTGATTTGTGGAGTAATTGTATATCAAAATACTTCACATCCACCTCCATTCCACCCAGCACAGGAATGTACCAAACAGTTCACTTACACGGCTATTACTATCCCAATTATTCCATTAACTCTGAATATCTGACTATTTAAACTGAATATACTGTGAGTAAAACCATGCAAAAGGTTTATAGAAAACAGTGCCCACAACCTCCTCTCGTTCTCTCTTCCACCCGTCCTCGCAAGGAAGCTGTTTATCTTTAATGGACAGTAAGGCCATACATCATGTGTGAAAGATGGAATGAATGAAATGTCTTATCAGTAAAAAGCCAGTTCTCCAAAGAAAAATACTGTCATGTTTTTGATGTACTGTAGTCTATAAAATTTACGGAATCCTGAAGCGTGAATCTTCTATTTGTCTAAGGGGGCTCAATTTGGCTCCTTCAGTCCCTGCTAAGCACCAAAATAGATTCTCGGCCTCCCGAAAGGCTCGCTGTTAATAGTTATCCGGCATTCGGAACAATATCCCTTTATCCTTCGAGATGATGCTGTTTTTATTTACATGCTAATAACATAAATTGGTGTTTATCTGTCTCATTTTCCCCCCAGTTTCTGTGATTTCGCAAGGTACCGCCACCTATAATTGGAACAGATTTATCGCCATCCATCATATGGAAAATCTCTTCTACAAGGTTGCACGGCAAATAAGGATGGTTCCCTTTGTTGGGGATGTTTTGAATATTGACGGAACGTCAGTAAAATGATTCTGGAGGGTGGTTAAGATGTTGTAAGCATCCCCTACTGATCCTTGTTTCCAGATTATAATGGCAGCCCAATTACCCAAACAGAGCGATGCATAACATAGCGAAGGCTACAATTTTCTCTAGGGAACACAATGCAGAGGTTCGCTCTCGCTGCTACGGTAAGTGACTTAACGTAGGCTTTTGACAGCATGGAGGTAATCTATAATATACCAGCAGATGAAAATGAAATAAACAGGCAGTATTTCAAAATCAAGACCACATTTGTGCAGAAGGCTAGAGATCTTCTTTACTGATGAGGAACATGAGGGACTAGACCGCTCCTATCCCAGTTTCCAGGAGAAGAACATAAGGGCAGTGTAAACACTTGCAGCCCACTTCCAGGCAAACCTGTTGTCCCAGTCTGTGCAGCAGTAAGTTGGTGGGTTGTGGGCTGGATTTGGGTAAAAATCACATTCGCCAAAAATATCAGCCCTTCAGTTTGGGAACAGCTGAACTGAACAATAATGATGTTTGCAGGAAAACTCTGTGGGCCATTCCTTAATTCCCTAGTGGTATTGACGGATATATACGTTAAAACAAAACACGTATTGAACAGTATAGACATTTATACACAGTAATACGCTCCTGCACTATATTACTATACCCTTGCTTGACACATTTTGGCAAGTTACAGAAAAAAAAAAGGTTATAAAATGTAATTCTAGGGTAGTGAGGGAAAGAACACAAACAAGTCCGGGAGCCCAATCTGGTGCAATATCGTTAGTTGGTACGGATATGTTAAAAAACAATTGAGTATATACTCACAAAGCTGGGTTGCAACAAGGCAACCACTCGTATTCGCAGGTGGGGAAAAACCGCCCCCACTCGGCCTTTTGTTCCTTAGACGGTCGCTGCTCCCAGAAAAACAATTTTTTTCGTCGAGGTTCTCAACTAAATCACCCTCGATATAGGAAATATATGAGGGATATCAACTATGTTTGTAGCGAGTAGGAGGCGCCCGGTCTAAGTTATATCGTAATATCAGTTATATTACGATATAACTTAGACCGGGCACCTCCTACTCACTATGAAATTTAATTGGATCACTTTTTGCACAGAAATGCTGGGGAATATGAATGCCAGGGAGGTTAATAGAAGCAGCTGATTTTAAGTGTCTCCAATCCACCTGGTAATTTGGACGCCACATAGACCTCAATGTTTATAGTGCCTATAGAGGCACGCAGTGTATAATTTGTTAACTCTCAGCACTCAAATGCACGCAGCAAGCTGGAACTGTAATAATAATAAAAACAACTAGAGTGCACATTTTATTTGGTTGCCCAAATGGAGTATATTTGCTTCCAAAATGGTTTGCATGCAAACCATTCTGTACTAAACCCTTCCACCAGCGTTGAGGTTTCCTTGGTTTGAAAGAGTCCCTACTCTATCCACACTGGCCAGCAACTGTTTATTGCCTTTCCCCTTTAATCCTGAGCCCTTCATAGGATAAGCATAGTGTAACGATAGGTGTCAGCAACCAGAGAGAGTATCTGATCCTTGGCGATCTGCAGTATCCCCAAGAATACAGATATACCTGATTATTGGGGATCTGCAGAATCGCCAATAATCAACTATGTCTAACCTCTAGACACCTGAGTGTGTAAGTGTTTTTGTGCAACAGTAACCTTTGGACCACCGGGGTAGCAGGTGGTCCAATAAGTAGAGAAGACTCTACTGCAGTCAAGGACACCTGGAGAGGGAGTCCCTGACCGATAAGGAGCAGTGTCCCCTCTGAAGAGCAGGGGACCCCTGCGGAAAGGCTGGACACCCTGCGGGGGTGACAGCCAGAAAGTCAGACAGGCTGGGTCGGCAACAGAGTATCAGATATGCAAAGTACCAAATCAGAAATCAGAAGAATAGTCAGGAAAGCTACAGGTCATAACAGATATCAGAACAAGGCCTAGTCTGGGGTGTGAGGTCCGTGATCTCAACACCCTGGAACTATGCTAGAGAACAACACAGATGATATACAGTATTCCTAGTCTGGGGTGTGAGGGCCGTGATCTCAACACCCTGGAACTATGCTAGAGAATAACACAGATGATATACAGTATTCCTAGTCTGGGGTGTGAGGGCCGTGATCTCAACACCCTGGAACTATGCTAGAGAATAACACAGATAATATACAGTAACTGGCTAAGTGTGGATTCCCAGGTCCTCCTGGTTCCACCACACTAAAGGATCTGACTAAAGGTCTGAGTGCTAACATATAGGCATTCGCAACGCCAGACAACCAGTAACTGAACAGCAGGAGATATATATAGTAAAGCGCTCCACAGCGCCGCCCAGCTCCCATCAACCAATCACTGACTAAGCAGGGATCAGCTGACCGCCCTGATCAGCTGATCTTCCTCCTATTGGTATAAAGAGCTTGTCTTGCAGAGCGTGCGCGCGTAGCTCTCCATCTGTGTGCACTACTAGGTCCAGACAGCCCAGACACATGTTGCTGCAGGGAAACCGCCGCACTGGACGCGGAATCCGCCGCCTTACCGTCAGAACATGCGGCGGCCCCCACGCCATTCCTCCCATGTGCACCACCAGTTCCAGACAACCCAGACGCATGCTGACGCGGACAAACCGCCGCATCAGACTCGGAATCAGCCGCCTTACTGTCAGAACACGCGGCGGCTTTTCCGCTATTCCTCACACATAGCTTATCTTGCTTGTTAGTGCACAATTGGGCTATAAACAAAAATGTGCCGGCGGCAAATAGCGGTGGAGGGCAGATACTGTATCAGCTTGGGGACAGTTTAGGGACAGATACTGTGGCACAGATATTGAAGGTAGGGGGAAGGTAAGATTAGATATAGAAATACTGTAGGTAGAGGGAGGGTTAGTGTTAGCAGAAAGTTAGGTAAAGAATATCAGTAAAATTGTTAATATTCTACTTTACTTATTAGCCAGAGCTCAATAGTAGAATATCTGTATTTTACATTGCAAACTTTATGCCGGTTCGACCCGCCCCTATACTACATCATTGGGCTAAACTTTGACCCTCTACATCACAGTCAGCAGACACAGGGTTGCCAATCAGGCTGCACTCCCTCCTGGAGCCCCTCCTGCCCTACAGTATATAAGGCAGCAGCATCGGCCATGTTCTTACTCTGTGTGCTGCTGTATTAGTGAGAGAAGGCAGAGAGGTTGCTGCAGACATAGGGAAAGCTTAGTTAGGCTCTTGTTAGATTATTCCTTGCTGAAAAGCACCACCAAAACAGCTCTTTTAAGAGCTAATGTTCTTGTGAAGTATTTTTTTTTGTTTGGCCCATGACAGTGCATATACAGCCCTGTCTGTCGCAGCTGGCATTGCTAATTGCTATACTGTGCCAGGCCCAGCACATTCAGTGCCTAGTGTGACTGCTGCACATTGTATTATAATACCAGTCACTGCATACCTTTCACTGCACCTGTGTGACTGCACACTGTTTAATATTCCAGTCCATGCATACCTTTTACTGCACCTGTGTGACTGCCGCTGTTTTATATACCAGTCCATGCATACCTTTTACTGCACCTGTGTGACTGCCGCTGTTTTATATACCAGTCCATGCATACCTTTTAATTGCACCTGTGTGACTGCCGCTGTTTTTTATACCAGTCCATGCATACCTTTCACTGCACCTGTGTGACTGCACGCTGTTTTATATACCAGTCCATGCATACCTTTCACTGCACCTGTGTGACTGCCGCTGTTTTATATACCAGTCCATGCATACCTTTTCACTGCACCTGTGTGACTGCCGCTGTTTTATATACCAGTCCATGCATACCTTTTCACTGCACCTGTGTGACCACACGCTGTTTTATATACCAGTCCATGCATACCTTTTCACTGCACCTGTGTGACCGCATGCTGTTTTATATACCAGTCCATGCATACCTTTTCACTGCACCTGTGTGACTGCCGCTGTTTTAAATACCAGTCCATGCATACCTTTTCACTGCACCTGTGTGACCGCATGCTGTTTTATATACCAGTCCATGCATACCTTTTCACTGCATCTGTGTGACCGCACGCTGTTTTATATACCAGTCCATGCATACCTTTTCACTGCATCTGTGTGACCGCGTGCTGTTTTATATACCAGTCCATGCATACCTTTTCACTGCACCTGTGCGACCGCACACTGTTTTATATACCAGTCCATGCATACTTTTTCACTGCACCTGTGTGACCACACGCTGTTTTATATACCAGCAGTCAGTGCATCCATTTTCACTGCACCTGTGTGACTGCACATTGTTATACCAGCAGTCACTGCAACCTTTTCACTGCACCTGTGTGACTGCACATTGTTATACCAGCAGTCAGTGCATACCTTTCACTGTACCTGTGTGACTGCACACTGTATTAGTCCAGTCAATGCATGCCTTTCACTGCGTCTGTGACTGCACATTGTATTATACCTGGCAGTCAGTGCATACCTTTCACTTGAATGGATGGCAGACTTGCCCTCCATAACAGATTCTCGTTAAAGGATTTCAAGTGTATTTGTCTCATCATTATACAGCAGGGCCTTTAAAGAGTCCTCCTGTATTGTTATTTTTTGTCACTACCTCCCTGAGTCGGGACTTGCGCGCCATGCCTGCTGCCTTCCTTGGATGTGTGGTGGTAGCCATTCCTGCTCCTCTGCCCACAGCAGCCAGGTGTCCATTAAGGAAATCTTTGACCGGAAGAAGCCAATGTCTGCTAGTAGTCACCCCCTTGCCCGGCGTCTGACAGCTGGCTTGGCGGAACTGTTAGCTTGCCAGCTGTTACCATACAAGCTGGTGGACTCTGATACCTTCCGCAAATTTGTGGCGATTTTGACACTGCAGTGTAAGATACCAAGCAGCAATTCTTTTTCTAAAAAGGCGATACTCAAACTGTACCGTGATGTTGAAAGGTAAGTGGTGTCATCTCTGGCACACAGCGTTGGGTCAAGGGTCCATCTAACCACAGATGCCTGGTCTGCAAAGCACGGTCAGGGCAGGTACATTACTTATACAGCACATTGGGTCCTTCCTTGGATGTGTGGTGGTAGCCGTTTCTCAGGCTCCCACTCTGGACCGGAATCGAACTCTGATTCCCCGGCCATTACCCGTGGTCACTATGGTACTGAGAAAATAATATGGAAAGTTTATCACACATTTGAATTAATGGCAGACGTACCCTCCATAACAAATTCTCATTGAGGGAACTGAACAGACAGCAGAAAAAGTAATTTAAAAAAAAATAGATGAAGCAGTAAAGTCAAGTGTTGTACCGTGTTAGCCATGAGTAAAAGCAAGAAGTTTTGAATCAGGATGATACCATTTAATAAATGGTATCATCCTGATAAAAAAAAAATAGATGTAAGCTTTAACAATGGTAGAGAAAGAACCATCGAAAGTTGGTAAGGCAGTCAGACATTACCTGACATCACTGAGGAAAAGCAATCTCGCCATGGTGCGCACCAGTCCAGCACGGCCGTCACTATGCAAACAGCTGTTTTTGGTGCGTTACACAGTGAGTTTGGTCTGTCAGTGTGAAGCAGTACACTAATTACACTACCTGATTGATGTATACACATGCAAGATGTTTTCAAGCACTTTAGGCCTGCAATTTAGCATTCAATGTGATTTCTGCCTTTTAGGGATTATAACCCTGCTATGCGTCAAATCCATAATTTTCCCTGGGACTTTTGGGGTGTATCACACTCCGCCATGCCCCCCTCCAGGTGTTAGACCCCTTGATACATCTTTTTCATCACTTTTGTGGCCAGAATTAGTGTTTATAGTTCTGAAAGTTCACCTGCCCATTGAAGTCTATTGCGGTTTGCGATGATTCACCGGTTCGCAAACTAAAACGCGAGTTCGTGACATCTCTACAGATGGGACCTTTTTAATTTTTGGTCATCCATTTAGATTGATAGTTTTTGTTTTTTTTATAGCTCCGTTAGATTTGCAAGATCTATTGACTCTAGCTATAGAGTCAATTATAAATTACTTTGATTTGTTTCTGGAAAATTGATTAAAAATAGACACACATTTGATCATTTTATCAATCCAGCCTTTTAGTAAAACAAACAAAAAAGTTAAACAGCTTGATCCGTGTCTATCTACTTCTAGAACTCTACAATTCCCCCCCTATCTTTATTTTCCTGTTATGTGTGTTAGAGTCAAGCTTTTATTTGTAACCTGCTCTTCTTCTGCTGTAAAAGACAGTATGAATTTTATAGCCAAATACAATCTAATTTTTATATGCAGGCACTTGGCAAGTGAGACACACGCATTAACGTCATTTTCGCATAATCATTTTCAGTGAATGTACTATGCTGTTGGAAACCAAATAACAATTAATTAGCAATTATCCTCATCGAAGTTTTCAACACTCAACGCACTTTGCATTTCCTTTTTATCAGAGAACATTTTTCCTTTTTGTAATTTTTTTCATTTATTTATCTCTTAATCCGAAGAGAGATGATTATTAATATGAAAAGCAATCATTAAGGCGCCCGGCTGGTAAAGATGAGATTGAATGATCGTCTTGTGCGGTGGGCAGCATCACCTGGCAGCTTCCACCCTCTCCGAGGATCCCCAGAGCCAGAAGTATTTCTTGGATGTAGTAATGTGTGTTGCTGGGCGATGTTCTGTAACACATCTTTCCTACCAATATGCTGTTTTTGCCCTAACACTCCAGATTCCCACACAGATGGCTCTGAGAACAGTGCCTGATTCTTCTTGGAAGCATGTATTAATTTTTAATTTGCATGATTTTTTTTCTATTACTATTATTTAATCCCCAGATTTTCAGTTTAAAGTAAACTTTTAAAAAATGTAATTTCATATAGTTTTGTAATTTAACGTTGCAAAATAACAAAACAAGATCGTCTTTCGAGCAACTACGTCCCTGCAAAATGCTATAACTTTGTGCAGGGACGTAGCTACTATGCCCCTCCCTGTCGCACGTCCCCCCCCCCTTCGCACTCGTTACCGCAGCTCATTACTGTTAATCGGTAGCCGCTAGATCAACGCATTTCCCATTCATTGATCTAAGTCCCCGTGTGAATGAACGCCCGCCATCAATTAGATAGCGCCTTCATTCATAAAGACCATCCACGCAGTCCTTCCGGTTTGCGTACTAATAGTACGCATACTGAAGTCACCTCTCTGAGGACATCTTGCAGTCAAATTGTAAAATTACATCTACATTTTTTTTTCAATAAAGGATCCCTGTTTACTTTATTTTTACATTTTAAATTAACCCATGACCTCCCACACTCCACAATAGTTACCAAATTTTATTTTTTTTAAAATAAAAAAATGTTTACAAATAAAAAAAACATAAATAGTTACCTTAGGGACTGAACTTTTTTAATATGTATGTAAAGAGGGTATATTACCATTACATGGGCTTGTGATTAGTGATGGACGCAAAACTGAAAAAATGCACCTTTATTTCCAAATAAAATATTGGCGCCATATATTGTACTAGGGAAACATTTTAAACATTGCAATAACCGGGACAAATGGGCAAAGAAAATGTATGGCTTTTAATTACGTTAGCATGTATTATTTTAAAACTATAATGGCCAAAAACTGAGAAATAATGAGAAATAATGATTATAAATAGTGATTATAAAAAAGGCGGATAAGGGGGGGAGCGATAGTAGTACAAAATCGCATAGTGAGATCGAAAGGCAACTGAGTGATCAAAGAATGTATAGATGTTTATCTAATGACCCCACAGGACGCTTTAAGGCTGAGATTGATGAACTTTTAAATGATGCAGTAGATACAGGTATAATCAGCAAAGATCTAATGGGGGTCTTGTTAAAGGAGTCACCTAGGATCCCAGTGTTTTACACCTTGCCGAAGGTGCATAAAGATCTGTTTAACCCCCCGGAAGACCGATAGTGTCCGCGGTGGATTCTTTACTTGAGTCACTGGGGATATATGTAGATACGTGGTTGCAACCAATTGTAAAAGCTGATGAAGTGTGTCTTAAAGATACGACTCAATTTCTCAAGATGTTAGACCAGATTAATGCTAATGATGTTGATTTTCTAGTAAGCATGGATGTGGTGAATCTTTATAACAATATTGTTCATCGTGAAGCTCTTACATCTGTAAAAGAACGCTTACAGGGTGATAGCAGGGTATCTAATGAGATGCTTGTTTTTGTGATGTCATTGCTGGAATTCTGCCTCTCCCATTCTTATTTTAGATTTGGGGACAATTTTTACCTGCAGACCCTCGGCGTGCCAATGGGGGCCCCTTATGCACCGAGCGTGGCCAATTTGGTGATGTCTGATTTCGAGAGAACATATTTCATTGGTGCAGGGGCCCCCACTGGCATTAGAGGTTACTGTAGGTTTATTGATGACCTATTTTTTGGGTGGTCAGGTACAGAGGAGGAGTTGTGCCAGTTTTTTAGTGCAGTTAATGAGAAACATGAGACCATCAAATTTAAAATGGACTACAATGCCCACACTCTACACTTTCTTGATGTGGAGGTGAGGAAGAAAGTTTTTTTTTTTTTAAACTGATCTTTATTGGAAAGAAACTGACAAAAATGGCTATTTATTGGCCAACAGCTGTCATCCCAAGCCACTTGTGAATGGGCTCCCTAAGAGCCAGTATGTCAGAGTACGGAGGATTACATCCTCAGATGAACTGTACATGAAACAGGCACGACTTCTTACACAAGATTTTATTAAAAGGGGCTATAGTGAAAAAAGATGTGAGGAAATAGCAGCAGAGGTGGGTGGATTGGATCGAGAAGCATTGAGAACATATAATAGGGAGAAACAGGATGACAGAAATGAAGTTAATTTTGTGACTACATTTTGCAGAGAGTCTGCTGTTTTACGAGACACGATGTTGAAGTTTTGGCCGGTGATTGAGGCGGATGCCCAGCTGTCTCCTATATGTAGGACCCCCCCCAAGATTCGTATATAGAAAGGGTAAGTCCATCAGGGACCATTTGGTCCGTGCAGATATTGGGAGAACGGGTGGACCCGTACAAAGGTTTTATGGACCACCAAAAGTAGGCACCTTTCCTTGTTTACATTGCCAAAATTGTAATGGCATTATTAGGGGGGCAGAGGTCAGACATCCACGGCAGGGAACCCCAATACAACTAAGAGATTATGCCACTTGCGATACTAAGGGGGTGGTTTATTGTATAAAATGCCCCTGTGGGTTAGCCTATGTAGGTCAGACTAAAAGGGATATCAGGTCTCGACTAAACGAACATAGAAGTAACATACAAAACCCCAATAAAAACAAAAGGGGTGAGGAGGATAGAAATCGGGATCCCCTTTAGCAAGACATTTTAAGGATTTGGGTCATAATGTCAGTCAGCTGAGATGGTTGGTTTTGGAGGTAGTGCAATTTCATGAAAGTCAGGACCGCAGGACTGCCCTGCTTAGACGTGAGGCTTGGTGGATGGAGAGGCTGGGCACTCAGTCACCATATGGCTTAAACGAAGATTTCAGTCTCAGATGCTTCTTATGAATATATTTTTTGCTGTTCTCTGACCCTAAAAGGGTTAATGTATCTTTAAGTATGTGCCCGCCCCCCAATGATTTGGGTGTGGTGTGTTAAGGTTTGTTTTATATTCCACATGGTTTTACCAGATTATTTGAGCACTTGAGAAAGGGCCTTTGCCCGAAATGTTGTGCTTATCTGTATGCTGTATGACCGCTATGCACAAATAAATATTTTGTTGGAAATCATTCCTTAAAGGGTTGAGTCCTATATGGATCGTTATTACAAATAATGAGAAATAATGACAGGTGAAAATTGCTCTGGTTTTTTAAGGGGAAAAATCATTTCAGGTAAAGTGGTTAAATAGGAACTGTAGTGAAAATAATATAATGAATACAATTGCTTATATTTTACAATATTAATTTATAAAGTATTTAGTTGGTGTTTGCCCATTGTAAAATCTTTCCTCACCTTCATTTACATTCTGACATTTATCACTCATGGTGTCATCTTTAGTTCTGCCAGGTGATCAGTACAGAATGTTCGTTACTGAGCGTTCTGTGCACAGAGGGAGATACTGGTCTTTTATTTCAGGCTGTAAAGGAACAATGTGTGAATATTTTTGAAGCGATAATTCTTTTCTGTATCCAGTGTAATAACGAGGTACTGGAGACAGAACAGTGTCCTCACTCTCTTAGAATTAATGAGAGGAATGAAATATCACCATAGCATGCAACGGCTAATTACATTTGGATCAAACAAGTTCAAGAATTTGAAAAAGTATGGAACATGTTATCCATAGTCTAATTATTAGGGCTGTTCCAGGGTAATGCAGAGTCAGATAAGGGATTACGTTAATTCCTCACCTCAGTGAGAAAAGAATAGGCTCGTCTATAGAGCAGCGTCTTGTTTATGTTATGGTTCAATTTAATAGAAGTTGAATTAATCATTAGGTTGACTAACGAGTAATGAAAATTAAAGACCGTACTTAAGAATATCACAAGCAACTGTTGAAAAACGAAAGCTTAAAACTTGAAATTGAAATAGTTCAGTATTTTTTATTTATTTTTATATCTAATTAATTCTGGCAGTAAGCGTGTAAACAGGCTTAAGGTATTCACCAATCTGTCTGAACTGTTATAAATTCAACAATATTCAACAATAATTCTGTCTACTTAAAGCAGGAGGATCAGCCATTAGAGTTGGGCCGAACGGTTCGCCGGCGAACCTGGTTCGCGCGAACCTAGGTGGTTCGCGTGCGGGTACCGCACGCGAACTTTATTGCGGAAAAGTTCGCCCCATTGCGGTTCGCCCCATAATGCACTGAGGGTCAACTTTGACCCTCTACATCACAGTCAGCAGGCCCAGTGTAGCCAATTAGGCTACACTAGCCCCTGGAGCCCCACCCCCCCTTATATAGGCAGGCAGCGGCGGCCGTGGCCACTCGTGTGCCTGCATTAGTTAGAGTAGGGCGAGCTACTGCAGTCTCTCATAGGGAAAGATTAGTTAGCCTTAGCTTGTCCCTGGCTGCATACCTGTTCATTGATCCTGCCACTGCATACCTGTTCATTGATCCTGCCACTGCATACCTGTTCAGTGATCCTGCCACTGCATACCTGTTCATTGATCCTGCCACTGCATACCTGTTCTGTGAACCCACCACTGCATACCTGTTCTGTTCAGTGGACCCGCCACTGTATACCTGTTTAGTGAACCCGCCACTGCATACCTGTTCTGTTCAGTGGACCCGCCACTGTATACCTGTTCAGTGGACCCGCCACTGCATACCTGTTCTGTTCAGTGAACCCGCCACTGCATACCTGTTCTGTTCAGTGGAGTTTGGTGTGTCAGTGTGAAGCAGTACCTTAATTACACTCCCTGATTGATGTATACACATGCAAGATGTTTTAAAGCACTTTAGGCCTGTCATTTAGCATTCAATGTGATTTCTGCCCTTAAAACGCTGCTTTGCGTCAAATCCAGATTTTTCCCGGTGACTTTTGGCGTGTATCCCACTCCGCCATGCCCCCCTCCAGGTGTTAGACCCCTTGAAACATCTTTTCCATCACTTTTGTGGCCAGCATAATTTTTTTTTTTTTTCAAAGTTCGCATCCCCATTGAAGTCTATTGCGGTTCGCGAACTTTAACGCGAACCGAACCTTCCGCGAAAGTTCGCGAACCCGGTTCGCGAACCTAAAATCGGAGGTTCGGCCCAACTCTATCAGCCATACTATGCCAGGAAGAAAACCCAAAGACCCACTTATATAGGTAGATATATACTTGCTTTAGTTACATAACAGATGGATTGTACTGTCCACGTTTTGATTTCAGTGAATTTCATATAGTAAATAAAGAGAATTCTGTTTCAGGCAGGATACATTTCTTTTTCCCTTAGTAATTCAGTTATAAGTGAACATTTGTGGTTACCCACAATGCACTGCCACAAAATATGCAAATTATCCCTTTTCGCCCCTGTTAACCTTCCTGGCGGTATGCCACACAGGAGGATATCTCAGCCCCTGGTGGGGCGATTTGCACCATTCAAAGTGCTGTGCGCGCAGCTAGCACTTTGCTAGCCGCACGCACAGCTTGATCGCCACCGCTCTGCGGCGATCGCCCGGACGCAGCGGCGGAAGAGGCTCCCCCGCCAGAGCCCTGCGCTGTCCGGACCAATGAGTTCCAGGCAGCGCTATGGGCTGGATCGGAGGCGTCTGACGTCAGGACGTCGGCCGACATCCAGACGGAAGCCAAACAGGGGAACGCGTTATGTACACGTTCCCCTGTTTGCTATTGATGTCGGCGACGATTGCACTAGAGGGACACATGCGCCCCCTAGTGGTGTTTCATGTAGCTACCACTCTGGTAGCTTTACATGAAACCAAAAAAAAAAAAAAAAAGGGATTTCTGCCTATATGGCAGAAAAAATTAACCGCCAGGAGGGTTAAGCCAAGCAAGCATCCAGAACCGCAAGCCTATAGCTTTACGTTTTACACAAGCTTTTTGGTTCCTTTTTTCCCCTATACATTCCTAGTAGTTTGGGTCACCCTGAGCTGCTTGGTTACTGTGAGAAAACGCGGAAAAGCCGCCGCGAGTACTCAGAGTAAGGCAGCTGATTCCGCGTTCAACATGGCAGCATGGGCCTGCATCCACTAGCCTGACGGAGCGCGGGAAACCGCCGCATGCCCAGTGAACAAGGCGGCGGATTCCGCATGGGCCTACCACTAGCAGTATGGCTGAACGTGGGGAAACCACCGCATGGTCTGACAGCGGTGCGGCTGGCCCTGCGTTCAAACCTACAGATGCATTACAACACATGTCTGGTGTGGCTGGGACTGATAGTCCACACAGGTTCAGAAGAGAGACAGAGCCTTTATGGCAGTCAGAAGGGTGTCAGCTGATCTAGCCAATCAGCTGACAATTCTATCAGTTTTCATTGGTCCAGCACTTAGGGGAGGCACTGGAGAGCGCGTGGGTATATATACTGGGTGCTGGTCATTTCTCTGGTGTCTGGCGTTGCGATCACTATGTGGTAGCACTCAGACCTTGTCAGTATCTGTGATATTATCTGTGTTATTATCTAGACCAGTTCCAGGGTGTTGATGATCAAGGACCTCACACCTCAGTCTAGGGAAAACTGTATATTATCTGTGTTATTATCTAGACCAGTTCCTAGGTGTTGTTGACCAGGGACCTCACACCTCAGACTAGGAATTAGCTTTACCATCTAGTTATACTCAGACCAGTTCCAGGGTGTTGATGATCAAGGAGCTCACACCCAAGACTAGGCATTGTTGATTATTTGTTATGACCTTCTGCTTTCCTGACTACTCTTCTGATCTCTGATTAGGTACTTCGCTATATCTGATACTCTGTTGCCGATCTCGGCTTGTCTTAGGATTCCACATCTGTCTCTTGTCTCTGTCCCTGATCTGTCTGTCTGTTGCCGACCCGGATTGCCCGACCTCAAGAGCTATCTCCTCAGTCAAGAGATAGCTCACAGACCTGGGGGTGACACCCTTCCTTGATGTCACTCACACTCTGTCCTTCCCACTCCTAGCCTGACCCCTCCCTCGGGAGAGTCTCAGGCTTGCGGAAGGAATGTGTTATTGTGCAGTACTCCTTACTGCTGTGCACCTGCTCCTCAGGTGCAGTCCTCAAAGTATTTTTGTTGCACCAAACACTCTTATCACCCAGGTGTCCAGAGGTTAGAGATATATCTGATTATCAGTGATACTGCAGATCATCAATCGGGTATATATCTGTATTCTCGGTGATACTGCAGATCACCGGTAATCAGACCCTCTCTGTGTTACACCGATCGTTACAGTTACTCTGTTGTACTGGTCCAAGCCCTATCTCATACAGCCTTATCAATCCCTGCCATGTACTGATGAGGACCAAAAGTCTGAAACAGGCTGTCTACATGTGGGTTTGATATGGCTGTGTAAAACTTAAAGCTATAGGCTTGCTATACACCAGCGGTTCTGGATGCTTGCTTGGCTTAACAAGGGCGAAAAGGGATAATTTGCATATTTAGTGGTAGTGCATTGTGGGTACCCACAAATGTTCACTTATAGCTGAATTATTACAAATTTCCTTCTGTTTTAAGAATGCAATTACACCAAGCTTTGCTTTTTTAGTAGGAGGTCTTTTTGGTTCCTTTTATCCCCCTATACATTCTGAGTGGTTTGGGTCAGCCTGAGCTGCTTGGTTACTCTGTTTTTCCCTCAGTCTGAGGCTAAATCCCTGATGTCACTTCTTCCCTCAGTCCTGCTCCAATGTGATGAGTCCTTCTGGTTTGCATTGTAACCACATATAAGCACATGCATCAGATTTCAGCCTCAGTCTGCCACAGTGCAGTGTGTTCTGCCCAATCAGAGAGAAGCAGGAAGGTGGGAGGGGAAATGGCAAGCTTCCCACTTTCTCTCTCTCCCTTTGGCGATAAGGAGAGAACAGAGCCTAGATAACTGAGATAAGATAATTACAGCAGAGACATTCCTGGCCAGATTGGAGAGCTTGCAAGGCAGAGTGATATTCCTGGCAGCATTAAAAACACAATGCAGTGTTTAAATGGAATTTGATTTTGTGGCTGACAATCCTAAGCCCTGACAGCTAATGTCCTGTCTACAGGTCACACCAAGGTTGCCTCCTCTCTACACTACATTTTTGCCCTTGCCTTTTGAACTTCCTTTGGAATCTGTCAGACATTCAGAAGATATTGTGGGGCTTATGGCGAGAAATGCTATGAATAAATGTAACGCCATCACTGCTGATCTTCTCTTCACATGTTCCTCCAATACGATTGACTCAAACTTGCTTAGACTTCTCAAAATGTTGAGGTCTTGCCTACTACTTGTGAGAGGGGAGTAGTGGGGAGTCAGACATCGGGGGGCTGCCTTGTTGTGAAAGGGGGACTCCAGATTCCACCATAAGTCATCCTCAGAGGCCTACCAGTACCACCAAATGTGTGACAGTAACTGCTTCCCAAAGGCTAAGCACAAGGTAGGGAAAAGCCTTTTGTCCATAACGTTGGACCTGAGTGCTCGGTAAAGTGGAAGGCAGCTACCTTCTGCTGGTATCTTCCATGCTCAGCAGCTCCACTGTTCCTCCCTTCCATTGCTTGCTCCCCATTCACAGTTTTCCTTATCCATATATGCAGCCTCTTCTGCCCCATGCAGCGACCTCTCTTCCATGTCCAGCCTCCCCTTTAGGCCGCAGCTGCCCTAGGCCTTTGAGGCCTTCCTATAAATCCAGCCTCAACTATCCCACCTATTATTGAGCTGTTCATTTGTCTATGGTGAGACTAAAATAATTAGTACCCATTTGAGCTACTTTGAAAGCATAGAACTATAAAGATGGCCACACACTTGCCAATATTGTCCATCGATATCTGACCTATTCAGTCATTTTTATTTAATCTGCTAGAAACTGAAGACAAAAATGATTCCCGAGTGATCAATTTCTGTCTGAAATGAATCAATTCGGTCAGTTGCGGCAAATGGAAGATTTTGATTGATTGGCAGTGAGATGGGAGCACATAGCTAGATGCGTTCAATTGCAGGCTGACCAAAGCAGCAGCGGAGCTAGTTTCACCTTAATGCCAGCACCTCTTTCTGTGTGTTTTCTCCACTACCAGTGCTTCCTTCCGTGCCTTCCCTCCACTGCAGGGGCTTCCTTCTGTGTCTTCTCTCCTCTGCCAGGGCTTTCTTCCATGTTTTCTCTCCGCCACCAGGGCTTCCTTTCCGTGTCTTCTCTCCGCCACCAGGGCTTCCTTCCGTGTCTTCCCTCCACTGCCTGGGCTTCCTTGCATGTCCTCTTTCCACCACCAGGGCTTCCTTCTGTGTCTTTTCGCCCCCGTTGGGGCTTCCTTCATGTCTTCTCTCCCCCACCAGGGCTTTCTTCCATGTCCTCTCTCCACCACCAGAGCTTCCTTTTAGTGTCTTCTCTCCAACACAGGGGCTTCCTTCCGTGTCTTCTCTCCACCACCCAGGCTTCCTTCCATGTCCTCTCTCCACTGTCGGGGCTTCCTTCCATGTCCTCTCTACACCGCCAGGGCTTACTTCCATGTCCTCTCTACACCGCTGGGGCTTCCTTCCTTGTCTTTTCGCCTCTTCTGGGCTTCCTTTGTGTCTTCTCTCCCTCGCCAGGGCTTTCTTTCTTGCCCTCTCTCCACCATCAGAGCTTCCTTCCATGTCTTCTCTCCACCACCAGGGCTTCCTTCCGTTTCTTCTCTCCACCGCCAGGGCTTCCTTCCGTGTCCTCTCTCTACCACCAGGGCTTCCTTCTATGTCTTCTCTCCACCTCCAGAGCTTCCTTCCATGTCCTCTCTCCACCACCAGGGATTCCTTCTGTGTCTTTTTGCCACTGCCGAGGCTTTTTTCCATGTCTTCTCTTCACCACCAGGACTTCCTTTCTGTGTCTTCTCTCTACTGCCGGGGATTCCTTCCATGTCTTCTCTCCACCGCCAGGGCTTCCTTCCGTGTCTTCTCTCCACCGCTGGGGCTTCCTTTCATGTCTTCTCTCCACCGCCGGGGCTTTCTTTCATGTCCTCTCTCCACCACCAGGGTTTGCTTTCGTGTCTTCTCTCCACCCCCAGGGCTTCCTTCCATGTCTTTTTTCCACCGCCGTGGCTTCCTTCTGTATCTTCTCTCCCCCACCAGTATTTCCTTCCCTATCTTTTCTCTACCGCCTTGGCTTCCTTTCATATCTTCTCTCCAACCACCAGGGCTTCCTCCCATGTAATTTCTCCGCCGCCGGGGCTTCTTCCTGTCTCTTCACTCTCGGGGAGCTGTGTGTCATGTGACAAATACTAGAGGGCAGATACTAGAGGCCTCTAGTGGTCACCTAGGGTACTTGCCATGCTGCTCCTAGTGTTTGGTCTCTAGTGTTTAGTCAGGTGACACATCTCCCCTGGAATGAAGAGACAGGGAGAAGTACCAGTGGTGGAGAGAAGCCCTTCTGCCTCTACACTCTGCATGGCCCAGAGGGGTTTACTAGGAGACCTGGAGACCCAACAGGCAGTGCATACAGATTTTTAATAGACTCCATGCTGCAATTTTTTGAATATCAGAGGGCAGTGTGTGGAGGGATTCAATCAGATAGATCCCCCAATCAGATAATGACCTGAGAGGGATCTATCTGATGGACACATCCATCAGTGTATGGCCAGCTTAATGAGGAACTGTAACCAAGGCTGATACCCCCTTTCCCATGATACATCTTTAACTTTTCTTGAATAGATCCTGAGGGAGGGTCTGTATGGCTGATATTGTGGTAAAACACTTCCTACAGTGGGATGTCACCACCTAGTCCTGACTGTTTCCTGTCTGTGAGCCTTGTTGCATTGTGGGAAATAACAGCTGTTCCCAAGCAACCAGTCTCTCCCTCTGTGCACAACCTTTTAGCATATCACATTGTTGGGGGTCTGGCTATAGATAATGGCAATTGGTGCTGTGTTTTTTTTTACTTGTCTGCCAGTAGTAAAGATGATGACATGCAGGCTCATTGTGGATCAAACAATATGAACAAATTACCTGGCGAATATCAATTATTTCCTGATCTCTCTTTAGTTTAGTTTTTTAACTTCTCACTTTGCAATTTATTTTTTTACCTCTTTTTGCTAAAGTTCCTTTTTAAATCTCTCCATATAAATTTAGTTTTTACTTTCCAAAACATACAAGTACAAATAACAATCAATGTAACAGTTGGTTTGCTGTTGATTTTCAAGCCAATCTACCTTTTTAAGCAGTTCTCATTCCTATGGATACAACAGAGAGGTTTTCACTTAACTGTGGCACCTCTTCTGACCTCTGCCGCTTTTGTTAGTGTTACTGTGTGACCTCCACGAAGGTGCAGACATAGCTTATGCCACTAATACAAATAAAGGCTCATCTGAGGTCCTCACAGCCACTTCCTTACAAATCATGCCTGTTTCTATTCACTCCCAGGGTTCATTCCGTTCAATCTCGATTGTCTTTTTGTACAATGAAGGCATCCTCACATCACATAGCAAAGACTGATGAATTGTTCTGTTTAATTTAACCAGAGAGGAAAAAATGATATTATAAATGCCTCTTTTGGCAGTCTCGACTAAAAGAAAAACACAAAAAAGAATTTTACTTTTATTTAGTTACATTTAATCTAAATGTGTTTATCTAGTCTACTTGTTGTGCAAAGAAAGTTGTAAAGCAGACAATAGACTTAAAGAGGACCTGTAACCAAGGATTAAACGTCATCCCAATCAGTAGCTGATACCCCCTTTTCCATGAGAAATCTATTATTTTTCTCATATAGATCATCAGGGGGCGCTGTATGGCTGATATTGTGGTGAAACCCCTCCCACAGTGTGATGTCAGCACCTAGGTACTGACATCACACTGTGGGAGCCTTGTTGCATTGTGGGAAATAACAGCTGTTTACAACTGCCAAAAAAGCAAGCAGCATCTCCTTCCACTGATATCACCTGCCAGCAGTAAAAATGTCGCCATGTGATAAATGTCAGAATGTAAATCAGGGAGAGGAAAGCTCTTACAATGGCCAAACACTGACTAAATCATGTATACATAATTATTGTAAAAAATAAGCACTTTTTTTCATTACGTTATTTTCACCGGAGTTCCTCTTTAAAGTTGTACAACGATTGTACAATCTTCTCTCATTTTAGCACACCTGTCTAGTATAAAGGCCAGTACACACAATCAATGTCACCTGGCAGAGGTCGGAACCAGTCCCTTGGTACACATTACAGGGCCGAGGCTATGCAAACACATCACTTGATTGCAAGCGAGTGACGTGTTCTGTTCAATGCAGGTGGGCGGAGCAGTTTGTGAGTGACGCCGCGAGGGAAGGGGGGAGAACAATGCTATTGGCTGTTGCTTAGCCAACGTGATCCGCCAGGACTGATCACTGACCATACACATTGTGGGCTGTCATACACATTCTGCATTCTCAGCAGAGGCGGTTGTTACTGGCCACCTCAGACAAGTTTTATCTCACGTGTGTAGAAGTTTTAACCTCCCTGGCGGTAAGCCCGTACTGAGCTCGAACTATGCCGCACAGGAGGATTTCTCAGGCCCTGCTGGGCCGATTTGCATACTTTCTTTTTTGCAACACACAGCTAGCACTTTGCTAGCTGCGTGTGCACGCTGATCGCCGCCGCTACGCGCCGATTAGCCGCCGCCGCTTGTCGCGCGCGTCCCCCCCCCCAGACCCCGTGCGCTGCCTGGCCAATCAGACGGGGGAAGCCCTCCAGGCAATCACATTCTTTGAACGGGATTTCCTGATCGGAGATCGCCGGAGGCAATCGAAGAGGGTGGGGGGATGCCGCTGCACAGCTGCTATCATGTAGCGAGCCCTACATGATTAAAAAATAAAAAATTAAAAAACTGCTCTGCTGCCCCCTGGAGGTTTTTAATAGACCGCCAGGGGGGTTAAGAGTCAATTGTTCAAGTCAAGTTCTTCATGAATTCGCAGAACTTTTACAAAATTTCTTGTACCAGGTATTTTGCATTGAGGTCTGTGCTGCCGAGTTTGGGGCTATTTGCAAGGCCCCCATACATTCTGCCATCACCAAGTTCTGTACCTACCTTAGGGACAATCTGAAAAGACATTGTACTTTTTGAGAAAACTGATTTTCATAATCCAGATCTGGAGTGAGATTGTGAAATTGCGATTTTAATTGATGTTGTTTTGGACTTTATTTTTTTCTTGTTTGCACCTGACAAATGTTTTATTTACCTTATACAGACGAGGATGGAAATAAAGTAGAAAAAGATTGGAAATTGTGTAAAGACGTAACAGAGAATGGCCAGAAACTTTATCTCCTGATCATCATCCGCTGCTTGTTCCATACCCAAAAAATTTAAATTATGGTAAACTGTCACTAAATGCAATGGGGCATAAAAAAATAAGGGAAAACATGTTCATGCAAATGTCTCCCTTAAACTCATCTTGGTATTTGTAACAAGTATTATTCTGTGGGTTTTATGAGGTCAGAACCTATGAAATCTATGCTATCCAGCCACAATAATTTCCAGGAATATCTATTGATGAGATGTCCCCAATGTGGAGGAAATACTGAGAAATATTCTCTCTAGTACAGAGAAAAAACTGAAAACCACCATTAATGAGATCTCCCCAGTATGGTTAACCCCCCTCCTTCCTGAACACACACACACAAAACCAAGGATTATTCATTGCTGAGACCTTCCATGCATGGAGGAAATACCAAAGACTATCCATTGGCGAGATCTCCCCAGTGTGGAGGAAATTCCGAGGACTAAATCTCCTCAGTGTGGGGGAAAAACTATGGCCTATCCATTGGTGAGACCTTCCCAGTGTAGAGGAAAACTATAAACTATCCATTGGTGAGACCTTCCCAGTGTAGAGGAAAACTATGGCCTATCCATTGGTGAGACCTTCCCAGTGTAGAGGAAAACTATGGACTATCCATTGGTGAGACCTATCCATGTGTAGAGGAAAACTATGGACTATCCATTGGTGAGACCTTCCCAGTGTAGAGGAAAACTATAGACTATCCATTGGTGAGATCTTCCCAGTGTAGAGGAAAACTATAGACTATCCATTGGTGAGATGTCCCCAGTGGGGAGAAAATACTGAGAAATCATTCTTAATGAGCTATCCAATACAGAGAAAAAAATATGAACCATCCATAATTGAGACCTCCCCAGTATGGAGAATAAAACGAGGACTATCCGTTGGTGAATCCTTCCCATTGTGGAGGAGATATAGAGGACTATCCACTGAGTAGATCTCCCCAGTGTGGAGGACATTCTGAGAACTATCCACTGATGAGATCTCCCCAGTGTGGAGGACATTCTGAGGACTATCAACCGATGAGATCTCCCCAGTGTGGAGGACATTCTGAGGACTATCAACTGATGAGATCTCCCCAGTGTGGAGTAAAAACAGAGGGCTGTCCACTGGTGAGATCTGCCCAATGTGCGGACATCATCAGTTCCATGGGGACATGTGATTTTGATCACTGGAATTGGTTTGTTTACAGTAATTACGATGACCAGACTGTGTTGTAGGACCTGTAGCTATGACTTGCACCTTTCTCTACACAGCTGCAAATGAATAATACCATTTTCTGGTTTGCAGTTGATAATGTTGCAGCTGGAACTGAATGTGGTTGAAATTTATTAGCACAAGCAATAGTGGGCCACAAGCAAGAAATAAAGTTACCTTACCAGAACCGGTTATTCCAGGCCGATCCTCGCAATCTGGTGTGCGTAGGCAAAGAGAGGTGGAAGCTATTAAGATTGGATCAAGCGTATTTATTGTAGAACTTTCGACTTCTCGCATATGCTTTATTTGCATTTACATCCTCGGAGTTTGCTGAGCTCTTGCCAGATACCTGGTGTGTGTACGATGCGTTTGCCAGCTGCTGGGGGGATTTTAGTTCAACATTAAACTTTTCATGTAAGATGTGGGCGTTATGGTAACTAACACTCTATGGATGTATTATATAACAAATACTGAGAGTTTGCATGAGTTATACTTTGGTTGCCCTCGTACATTTCAAGAGCTTGGCTAAACAACATGTGGTTATGATGGGTGCTCCTCCTTTATATTAAAGAGACACTGAAGCGAAAAAAAAAATATGATATAATGAATTGGTTGTGTACTATGAATAATTACTAGAAGATTAGCAGCAAAGAAAATATTCTCATCCTTTTATTTTCAGGTATATAGTGTTTTTTCTAACATTGCATTATTCTATAATATGTGCAGATTACACAACACTCAGCATTCAAAATGATTCTTTCAGAGCAGTCTGTGAAGTAATGACCTCTCCTCTAGCAGAGAAAAAGTAAACAGTTCACTTACAGTTGAGATAATAAAAGTCAGATAACAGCCCTCTCCACGACTAACTTAGTCGGAGAGCTTAATGGCTTGTTTGCATAGAGATAACAACTGGAGTTTCTCAACTCTTCCTGTACTGAAAACAATTAGACTGATGTGTCTGATCTTAATGTTTTATTTCTTAGCTGTACTACACATACAAATCATAATATCATAATTTTTTTTTCGCTTCAGTGTCTCTTTAAGAATGCAGGACATTCAATAAATGAACTTTAAATGAACCTGAAATGAATAAAACAAACAAACAAAGAAAAAAAAACTGATGAGATAAACAAGTGTATTTATCCTCCGACTCCTAAAAATGACTAAAAATTACATTTTGTTTTAGTTATCCCATGGTTTTATTTTATATTTAAACATTTACAAAGCAGATGGAGTGTTTTGTTGTACCTGCTCAGTGGCAGCCTATTAAGTGTCCCTAAATGAAAATACATGAACTATTTACCTTTTTTTTTTAGCTCCCTCTGCTCTCAGGGCTGGTGCACACCGAGCGGCTTTTTCAGCGTTTCTGCAGCCGCTTGCGGCTGCGGATACGCTTGGTCAATGTATCTCAATGGGGTGGGTCATACCAGAGCGGGAGGCGTTTTGCAGAAACGCATACTCCCGGGGTGAGGCATTTTTTGCATTGTGGATGCGTTTTTGCCTCAATGTTAAGTATAGAAAAAACGCAAACCGCTCTGAAAAACAGCACTTCAGAGCGGTTTGCCAGGCGTTTTTTGTTACAGTAGCTGTTCAGTAACAGCTTTACTGTAACAATACATGAAATCTACTACACCAAAAACGCTTCCCAAAACCGCAAAATGCTAGCTGAAACGCTACAGAAAAAGAAGAAAAAGCGTTTCAAAATCTGCTAGCATTTTGCGGATCTGCTAGTGGATTTTGGTGTGCACCAGGCCTCAGTTGTATTCTGCCTGGAAAACATTTATGGCTGTAATTTGCTTATCAGTGGTGTTTACTATATTCCCGACAAGCTATCGACAAGACAGAAGCTGTCACTTGCAGGCCTGAAAATAAACTCTTTCAGGCAGCAAAATAAAACAAGTAAAACAATCTGGTTATCCATATGTTTGGCACTGTACATACACGTCTATCTCATCATGTCACATATCGCCTTGTGTACACTTTAATAGGTTAATGGACACAATCATGTAATAATGTCAAATGTAAAATACACGTGTACACATACTTATAAGACTGTTATGATCACGTCTGCAGCATGTACTGCAGTTTTACTGAAGACAAGCAGTTTTTTACTTCTTTACATGCTTTTGCTCACATAGTTTTGCCTGCAAACACACTGAGGCCTAGTGCACACCAGAGCGGTTCGGCAGCGTTTTGCGATCCGCTTGCGGGTGCGGATCCGCTAGGGTAATGTATTTCAATGGGCTGGTGCACACCAGAGCGGGAGGCGTTTTGCAGAAACACATACTCCCGGGCTGCTGCAGATTTTGGATTGCGGATGCGTTTCTGCCTCAATGTTAAGTATAGGAAAAACACAAACCACTCTGAAAAACTGCACTTCAGAGCGGTTTGCCAGGCGTTTTTGTTACAGAAGCTGTTCAGTAACAGCTTTACTGTAACAATACATGAAATCTACTACACCAAAAACGCTTCACAAAACCGCAAAATGCTAGCTGAAACGCTACAGAAAAAGAAGAAAAGCGTTTCAAAATCTGCTAGCATTTTGCGGATCTGCTAGCGGTTTTTGGTGTGCACCAGGCCTGAGTGTTGATTCCTTCTGCAATCCTTTTCATGCAGGATGCAATGCTTTGTCTGCCTTTTCCTGCTGTCAGCTTGTGACTAATTACCATTCACCTGTGTGGAAATCTGCATGTCTGCTCCCATTGGATGACCTCAGTATAAAGATCTGCTTCCTGCAGGGCTCCACGGGCTATCATGGTTTCAGATCAGTCTGTTACTCTGCCTGGGCCCCTTCGCTCCTAGATCTCGTGTGGACTGCACTGACTCCTGCGCAGGGGTCAGTGAGTCCTTCCAGTCCTGCTCTTGTTATCAGTAATTGTTACCTTGCTAGTCTTGCATCATATATTGGTTCATCGCCGATATATACGCATACTAGCGTGTTTGTTATTTTCCTTGTATTTGTGTTACGTTAATATATCAGTGTTGCTGATCTATACGTACACAAACTGTTTATATCCTGTGTTCAGTCAGTCAGTATCGAGCACGTTTCGGTAGGTTGCGCGTATCGTGATCACCCGTGCTTAGTTAGTTCAGTCCTGTTCCTGTTACCTTGTGTGGATTGCGCTCACTTCTGCGTAGAAGTAGCGAATCCTTCCTAGTCCTGTTCCTGTTACCTTGTGTGGATTGCGCTCACTTCTGCGTAGAAGTAACAAATCTTTCTGAGTCCTGTTCCTGTTACCTTGCGTGGATTGCGCTCACTTCTGCGTAGAAGTAGCGAATCCTTCTGAGTCCTGTTTCTTGTATTGTTCCAGTTCCTAGCTAGCGTTCCTTGCTTATGTTATATATTGGTTCATCGCCGATATATACATATGTTAGTCAGTCATTTGTAGCTTCATTGATAGCTGTAATCGTAATACGCTAGGAATATCGTATCCATTGTATTTAAGTATTGTTTGTGGTTGCTCGGATCTATGCCTGCTCTGTGCGCCACATCTCCTACGGGAGTCAGTCCTCTCCTCCACTACACTGGGGATATCCTGGTTCCTTGTGCTTGCGTGTGTGTCTCCTTCACATCAGGTTATGCATGTCGTGCTGACTGTGGAGAATATACCACCAAGTGTAACAAAGACATATATTTCTCCCATAGTAAAAATCTGACAGGTTTTGGTCTAGTCCATCTCATCATGGGGATTCTCTTTTTTTTTTTTTTTTTCAATAACGCTTCCTGAGTGGCAGTTGCTGAGTCACACTGCCAAATAGTGTGCAAAGGAGTAGGGGAGCTGTCTGACATCTTTGTATCGATCCTTGCTAGGGAGTTGTTTTGTAAAGAATAAAGGAGATATTTAGAATTCCCCATGAAGAGATGGACTAGTCCAATACCTGTCAGAATGTAATTGCCTACTGTAAGCGGCAGGGACATAAAAGAAAACTAAGTGCATTTTTTTTGCAGTAGTAATCTTTTAAACTTTTTTTTTATGAAGGGCGAAGTAATGTTTTTAGTAAGGAGAAGTAATGTCTCTCTTCCATTTTGTAAGTATGAAGGACATTTAGGGATCCCCAGAATTAGGAATGCTCAATAAGATTACACAGGATTGAAATTTTCACATTTCCAATCGGACATCGGATTTCCACAGATATGCAATTTACTGCAGCTCTGTAATTGTAACCCAATCCCAGAACTCGGAAGCATTGGACCAATCAGAAAATGCAGAACTTTTCTAAGCAAATTGGATTGCAGCGGGAATAATGGACCAATCACTGGACTAAGATACTACCAATTATTCCTGAGTCTTGCGATTGGCCTAAAATGTCTGCGATCTTCCAATTACAGCAGTAAAATTCTACTGTACATTCTCTGATTCTCAAATACTTCTAAGTCAACTCCGAAGTATTTGGCCGATCAGAGAAAGCAAAAAGTAAAAAAAAAAAGACCCCCTCGGAAATTTACAAAATCAGAAAATTGGTAATGGGCAGTGATAAAAATCGTAATTTCTGTAGAATCAGAAATCAGCATTTGCGACCATCCCTTCCCAGAATTTGTAACATGTACCCCCAGGGGCCAGGAATATGGTAGGTGGGTGGCAGGAAAGGTTATTTAAAGGGAACCCGACATGAGAAGGATATGGAGGCTGCCATATTAATCTCCTTTTAAACAATACCAGTTGCCTGACAGTACAGCTGATCTGGCATGTGTAGTGTCTGAGTCGAAACCCTGGAACAAGCATATAGCTAAACCAGTAAAACCAGTCAGCTGAGTCGGGGCACCTGATCTGCTTCATGCTTATTCAGGGGCTGTGGCTAAAATTATTAGAGACACAGGATTAGGAGGACTGCCAGGGAATTGGTATTGTGTAAAAGGAAATAGATATGGCAGCCTTCATATACCTCTCACCTCGGATTCCCTTTAAAAACATTTTGTTTGATTTTGAAGCAGAGCTGAGAATCTGGCAGCAATAACTTTACAGCTACAGCTTTCTGTAATCTGTAAATAAATAAATAAAAAAAAAAGAAATGGAAAACAAATATGCCGAACATTATACAAGAATGTAACCTCCTGCATTTTATTGTGCTGTTCTTTTATTTTAAATGTTAGGGCTGCTGGTTTATGCATGTGCTTCCCATAGCTGTGACAGTATATTACGTTAATAGTTCATTAAGGCCGATCTCGCCATAAATTGGGTGACACGGCCTGCTGGAGGTTAGAGTGGAAGTGATTTTCTTGTCTCCCGAAAGCTTGGCTTGCAGTTTGTAACCTGTTCTGCATCCACTTGCATAATACAAGGTGACTCGCACATCATGTAAATAATGACAAGGCAGTCAGGGAACGCCAAGACCCACCGAGGCGTCGCCGAGACTTCTTGTCCAAACAACAAAGCATTATGTTTAGCCCGCTAAAATAGTTCACTAAGGAGGACAGCTGTAAAAGTCCGTCCAATCCAGGTGGGGATGATCAATGAAATGCAAATATTTCTGCGGTCATGCAAATTTATGCACATTTTTATGAAAATATATTCAGCTTGAACATGCACCGATCAATTTTAATGCCTACTTGAGAAGAGTGAAAGGTGTGTGTGCTTCTGACCAGCTTCACCTGACTTATATACTGGCTGCCTCAAGTCTAATGAATAATTTAAACTGACTCTCGTCTAATTAAAATGGCAAAGTGTTTGCATGCTGCATTCACCTACCAGATTATGCAGGATCTAAGGCTACCTCCCTGCCACTCCTGCAGGAGTTGGCCCACGCAAATACTTGCATCTCAACAGGGGCACCGCGTGTAGGCCTCCTTGTGCTCCCAAGAGAAGAGCGGCACCGCAAACACCCCCACAATGCAACCATTGCCCGGGAGCGCCGCAACTGCCTCTCTGGCAGTTTCAACTGCCAATCAATTTCAACGTGGGTGGGACTTGTTTGGTCCATTTTCACGCTGCATGTATTAGTATAAGAATTTACATATATCTTCATGAACTCGGAAATATTTGCATTTCATTGATTATACCATTCACAGGTGTCAGGACAACACCCTTTGCCCATCCTCACTGTCAGCCTTTGCCCGTAATAGTGACTGTTGCTCAGCCGGGTACCAGGTACTAATAGAGGTAGTCGCATTTTTATCAACACAAAGTTATGTGATCCACAGGAACATCAGAACTGGACTAACCCAAAGCATGGTCTGCCAATCTTGATTCACCTAATGCCAAGTTGCATACAATTTCACATATGGGGTAACCCAGTAAAAAATTGTTAGGGCACCTTTCCTCATGGTAACGTCCATTGTTGTATAACAAGAGCAGAAAGTATTGTCTTGTGCCTTGATGAAGAGGATCCCCAATGGCCCTGAAAAAGTTACTCTTGAACGGTATGAGTTGTTGTTACTCATGTAAGATTACATGCATGTTTCGGGATACTATAGTGCCGGGTGTGTTTCCGAACACTGAAGAGGAGTCCCACAGGCAGGAGATTTGAGTGGGGGATAGTGGGGGAACGAGGAGATGAAGATGGAACTGGGAAAGTTTTATTGGATCCCCAAACTTTTTCGGTCAAGGGCCGGGTCAACATACTTCCGACTGCTGGGAGGCGGAGTGTACATGAAATGATGTAGAAAACATTACATTGAGCCTAGGAAGTATAAACTTTTACCTGTTAACAGTGTTGCTTGCAAATTTTCATCAGTCATTTCCGCATCGAACATGCTATTTTTAATTTCAAGAAATCTTCATGAAAAACAGGCTTGTATTTTTTGCGGTTTCTGCAAAAACGCGGAAAATCAATATTTTTAAGGCAAAAAAAACAATATTTTTACTTCAAGACAGCAAAAAAATATTTTACATTAACAATTTTTACTGCTGAGTGGGGGGTCTGTGAAAAAGCCTCAGGGGGCCGCATTCGGCCTGTGGGCCTTACTCTGAAGACCACTGATCTAATGCCTTGAGTAACTGACTTTTTTAAAAATCTCATTTCAGGTTGGTTTTTAAGGGAACTTGAGATAAGAGGCTGCCATATTTATTTTGTTTTAAACAATGCAGATTGCCTGGCTGTTCTGCCTCTAATACTTTTAGCCACAGCGTGACTGTGTTAGCTACATGCTTGTTTCAGGCGTATGATTCAGAAACTAATGCAGTCAAAAGATCAACAGGATGCCAGGCAACCAGTAAGGAAATAAACATGAATTAAAAGGAAATGAACATGGAAGCCTCCATATCCCTCTCACCCTGGGTTCACTTTAAATCAGTGGTCAGGGGCTCCTGCATACACCACTTCCTGCGGGACAGTCTTGTAGAGCTGCAATCTCTGATTTCCTCCTGCAGCTTTGTCCATGCCCCGCCCCTTTGCCATTCAAACAACATTACCATGCTGAGCCAATCCCACAGCAGCAGCCCCGCCCACAAAGCCTGCTGGTAAAGCCTTCAGCTGGGCCATGGAAAACCCATATGACCAAATTTCTGAAACAAAAAAAGGTTGTCGTTGAAGATTTATTTGGCACAGAAAGGTAACGTTTGGGTGCACTGCTTACTAAGCCATCAGACCAGACGATATATTTAGATGGCTGGAGATGGGCTTTAATTATACTATCTATTTTTTTTGCATGAAATTCTCCGGCGCCTCGTTTCCTTCTCTCTTTTTTTGTTAATTTTGCTGCTCTGAATTTCTAAACTTTTGAGAAATAATGGCTTGTGTGACATTCAAACTTCCCAGCAGCTGGCAGTGAGAGAAGAAACCATTGCGAGATGCTGATGTAACTTCATTAGCAAGGTAATTCTGGACCGGCTCCAAGCTACGGCAACAGAATATCTGCTTGTTTTATTAAAAATGGATTGCCTCAAATTTTGTTACGTCGATCAATGCCAGCTCGGAAAGTGGCAGCAGTTCCTGGCTTGTCATCATCCTTTTCTCATCATTTTCGAATGATATTCCAAACTTTGCTTTGTCTTCCAGATCCTTTCCCAGCTCTCTCGGAGTTGTTGAACTGTCGCGTGAAAGACAAATACTTGGAGTTATTTTATGACGTGCCAAATTTCACTTATGGAGAATTAGAAATGCCAACATTCATTCCAAAAGTAACCTAAAAGACCTAAAAACCCCTAAGGCCTGGGACCCGCTTGCTATTGCAAAATGCTCTAAAAAAAGTTAGTGTGTCTGCAAGCAATTTTGGCGCTTAGAGAGGAACTTTAGCCTCAGATTTAATGTCATCCCAATCAGTAGTTGATACCTCCTTTCTCATGAGAAATCTTTTTCTCAAATAGATCGTCAGGGAGTCTGTATGGCTGATATTTTGGTGAAACCCCTCCCACAGTGTGATGTCAGGACTATGGTCCTGGCACTTTCCTGTCTGTGAACCTCATTGCATTGTGGGAAATAAGGGTTTTTCCCAACTGCCAAGCAAGCAGTATCTCTCTTTGCGGAATGCTCATTTACTAAGAGTTCTATGCGCAGACATCACCTGGCAGGGCTATAGATGCTGTCCCCTGTGATAAATGTCACAATGTAACTCGGGGTGAAGAAAGATTTTACAATAGGGAAACTAAATTCAATGTTTGCCATAACTACTTCTTCAGGTGAGATATTACAGATTTGAATCACTTTTACTGTTAAGGACTTCTTTCTAAATGGATGGCAGAAACTTTTTCAGATTGGTTTTTGCAGATCATGTCCCCTTGTTTGTTGTACAAGCCTAAGGACAGAAAGCTCATCTGCCAAGCTTTTGTATTGCCCTCTGGTGTATTTATATATGCTAATCAGGTCACCTCTCAGTCGACTTTTTTCTAAGCTAAATAAGCCCAGTTTGTCCAACCTTTGTAAGTGAGATCTTCCATTCCTCTGATTATTTTAGTTGCCCATCTTTGTACCCATTGTAGTATGTTAGTGTACTTCCTATAGTGTGGTGCCCAAAACTTTATCCCATTCTGGCTGGAAAGTGTGCTGGTTAAGGGCTCTGCCTTTGACATGGGAGACCAGGGTTCGAATCCTGGCTATGTCAAGTACCTATTCAGTAAGGAGTTCAAGGCAAGACTCCCTAACACTGCAGGGTGGCCTCTTAAACGCATCCCACTGGCTGCAGATTATGAGCGCTTTGAGTCCGACAGGAGAAAAGCGCTATACAAATGTTCGGATTATTATTCTCGAGTCCAGATGTGGCCTTACAAGTGATTTATACAGAGGGAGTAGTGTATGCCCCTCCCCCTGCATCATGTCCCCTCCTCCTGCATCATGTCCCCTCCCCTTACATTATCGCATAAATCCAGATGTGGCTTCACAAGTGATTTATACAGAGGGAGTAGCGTGTGCCCCTCCCCCTGCATCATGCCCCCTCCCCCACATTATCCCATACTCCAGATGTGGCCTCACCAGTGATTATACAGAGGGGGTAGTGTGTGCCCCTCCCCCTGCATCATGTCCCCTCCCCCTGCATCATGTCCCCTCCCCCGCATTATCCCATACTCCAGATATTGCCTCACCAGTGATTATACAGAGGGAGTAGTGTGTGCCCCTCCCCCTGCATCATGTCCCCTCCCCTTGCATCATGTCCCCTCCCCTCACATTATCCCATACTCCAGATGTGGCCTCACAAGTGATTTATACAGAGGGAGAAGTGTGTGCCCCTCCCCCTGCATCATGTCCCCTCCCCCTGCATCATGTCCCCTCCCCCTGCTCATGTCCCCTCCCCCTGCATCATGTCCCCTCCCCCTGCATCATGTCCCCTCCCCTCACATTATCCTATACTCCAGATGTGGCCTCACAAGTGATTTATACAGAGGGAGTAGTGTGTGTCCCCTCCCCCTGCATCATGTCTCCTCCCCCTGCATCATGTTTCCTCCCCTCACATTATCCCATACTCCAGATGTGGCCTCACAGGTGATTTATACAGAGGGAGTAGTGTGTGCCTCTCCCCCTACATCATGTCCCCTCCCCCTGCATCATGTCCTCTCCCCTCACATTATCCTATACTCCAGATGTGGCCTCACAAGTGATTTATACAGAGGGAGTAGTACACTAGCATCTCAAGATTTTATTTCCCATTTTATAGTCTTCAGAATTGTATTTGCTGTAGTTGCTGCTGCTTGGGATTGTATACAGTTAATTAACTTATTATCAACCAGTATTCCCAAGTTGTTCTCGCAAGTTAATCACGTCGTATGTTTATACTAAATACAGGAATAAAAGTGATTTAAATTAGGAACACTGATTCAGTTAACTTGTCTCTTGAATTTTCTCACAGAGGTGTCCGTATGCAATTCACCTTTTCTCCTGAGTTCTCCCCCTAGGACGTTGTCACACGTTGTAAAAAAAAAAGTCTTTTAAACCACCAGCAAGCGAGAAAATACTCAAAATCATTTGATAGTACTTTTCACCAACTTTTGAGTACTCTTTCAATTGTAAAATGCTGAAACGTTAATATAAAGAGAATATGAATATTATCTCCTAGGAGATAACGCAGGCAACCTTATTCAGTTCACCTTTTTTCCTATGTTTTCTACGAGGTGATATGTCAAAAGAGGAAGTGGGTGATAGACAGTGAAAACAAAGCACAGAGACAACGAGAGCCCAGTAGTGCAATATGTCATTTCTTTCGTAAAGGAAGGCATTTTATATAAAATGTATACTCATAAAAGTGTTTTGTGTAAAGGGCAACCAACCATATACTGTAGATTAGCAGTGAGTCACAGCGCAGGTGTATTCTTCTTCTGGTATGTAACTTTTCCACTTCACCACCTGTGTGCGCTCCAAGTGCAAACAAAGCAAACAGGAATGCTTTTAGTGGAAAAATATACAGTATAGTCTTTTATTTTTGGATAAAAAAAGGGCAAAACAGGTGATTCCAGGTAACACACTTACTTCCAGAGGGTCCTAATCCACGTAGGACCCTCCCTTGGCATTCAACGCTTCCCACCCAATGTGGTACTCAGAACCTCAAAGAATTGACCCTTGTTCAGTGCTGCCCGCTCTTGTCCCTACTAGTTTCGGCGATTGCCGTCCTCAGGGGTTATACAAGAGCGGGGCGGGCATGTTCACTGTATATATTATATCTAAAATATTAAATTACCTGCTGGAAAATATCCCCCGGGCTCTCCGCAACGGTCGCCGCTCTGAGCGCTGTGTGACTTCCGGACTTTTTGGATATAAGGATTCTATCCTAACACAGCTGCAACTTTATTCTATACGACTAAGTGGGGCGCCACAGTTTACACTGCATAGAATAACCAACCACATAGAGCTGGTGATGAAGAACACAAGCCCATCTCCACTCGGGCACCTCCAGGAGTATCCAGATGTAAGGTGGTCGCACTCTTTAGAAAAAACAAACAGTACCAAACAGTAGTAAAACCACTGTAGACTATAACGTCCTCCCCTTTCTAAGAACAGGGGGAGGGGGAGCACATATAATTGAAGAGGAGCCCAGCAGGAATATAACTAAGTTAAAACTAAGACAAAAGTAAAAAGAATAAGAGGTGGCTTACCTCTCAGACGACACAATCAATTTTTAGAAAAAATATTCAGATTATTTTGCACAGGCAACGCACTTTGTGGGTACATAGCCACTTCATCAGGCCAGTAAAAGTGCAGCAAAATATCAACCTTTAAAGCTAGAGACGATTGTGTCATCCAAAAGGTAAGCCACCTCTCATTCTTTTTTCTTCTGTCTTGGTTTTAACTTAGTTTTTACCTTGTATGTCCTAGGTGATATGTTCTTGTTCACACCATATCCAAAAAAATCCTACTAAGCTACCAACAAGCAAGAACATACTCAGAATAATTTTGACAATACATTTCCAGCTACTTTTTGGTACTTATTAGTCCAAAGTGCTGAAAATTTATGTTAGCCTTCTGCCGCCCGCGTCATGCCAGGAGGCGTGGCCGCGGCGGCAGCGCCAGGACCGCCTAACGCCAATTGGCGTAAAGTCCTGGGGCTCTGTTTTGCATGAGATCGCGCGCATGGTGCGCGCGCATCTCATGCTCGGAGGGCGGAGCTCCGCCCCACCTTCGGTCTCCGAGCGGCTATTGCCGCTCGGGAGACTGTTAGACGGCGATCACGCCGTCTATTTACTAGGTGCAGCGCTGCAATGAGCAGCAGCGCTGCACTGGGGACAGCCGTGTGCCACGGCTGTCCCCATGGGGGACAAGAGAGCGATCGGCTGTCATAGGCAGAAGCCTATGACAGCCGATCGCCATAATTGGCCGGCTGTGGGGAGGGAGGGAGGGAGGGAGGGAAGGGGTTTAAAGCAACAGTTTTTTTTTTTTAAAAAGCAGCTACACAAATATTGATAAAAAAATAAATAAACATGGGGGGAGCGATCAGACCCCACCAACAGAGAGCTCTGTTGGTGGGGAGAAAAGGGGGGGGGGATCACTTGTGTGCTGAGTTGTGCGGCCCTGCAGCTTGGCCTTAAAGCTGCAGTGGCCAATTTAGCTAAAAATTGCCTGGTCACTAGGGGGTTTAGCCGTGCAGTCCTCAAGTGGTTAAACACAAGATAATAAATGATCTCCTAAGAGAAAACTTAGGAGAAAACGTGACGTGGATCGGGCCGTATGTGTGCAAGGCAAACTTTATTGGATTTGCATGATAACAGCACATTAACCCGGCAGCCTACAAAGATAATCTATTGTTTTTTTTTCCTGCAATATTCCAAGCTTTAAAGCAGCATTATTAGAGATAGTGCAGAAGCTGGGAGTTATCAGGTGAGCGCATCAGTGATTTCCCCTTTGACTTGTTAGCACCTTGCCTTCCTATTGCTGGTGACAGGCAGAGTGTTGGGACGGTTCCTCTTTAGGGTTGCTGTGTGGCTGCATAATTGCATCTCCAAAGGCTTTCCTCGGAGTCGGAGCTGAACAGTAATTGGTAATTAGGGTTTCATATGTGAGACACACTACATTAGCAAGAGGCATTGCTTCTTCCACGTATAGAACCCTGACAGGGAGCTACTAATAACGACATCAGCACTCCTGAAAAGTCTCACCTGTAACAACCACCCTGAACTACAATACTAATAATAATAACAATATAATGCCCTTATCTGTAATCATAATTATATCTATATATATATTCCCCCATATCTGTTGTAATAATAATAAAAATAACAATAATAATAATAATAATAATAATAATAATAATAATAATAATAATAATAATAATAATAATAATAATAATAATAATAATAATAATAATAATAATACAATATAATTTCCATAATAATAATAATAATAATAATAATAATAATAATAATAATAATAATAATAATAATAATAATAATAATAATAATAATACAATATAATTTCAATAATAATAATAATAATAATAATAATAATAATAATAATAATAATAATAATAATAATAATAATAATAATAATAATAATACAATATAATTTCCATAATAATAATAATAATAATAATAATAATAATAATAATAATAATAATAATAATAATAATAATAATAATAATAATAATACAATATAATTTCTATAATAATAATAATAATAATAATAATAATAATAATAATAATAATAATAATAATAATAATAATAATAATAATAATACAATATAATTCCCATAATAATAATAATAATAATAATAATAATAATAATAATAATAATAATAATAATAATAATAATAATAATAATACAATATAATTTCCATATTAATAATAATAATACCGGTAATAATAATAATAATAATAATAATAATAATAATAAACATTTGCAATATATTTGTTAAGGTTTTTTTTATTTTTTTGTATGTACTAAGTGTTTATAAGTTACTCTTGCACACTGTGAAGTCTATTGATTAATCCCTGTGGGAACCTGAAACAGATACCTCAATCTTTAATGCTTATAAAGTATAATTATTGTAATTATATATTTTGTCAAATATAAACATCTCCCGCAACATTATACAGGGAGAACAAAATGGGACTGATCAGTGGGATTTTAAGAGAGTCAATATATTTGTATATACACTGAGAAGTAGGTCATTTACAGGTCATCCATTGACTTCGTTAAGGTGAACAAATTTGCAGATGACACAACTATCATCAGCCTCATCGACAGCAATGAAGAGCATGCTTACCGCAGCGAGATCGGGAGACTATGCAGATGGAAGGACCTTAAGCTTGTCCTCAACGCGGCAAGAACTGTTGAGCTGTTTGTTGATTTCAGGAAACATCCCTCCACACTCTCCCCAGTCCTCAATGATGAGACCAAAGTCTCCAGGGTATCTGACATTTGGTTCCTTGGCACAACCATAACTAATGACTTAAGATGCAGGCAGAACACCACCACAATACAGAAGAAAGTTCAGCAGAGATTATATTTCTTATTCCAAATGAAGAAATGTGGTGTGTCACGAGAGCTGCTGACCAGCTTTTACACTGCTATTATCTAATCCATCCTCTGCTCCTCCGTCATCGTCTGGGACACAGGTGCAACGCCATTGACAAGTACAAATGCCAAAGAGTAACTAGCGCTGTGAAGCACCTTCCATCGGGCCAGCATTACAGAACCATCCCTTCCAGAACCACCAGGTGCAGGAACACCTTCTTCTCGCAAGCAGTCCTCCAACTGAACTCCAGTTCCTCCTGCTAGACCTGTCCACTTGCAGCACTCTAGCCATACTGGTCAGCAAAAATTTCCTTGCCACTCACTTTGAACTTAAGGGCATTCTTGTGTAGTACTTCTCCACACTCTATTCATTTAGAGTTCTCAATGATTGTCCCCCATACCCCAATGTATGGTTCTATGCATGTCTCAGTGCATATCTCCCATGTTTGTCAATGCTATGTCTGTCATGCTACCAATGCCATGTGAACCACAATTAATGGAGGGTTTTCAAGAATTCTGAATATATTTTTGTATCCCCTATTTATTGCTATAGCTGCTACAAACGCTTGCTGTAGTCACAATTGCACATATTTCTATCTTGATGCCCAGTTGCTGCTGATGAATATTATTATTATTATTATTATTATTATTATTTATTGTATGTATAAAGCGCCAACATATTACGCAGCGCTGAACATTAATTTAGGTATTATACTCAACAGCGATGCCCACGTTGTCCGGTATCCTTATAAGCCCAGGTTGTCTGCTTTCACCTGCTCCTCTGAGGTTGGGCACTGCTCTGCTCCTCTGAGGCTGGGGACTGCTCTGCTGCTCTGAGGCTGGGCACTGCTCTGCTGCTCTGAGGCTGGACACTGCTCTGCTGCTCTGAGGCTGGGTACTGCTCTGCTGCTCTGAGGCTGGGCACTGCTCTGCTGCTCTGAGGCTGGACACTGCTCTGCTGCTCTGAGGCTGGGGACTGCTCTGCTGCTCTGAGGCTGGGTACTGCTCTGCTCCTCTGAGGTTGAACACTGCTCTGCTGCTCTGAGGCTGGACTCTGCTCCTCTGAGGCTGAACACTGCTCTGCTACTTTGTGGCTGGACTCTGCTCTGCTGCTCTGAGGCTGGGTACTGCTCTGCTGCTCTGAGGCTGGGTACTGCTCTGCTGCTCTGAGGCTGGACACTGCTCTGCTGCTCTGAGGCTGGACTCTGCTCCTCTGAGGCTGAACACTGCTCTGCTCCTTTGTGGCTGGACTCTGCTCTGCTGCTCTGAAGCTTTACAATGCTTTGCTTCTCTGAGGATGGACATTGCTCTGCCACTCTGAAGCTGGAAACTGCTCTGCTCCTCTGAGGCTGGATTTTGCACTGCCCCTCTGAAGCCAGACACTGCTCTGCTCCTCTGAGGCTGGGCACTGCTCTGCTCCTCTGAGGCTGGGTACTGCTCTGCCACTCTGAAGCTAGACACTGCTCTGCTCCTCTGAGACTGAATTCTGCTATGCTCCCCTGAAGCCGGACACTGCTCTGCTCCTCTGAGACCGGATTCTGCTCTGCTCTTCTGAGGCTGAACATTGCTCTTCTCCTTTGAGGCTGGATTTTGCAATGCTCCTCTGAAGCTGGACACTGCTATGCTCCTCTGAGGCTGGGCACTGCTCTGCTTCTCTGAGGCTGGGCACTGCTCTGCTTCTCTGAGGCTGGGTACTGCTCTGCCACTCTGAACCTGGTCACTGCTCTGCCACTCTGAGGCTGGATTCTGCTATGCTCCTCTGAAGCCGGACACTGCTCTGCCACTCTGATGCTGAACTTTGCTCTTCCACTCTGAGGCTGGACATTGTTTCACTGTTCTGACATTGGTTGCTGTTATACTGCTCTGTTGCTCTTTTGTTGAGTTTTCTCCTGAAGTAGTGACACTTGCACATATTTCTGCTCTCAAAGCAAAAGAAGCAAAGAAAAAAAAGCAGCTCTGTGTCTCGCAGAAGATTTGTTGTGTCCCAGCTGTGCGCCGTTAACAGACTTACACTAACTACATCTCCACCTACGCGTTTCACATTACCGGCATTGACAGGAAAAATGCAGCTGTGTGATTCACGTTCTATTATTTAGCTTAGAAAATATGTCTAAATACATTACTTACAACTAAATAGATTTTAGTCAATACAGTTGTATGTCATATTTGTAAAGTGTGTCACATAAGAGGCTGCGTTTTCTTCTTTACAGATGCACAAAACAAAATGATATGAGTTTAAATGGCAACCAAGTTAAAGAGCCCAATTTTGGTAAAACTTGTATTGGAGAAAATGACTTCCTGTAATTAACGTTTTCTCCAGACTTTTCTCTTAAGAGATATTTTTTTCAACTTCTTTTTAAAATAATTTGTCAGCAGTTTGCAATTGGAAAAGTAACAAAAAGTAGACGACAAAGTAACAATTACAATTATTTTGAGTATTTTCCAAACTTTTAAAAGGCCATTTATTTGCAAGGTGTGAAGATATCCCCTAGGAGAAGCATATTATGAAATTGATGAGGGTTCCCGAGGAAAAAACAGCAGCTCTCAACTTTTCTTTTAGAAGCTGAAAAACTTTGTGAAGACCACAAAGGATTGCAGCAAATGAATTGATCTGGATTTTAGTTAGAAGGAGTAGAGTTAAGCTGAAATGAAAGGAATATGGGGGCAGCCATATGTATTTCCTGTTAAACAATACCAGTTGCCTGGCTGTCCTGCTGATATCTCTGGCTGCAGTAGTGTCTGAATCACACACCTGAAACAAGCATGCAGCTAATCAAGTCTGACTTCAGTCAGAGCACCTTATCTGTTGCATGCTTGTTCAGGGGCTGTGGGTAAAAGTATCAGGGGCAGAGGAAGGATGAACAGGACAGCCAGGCAACTGACATTGTTTTAAAGTAAATACATATGGCAGCCTCCATATCCCTCTTAATTCAGATCAACAGGACAGCCAGGCCACTAGACACCAGGGAACTGTATAGGGGAGGATGGGGGCCACTAGACAGCAGATAATTGTATAGGGGAGGAGGGCCACTAGACACCAGGGAACTGTATAGGAGAGGAAGGAGGGCCACTAGACACCAGGGAACTGTATAGGGGAGGGTGGGGACCACTAGACACCAGAGAACTGTATAGGGGAGGGTGGGGGCCACTAGACACCAGGGAACTGTATAGGATAGGGAGGAGGGCCACTAGACACCAGGGAACTGTATAGGGGAGGGTGGGGGCCACTAGATACCAGGGAACTGTATAGGGGAGGGAGGGGGGCCAATAGACACCAGGGTACTGTATAGGAGAGGGAGGAGGCCACTAGCCACCAGGGAACTGTATAGGATAGGGAGGATGGCCACTAGACACCAGGGAACTGTATAGGGGAGGGTGGGGGCCACTAGACACTAGGGAACTGTATAGGGGAGGGAGGGGGCCACTAGACACCAGGGAACTGTATAGGAGAGGGAGGAGGGCCACTAAACACCAGGGAACTGTATAGGGGAGGGTGGGGGCCACTAGACACCAGGGAACTGTATAGGATGGAGGAGGCATTAAACACCAGGGAACTGTATAGGGGAGGGAGGACCACTAGACACCAGGGAACTGTATAGGGAAGGGAGGGCCAGCAGACACCAGGGAACTGTATAGGGGAGGGTGGGGGCCACTAGACACCAGGGAACTGTATAGGAGAGGGTGGGGACCACTAGACACCAGGGAACTGTATAGGGGAGGGAAGACCACTAAACACCAGGGAACTGTTTAGGAGTTGGAGGGGGGCAATTAGACACCAGGGAGCTTTATAAGATGGCCAGTAGACATTGAGGTTGGCCCACGACTTGGTCCCAATGTTCAATTTCAGCTCACTTTGTATTTGAGTTTGACACCCCTGGCGTAGGGTATACTATGACCTCTATAGTTATTCACTTTGGTTGGATGAATATTTGAGGGCCCTCTTGTTGCTAAAAGGTTCTTCTAGATTCCAACATAAGTCTTTCCCATTTTACTGTTTCCCTTACCTTTCATGAGGAGTTATGAAAAGATGGAAGAGGCCCTTGTCCTTTAACCAGTTCACCCCCAAGGGTTTTTATCCTAACGGACCAGAGCAATTTTCAGTTGTCAGCGCTCCTCCCTTTTATTCCCTAATAACTTTATTACTACTTATCACAAGAAAATGATCTATACCTCGTTTTTTTCGCCACCAATTAGGCTTTCTGTGGATAGTACATTTTGCTAAGAATTTTTTTATTCTAAATGCATTTTAATGAGAAAAACAGAAAAAAAAGAAAAAAAATCATTATTTCTCAGTGTTCAGCCATTATAGTTTTAAAATTAAACATTCTCCTGTGGATAAAACAAACACGTTTTATTTGCCCAGTGGTCCCGATAATTAAACCGTTTAAATTATGTCCCTATCTCAATGTATGGCGACAGTATATTATTTTGAAATATAAGTGGTTATTTTTCTGTTTGTTCTGGCCATAATTACAAGCCCCTATGTAATAATTTCCCCCCATAAAATATAGAATAAAAAAAGCTGAGTCCCTAAGGCAACTATTTATTTATTTTTTTTAAGCTGATTTTTTTTTTTACAAGTGTTTTTTTTTGGGGGGGAGGGTTGGAAGTGTAATTTTATTAATGATGTGTATATACTTGAAAATGTATGTATTTTGTAGGTGTAATATACTTTTTGGCCACAAGATGGCGCTAGTGAACACTCATAGGACGTGTTTATGTGAATGGACGTAGCCGCTGTTCGCGGTCACGTCCATTCACTCCAGGCACTGCGATTGGGTAGAGGACCGTTCGGTCTTCTTCCCCAATCACCCAGCACGGGATCCTGACGGTAATGGCGGCGGTAGCGGCGCGCACACGGCGGTAACAGCGGCGGGAATGCGCGACGTATTAAAACGTCATGTTGCCGTTAATAGCGGTAAGCATGACGTTTTAATACGATAGGATGTCGGTAAATGGTTAAAGGGGAACTGAAGAGAGAGGTATATGGAGGCTGCCATATTTATTTCCTTTTAAGCAATACCAGTTGCCTGGCTTTCCTGCTGATCCTCTGCCTCTAATACTATTAGCCATAGCCCCTGAACAAGCATGCAGCAGATCAGGTGTTTCAGACTTTAAAGTCAGATCTGACAAGATTAGCTGCATGCTTGTTCTGGTGTCATTCAGATACTACTGCAGAGAAATAGACCAGCAGGGCTGCCAGGCAACTGGTATTGATTAAAAGGAAATAAATATGACAGCCTCCGTATACCTCTTACTTCAGTTCCCCTTTAAAGGACTTCTATCGTGAAAATAGTAAGCAGTTAAAATCTGACAGAACCAACAGGTTTGGGGCCAGTCAATCTCCAAGTGGGGGAATCTTAAGCTGGCCATACACTGGCCCGATTTGCCGCCGTTTCGACAGCAGATTCGATCACTGGGATCGAATCTGCTGCCAATCGTTCTCGCTACATGCCGAATTTCGATCCTTTTCGTCCGATCCCGTCGATCGCTCCGTGCGGAAAATTAGCGTCGATCGCCCGCGGGTAGGGAGCGCGTCACTAGCGGCGTTCGAGTACCCGACGACCGACGCAATAGAGCGGCAATACATTACCTGCTCCGCCGGTCACCGCTGCTCCGTGTCCACGCTGGTCTCTGGCATGCTTCAGTTCCTCCTGCCCGGCAGGTAATGTATGCGGGCGGGGGCAGCAGCAGCAGCACCACCACAACAGATTGTGATCAGTTTCAGGCTGAAATCTGTTCACAATCTGTTTGCAGTAAAGGTGGCCATACGATCCCTCTCTGATCAGATTCAATCAGATAGGGATCTGTCAGTTGGTCGAATCTGATGGCAAATCGACCAGTGTATGGCTACCTTTAGGGCCCGTTTCCACTGTAGCGGTACGAAATCGCCGGCGAATCACCGCAGGCAAATCGCATGCGAGTGCGATTCCGCATGCGTTTTTTGCCGCGATTTCGCATGCGATTTCGCATAGGTAAGGCTGTATGCGATTTTAACCATGTCACTGCCTGTGTGAATTAACATGGGTACCTATGCGAAATCGCATGCGAAATCGCGGCAAAAAACGCATGGGGAAAACGCATGCGATTTCCCTATTAAATACATTGTGTGCGATTCGCCTGCATTCCACACGCAGGCGAATTCTGAGGCCCCTACCCTGCAGATTTTTTCTGCACAGAAAAACGTGCGGGGAAACGCACAAGTGGAAACAGTCCCATCCACTTGTACTGACTGTGCGGATCCGCATGCGTTGCCCGCATGCGGATTCGCGATAGTGGAAACGGGCCCTTCGGGTTGTATTTCCTGAACAGCAGTTGCAAAATCTAACTGACAAAATAGTGTGCAAGGAAGTAGGAGAGCTTGCTGGTATCTATTTTCGCAGTTAAACTGTTGTTCAGAAAATGCTGTTGAAAACAAAGAAAGCTTTTGACTGCTTACTTTTAAAGGGAACCTGAACTGAGTAAAATTGTTTAAAATAAACACATGAGGTAACTTCAACTGAACATTACATAGTTACCTTGCCATCAGTTCCTCTCAGAAGCTCACCATTTTCTTCTGACAATTATCTTTTCCAGTTCTGACAACATTTTGTGAGAACTGAAATAAATCAGTTGCTGTCCGTTATATATCAGTTGCTGTCAGTTACAGCTGAGAGGAAAGCTGATGTACCAGATGATGTCCATGTTTTCCCATGTCTGAAGTGGGTGATGTTACAGTGTAACAGTGTGGTGACCAGAAAGCTGTTATGGGTAATGGACATTTTCAAAATGGAGGACGGAGAATTCCCTTGATCACAGGGGACAAACAGGATGCAGGAGAGGAGAAAGAGATTGAGGAGTAGACTACACGGGAGGTAAGTATGACTTGTGTATGGTTATTTTGACTTTTAATTTTCAGTTCAGGTTCTCTTTAAACTGTGTAAGGGAACTTGGAGGAGATGAGAGCTTTTCAGCTACTTCCCTTGCAAAGCACATGTCTAATGCCAAGAGGCTCGTAGCCTAAGCTAGTACAGGAAGAGAATGCCGCGCACTTCCTGTGGTCTCTTTCCTGGCCACACAGACTGCCGAGAGAGATAAAGGACGCCACATTATAGTTTGTCTCTTTAATAAATGTGCTCTGTCACTTTAAGTTTTTAAACTTTCCCACAATGACTGGGGGTAAAAAACTGTGGTAGGTAAGGATAGCAGCTCATCGAGTTGAATGGGTTTTCATGGACGGAGGGATTTGTGGGTTTAGAAACCTGAACGTTTGATGCAGGTTTGCCATTTGCCCACCAAACTGCATTGCAGAATGTAGACAAGGCACATACCTTTAAATTAAGCTTTTCTTCCGGTAGACTCAAAGCACTTCAGAAATGCAGCCACTTAGGGCGAGCTCCAAAGGCAAGCAAGAGCATTGGGAGACTTGCCCAAAGATTCCTTGCTATATGTCTAATTAACAGGTATAAATACATCGGAGGGCAATATAAAAGGTTGGCAGATGAGCTTTTTGTCCCTAGACTTTTACAAAGGACATGGAGGAAAAAACATTTTGGCCCTTTATTAATGAAAGGGTTCTTTACGGTAAGAGTGATTAAGATGTAAAAATGCATTGCCACACGAAGTAGATATGGCAAACTCTATATCTGCATTTAAATGGGGCTTAGATGCTTTCCTTGCGTTGAAAGACACCTATGGCTATAATTACTAGGTAATTTCTGGTGGTGTTGATCCAGGGATTTTATCTCATTGCCATCACCATTTTAGCCTTTTTGCATTGAAGAACTTGATGTAACAGCAACAAAATCTCTTTCAAAAATGAAAAGGACGTCCAGTTGAGATTATCAGGTATTCTCAAGTTTTTCTTTTTTATTATTATTACTATTGTTTTAGTTTTAAAGTAAACCTAAGAGGGGGTCAGCAATGTGCATATGAGATTTTTTCTTGTAGAAGACTTGATGCTCAGTTTATCTAGCAGTCTTTTGGTGCGGCTCTGGTGATATCCTGACAATGGCCTCTATTCATAAAGCATTCCCGCATGCAGTAATGCTCAAAACAGCTGACTTTACCGAGCACTCAGCAAAGTGTCCATTCATAAAAGCTTTTTTTTCCGCATGAAAAGCTGCAATTACCCAGCAGTGCGGGAAATTACCGCCTTGTGCGGAGATTATCACAACACGTCACTACATGTCAATTCATAAAGATTAGAGCAGGCGGAATAGGAATGGAGAATACCGACTGTTTAGATAATGCGATAACGGGCAAGATAACAGGCAAGCTAATGGAGAGACAGACCTCCCGGGCAGCAGCAGTGAGAGCAGAACAAACAAGGCATCCCAGAATACCCAGGCTGTGTTTTTTAACCCCTTGGGTACCTGTTTTCAGATATATTTCACATCAGAAAGCCTGCCATGTGTAACATTTCTTGAAGTTCCTCTAAGCTGTGGCAATTAAATAGATTGTTTAGAAAGACTAATAGACAGATTCAGGCCTGGTGCACACCAAAAACCGCTAGCAGATCCGCAAAACACGAGAGGTTTTTGAAACGCTTTTTCTTATTTTTATGAAGCATTTCACCTAGCGTTTTGCGGTTCTGGGAAGCGTTTTTGGTGTAGTAGATTTCATATATTGTTACAGTAAAGCTGTTATTGAACAGCTTCTGTAACAAAAACACCTGCAAAACCGCTCTGAACTGCCATTTTTCAGAGCGGTTTGCATTTTTCGTATACTTTACATTAGAGGCAGAAACGCCTCAGAAATCCAAAAAATGCCTCACCCCGGGAGTATGCGTTTCAGCAAAACGCCTCCCGCTCTGGTGTGCACCAGCCCATTGAAATACATTACCCACGCGTTTCCACAGCTGCAAGTGGCTGTAAAAACTCAACAAAACCCGTTCGGTGTGCCCCAGCCCTCAGAGAAGATTCAGGGCAAGGAGAGGCAGTTTTATAAAAAATGCACATCTAAAGGGAAGTTGGGGCTGCCTCCTTTATAGTAACTCTGTATCTGCACAGAGAAAATATAACAACTCAGCAGCACCGCCAGTTTAGTGCGGGAATTCCCGGACCTCTCATCGCAAGAGGCGCTATTCGTGACCTTGAGACTGTACTGTGTACTCCTGTCTGTTTATTGCCTGAGGAAGCGGGAATATACCCCTAAAACGCGTTGCGGTTCTGTTCATGGAGTATGTGAATAAATTGTCTTTATCTTAAGCGACAGCATCGAGTCTATTTCTGAGTGGCCAGTCCACTGCCGCCACCTGAATATTTTAAACATTTTAGCATACTTTATCCTTTTGGCGCCTCTGTACATCTACTTTTTTATGAATTAGCACACAAAACTCTAAAATACCGATGCAGTGTTTTCCCTCCAAGATTTTGTTTCCCGAAAATGTTTTATGAATAGAGCCCAATGTGTCTCTTGCCTTAATGCTAGCTGCTTTACTCATGGCCATGTGTGACACTGCATTTGTGTCTATTTTTCAGGCCTTTGCTGTCAGAGAGGGTTTATTCTACCCAAGGTTTATTCGGATGGTATACTGACCCGATCCATTGCTTTTTGTCATATTCAGGGAAATTAATCTGCTCATTCCTAGAAAGGAGCGTTTTCTGGCATCCTCTTCCTCATCCTTCTTCTGCTGCTCTGCAGTTCTGGAGTTAAAAGGATTTATTCCTGAAGTCTTCCAGACAAGACAGAATTTGGATATGCAGAAAGAAATTGAAACTACCAATGAGTAAGTCTAGCTTCACATTTTGTTGCATTACAATGTACATACGATGCAATAAAAAATAACATTTGTGGTAGCATTCAATTTAACCACTTTTTTCTACCACTACAGTATTTCTACATCCTCTGTGACTTCATCTAAGCCAAGAGGACGTAGATATACTATAAGTCGTGTAGCTGAAGCACAGCTGTGCACGATTGGGCATGGCTCCTGTGCAAAACCTCCAGCACTATCTAATGCAGCACTAATTGGTGAAAGGGAATCTATGTTCCCTGAGTCAATAAGATTGATTTTTACCATCAAAAATACTTTAATTTTCTAAGTTCATAGTGAAAAATGCCCACTGTAGCATTATTTCAGAATCAAATATCTTCACCGTAAATTGTGTCAGGAACGGAATTTAAATTTTGGGATAAACAGTAGAAATAGCCAAATAAAATTTGTGTTTTTATTATCTACAATAGCACTTTTTATTTTTAAAATAGAATTGGTAAAACTGAGAAATAATGTGTTTTTTACTATTTTTTTTTCTATTTTTCCTATTAAAATGCATTGTTGATGATTAAATAGGGACATAGCTAAAATTACAAAACTGCTCTAGTCCTTAAAGAGACACTGAAGGATTTTTACTAGAACATTAGTAGTAAAGAAAATATTCTCATTTTTATTTTCAGTTATATAGTGTTTTTTATAACATTGCATCATTCTCTAATATTTGCAGTTTATACTCTACTCAGTACTCTAAATGATTTTACAGAGCAGGCCAGGGAACTTTTGAACTGTCCTCTGCAGAGAAAAAGAAAATACAGTCACTGACAGTTGAGATAAAAAGCTTCAGAAGACAGAGCTCTCTGCGACTTTGAAAGTCGTGGAGCTCAGTGGCTCTTTTGCATAGATAACAACTGGAGGTTCTTAACTCTTCCTGGACTGGAAACAATATTAGTCTTATGTCTCTGCTCCTAATGTTTTATTTCTGAGCTGTACTACACATACACATCATTATATCATAAAAAAAACATTTGGCTTCAGTGTCTCTTTAAGGGGGAAACAAGGTCTGGATGCAAAGTGGTTAAAGGAGTTATCAGGGTAATTTTTACAAAATAGGTGCTACTTACCCGGGGCTTCCTTCAGTCCCAAGCTCCCAGCATGTCCCTCGCCGCAGCTTCGTCCCGGTCCCCGGCGATAACGTCAGGCCGACCTCCAGATCCAGAACTACTGCACCTGCGCAGTCTGCTTTGGTCCACGTGGTGGTGATTGACAGCACAAGCGCTCGCGCAGGCACAGTACAGGCTGACCTGGAGGTCGCTCTGACGTCATTGCTGGGGACCGGGAGGGAGCTGCGGCGAACGGCTGCGGGGAGAGCTGCGGCGAGGGACATGCTGGGAGCGTGGGGCTGGAGGAACCCCAGGTAAGTAGCACCTATTTTGTAAAAATTACCCTGATAACTCCTTTACGACAGACAAAGAAGCACACTACCCAAAGATGGATTAAGAGGAAAAGGAAGTCACTTTAGCTCATCCTTATGGTCATTTTGGTAATCTGAGGTGGGGGAGGAGTCAGCCCTAGGCAAGGTAGTGGCTTTGGCTTATCCTTGTGGTCTTTTCTGGTAATTTGAGGTGGGAAAGGGGTCAGTCATAGGTAAGGTTGTGATTCTGGCTCATACTTATGGCGAGAGAGGGGTCAGAGAAAGTGGCAGTTGGGCCACTTAACACCCAGTAGGTGACAGGCACCTGCCTGGGTTGCCTTGTGGGTGATCCTGCTTTGACCTTTCCTATGTGCACCTTGATTGACAAACATTTTGTGCGGCAATGCGTGTAATTGCATGTTTAGGATTCTAAAATTGGAAGAGAGTTTGGAGCAAGTTCAGGATTGTAAAATTGGAAGAGAGTTTGGAGCTAGTTCAGGATTGTAAAATTGGAAGAGAGTTTGGAGCTAGTTCAGGATTGTACAATTGGAAGAGCGTTCGGAGCAAGTTCAGGATTGTAAAATTGGAAGAGAGTTTGGAGCAAGTTCAGGATTGTACAATTGGAAGAGCGTTCGGAGCAAGTTCAGGATTGTAAAATTGGAAGAGAGTTTGGAGCTAGTTCAGGATTGTAAAATTGGAAGAGAGTTCGGAGCAAGGTCAGGATTGTAAAATTGGAAGAGAGTTTGGAGCAAGTTCAGGGTGGTAAAATTGGAAGAGAGTTTGGAGCTAGTTCAGGATTGTACAATTGGAAGAGAGTTTGGAGCAAGTTCAGGATTGTAAAATTGGAAGAGAGTTTGGAGCAAGTTCAGGATTGTACAATTGGAAGAGAGTTTGGAGCAAGTTCAGGATTGTAAAATTGGAAGAGAGTTTAGAGCAAGTTCAGGATGGTAAAATTGGAAGATAGTTTAGAGCAAGTTCAGGATTGTAAAATTGGAAGAGAGTTTGGAGCAAGTTCAGGGTGGTAAAATTGGAAGAGAGTTTGGAGCAAGTTCAGGATGGTAAAATTGGAAGAGAGTTTGGAGCTAGTTCAGGATTGTGCAATTGGAAGAGAGTTTGGAGCTAGTTCAGGATTTTAAAATTGGAAGAAAGTTTGGAGCAAGTTCAGGATTGTAGAATTGGAATCAGTTAAATTGCACGGCAACTAATGAGATATGAACTGTTAATAGATTTTAAACATAAACACGTTACCGTGCACAAAATAGGGTCTATCCCAACGCACTGCCATGTATCATTGTGTCAGTACCTTAGCAATTGCAAAACCACTTTGCACCTACACCTTGTTTCCTCCTAATGGACCAGAGCAGTTTTGACATTATAGCTATGTTCCTTTTTAATCTGCAATAACTTTATCCCTACTTATGACACCTAAATGAAACATATATCTTGTTTTTGTTTTGTTTCGTTCTTTCAAAACAAACTGGACTTTCATTGTAAAGCATTTTTTTCCCTAGAACAATTTTGTTTTCTATGCATTTTAATAGGAAAAAAAGAGGAAAAAAAATTAAAAAAACACATTATTCCTCAGTTTTACCAATTCCATTTGCACTACTGTAGATAAAAACACAAATTTTGTTTGGCTATTTCTACCGTATATCGAAAAATTTAGATTATGTTCCTGTCACAATTTATAATGAGGATATTTGATTCTGAAATAATGCTACAGTGGGTATTTTTCACTATAAACTGAGATAATAAAAGTATTTTTTAATGGTAAATGTCAATTTGTTTGGCTTAGGGAGCATATATTCCCTTTCACCAATAATTAGCGTTGCAGCAGATAGTGCCGGAGGTTTGCAGTGCACAGGAGCAATGCCCAATCATGCACAGTTGTGCTTCAGCTACGAGACGTATATCTACATCCTCTTGGCTTCGGATGAAGTCACAGAGGACGGAGATATACTGTAACTGAGGCTAAAGTGGTTAAGAAACGTTACCAAACACGGTGTAGGCATTTGGGATTTAAATAATCTAATACAGCAACAGCAACTAAGACCCTCCCTAAAATCACCCTCTAGCCAAAATGCTCGTTTTGTTTGGGAGACCGGAGAGGAAATTGTAATATTTATTAAAAACTCAAATAGATTATTCGAATATACAAAGAAATGAGTGAGATTAATGCCGTCACCTCTATTATATATTGGTAAATTTAATTTTCCAATTAACACAGTAGCTTCTTTTTTTAAAAACAAGCTAGGAGCGGATAATTATGCAGAATTTAATAAGTTTTTCTCCAAAGTTGTTTTGAACTCTTGGAAGTGTACAAAAGGGCACCTGCCTGATCTCATAAATATAATTTATTAAGACGCTCACATCCCTTCCGGAGGAAAACAGAATGAGCCATGATGAATTTATGTTTGCCTAAAGGGAGGGACGAGATATTTTTTACTTATTGGGCAAGTGATTGCGGATCTATTAAAAATGAGTTTTCTATTAAACTTTCACGGCATTCTTTCCTTATAATGATATTGCCGTCGGAGCCTCAGCTGCACGCGCCAGATGGAATTCTCTGCAAGCCTTTAGGGGCTCGCGCCTCAAAGACGAACATGCTAAATGTCTATTTAAACATTCATTTTAATTTTCTGAAAATATGAACTTGTTGTTTTGTGCAATGTCACGTCTTTCCACACTTTATCCTCATTTACTGGGGGTTGAAAAGAAGGGGGGAAATGATGGTCATTATGGCATTGAGCTTTATAAGTCATAAAATGTTATTGTGATAAAATTAAGGTGCTTCTCATGATTACCATTACTGTGTATTTACTGTATATAGCACTGAGATCTTCTGCAGCATTTTACAGAGTACACAGTCCTGTCACAGACTGTCCTCAGAGGAGCTCACACTCTAATCCTACCATAGCCATAGTCTAATGTCCTTCCATATTATTATTATGTATTTATATAGCACTGACATCTTCTGCAGCACATTACAGAGTACATAGTCATGTCACTGACTGTCCTCAGAGGAGCTCACAATCTAATCCTACCATAGTCATAGTCTAATATCCTACCATATTATTATTATGTATTTATATAGCACTGACATCTTCTGCAGCACTATACAGAGTACATATTCATGTCACTGACTGTCCTCAGAGGAGCTCACACTCTAATCTTACCATAGTCATAGTCTAATGTCCTACCATATTATTATTATGTATTATATAGCACTGACATCTTCTGCAGCACATTACAGAGTACAGTCATATCACTGACTGTCCTCAGAGGAGCTCACAATCTAATCCTACCATAGTCATAGTCTAATGTCCTACCATATTATTATTATGTATTTATATAGCACTGACATCTCCTGCAGCACTATACAGAGTACATAGTCATGTCACTGACTGTCCTCAGAGGAGCTCACAATCTAATCTTACCATAGTCATAGTCTAATGTCCCACCATATTATTATTATGTATTTATATAGCACTGACATCTTCTGCAGCACATTACAGAGTACATAGACATGTCACTGACTGTCCTCAGAGGAGCTCACAATCTAATTCTACCATAGTCATAGTCTAATGTCCTACCATATTATTATTATGTATTTATATAGCACTGACATCTCCTGCAGCACTTTACAGAGTACATCGTCATGTCACTGACTGTCCTCAGAGGAGCTCACAATCTAATCCTACCATAGTCATAGTGTAATGCCCTACCATATTATTATTATGTATTTATATAGCACTGACATCTCCTGCAGCACATTACAGAGTACATAGTCATGTTACTGACTGTCCTCAGAGGAGCTCACAATCTAATCCTACCATAGTCATAGTCTAATGTCCCACCATATTATTATTATGTATTTATATAGCAGTGACATCTTCTGCAGCACATTACAGAGTACATAGTCATGTCACTGACTGTCCTCAGAGGAGCTCACACTCTAATCTTACCATAGTCATAGTCTAATGTCCTACCATATTATTATTATGCATTTATATAGCAGTGACATCTTCTGCAGCACATTACAGAGTACATAGTCATGTCACTGACTGTCCTCAGAGGAGCTCACACTCTAATCCTACCATAGTCATAGCCTAATGTCCTACCATATTATTATTATGTATTTATATAGCACTGACATCTTCTGCAGCACTTTACAGCGTACATAGTCATGTCACTGACTGTCCTCAGAGGAGCTCACACTCTAATCCTACCATAGTCATAGTCTAATGTCCTACCATATTATTATTATGTATTTATATAGCACTGACATCTTCTGCAGCACATTACAGAGTACATAGTCATGTCACTGACTGTCCTCAGAGGAGCTCACACTGTAATCCTACCATAGTCATAGTCTAATGTCCTACCATATTATTATTATGTATTTATATAGCACTGACATCTTCTGCAGCACATTACAGAGTACATTGTCATGTCACTAGCTGTCCTCAGAGGAGCTCACAGTGTAATCCTACCATAGTCATAGTCTAATGTCCTACCATATTATTATTATGTATTTATATAGCACTGACATCTCCTGCAGCACATTACAGAGTACATAGTCATGTCACTGACTGTCCTCAAAGGAGCTCATAATCTAATCCTACCATAGTCATAGTGTATTGTCCTACCATATTATTATTATGTATTTATATAGCACTGACATCTCCTGCAGCACATTACAGAGTACATAGACATGTCACTGACTGTCCTCAGAGGAGCTCACACTCTAATCCTACCATAGTCATAGTCTAATGTCCTACCATATTATTATTATGTATTTATATAGCACTGACATCTCCTGCAGCACATTACAGAGTACATAGTCATGTCACTGACTGTCCTCAAAGGAGCTCATAATCTAATCCTACCATAGTCATAGTGTATTGTCCTACCATATTATTATTATGTATTTATATAGCACTGACATCTTCTGCAGCACATTACAGAGTACATAGTCATGTCACTGACTGTCCTCAGAGGAGCTCACACTCTAATCCTACCATAGTCATAGTCTAATGTCCTACCATATTATTATTATGTATTTATATAGCACTGACATCTTCTGCAGCACATTACAGAGTACATAGTCATGTCACTGACTGTCCTCAGAAGAGCTCACAATCTAATCCCAACATAGTTCAGTTCAGGATTTCTGAATCAATCCAACTTTCACCAGTGGAGATCTGTGAAAATGTGTAAAGGACACCCTAGGCGGGAGAGTGGAGATGTACTTACCCAAGGCTTCTTTCTGCCCCCGAAGTCTATCAGGTCTCTTGGTTTCCTTCCTGTTACCTCCGTTGTGCTGTTGCCCCTCTGAAAGCTTGCCGACCGGGATAGTCATGGGGTACTGCACTTGTGTGGCCCAACCACAGTCCTACTTTATTGCGCTGCCATGGCTGTGATTTTTCTCCGCATGTGCAGTTCTTAAAGACTTAAACTGGGCATGCACAGAACACTTCCAGCCATGGTAGCACCTGAGGAAACGTGCAGACAGGGGAACACACGCACAAGCAGCAAACTTTGAAGGGGGGCTGCAGCTCAACGGAGGGGACCAGAAAAACGCCTCACTGCTCTGCATCTGGTTATCCTCCTGGGCTAAGTTTCCCCCTTCCCTTTGCACCTTATACACTTTATAGGTCGCTCCCTGGCATTTTCCAGGTTTGGTTTAGACCAGTGGTCTTCAAACTACGTCCCGCGGGCCGAATGTGGCCCCCCAAGGCTTTTTCACTGGCCCCCAAACACAAAATGTATAACTTATAATAATGGCAGTATTTGTATAGCGCCTTTCTCCTGTCGGACTCAAAGCGCTTGCAAGGCAGCCACTAGAGCGCACTCAGTAGGCAGCAGCGTTAGGAAGTCTCACCCAAAGAACTCCTTACTGAAATAGGTGCTGGCTTACTGAACAGGCAGAGCCGAGATTTGAACCCAGGTCTCCCGTGTCAGAGGCAGAGCCCTTAACCATTACACTATCCAGCCATTGCTTATAGATGCCGCCCACTGCACTTTTTAATGTCTGCGTCCTGCATATAGAATAGCAGTGCTGGAACCACTCTTCCACATACTGTAGAAGACGGGGAGCAGTCATTCACTGGCATCCAGATCTGCATCAGGTGACACTGCTGTCCAATTGGATGGCAGGTTGTCACCTGGGTATGCTTCCCTGTCTGGTGCACAAAGACGTTCTTCAGAAATCGCATGACTGAACGGCTGCTGCTGGGAGGTCTCCTCCGGGCATGATTGGGGGAAATTAATACCTAGATTCAATATAATGTTTTTCAGCATCATTTTATGTATGTTCCGGCCCCCCAGCAGTCTGAAGTATGTTGACCCCGCCCTTGACCGTAAAACGTTTGGGGACCCCTGGTTTAGACACACAAAGACATATATTTGTACTGTTTGATATCTTGTTTTGCACATTGATTATTTTCTATTTTAGTATCATTATTTCACTATAGCACTTATGCATTGCACTAGCACCTTTACAGAACTGTGAACTTCACCATAAATGAGCCCGGGTTTAATCACACATAGGTTTATTTTGAGCCTCTGATGCTGACAGTACATGGTGGTTGGGCGGTATACAGTAATTATAAAGGTTACTGTTTCATGGCACATTTTTTTATATGTTTTATTTTTATGTGTTTATAAATGTATTGTGGCTGGATAGTGCAATTGTGGCTGGATAGTGCAATTGTGGCTGGATTGTGTAATGGTTAAGGGCTTTGCCTCTGACATGGGAGACCAGGGTTTCAATCTCGGCTCTGCCTGTTCAGTAAACCAGCACCTATTCAGTAGGAGACCTTTGGCAAGTCTCTCTAACACTGCTGCTGCCTATAGAGCGCCCCCTAGTGGCTGCAGCTCTGGCGCTTTGACTCCGCCAGAAGAAAAGCGTGATATAAGTGTTCTGTGTTAGTTTGTTATTGGACTATCATAAGGTATTGAATTAGCATTGATCATGTGATAATAAAGATCCTGTACATAATGTTTGCAAGCTTTACCTGAGTGGTGCTGTTTTCCCCGGGCCTTCTGTTCTTCCCTAGGTGTACATATGTTTCTAGCCCTAGCACACCCTTGATAGGCCAGGCCAGGGTGTGGACACCATTTCTTGTTTAAAGTGGTATGAAACTCAGCATTTCCTCTTTGTTCTAAAAGATTATTTACAGCATAAAATCTACTACCACAAAAAAAAATGGAGCAAAGCAGCATTCAAACAGTTAAACACAGCACTTTGTTCTTCAGTGAAAAACTCCTAAAAGGGAGTCTGAAGCCTAATAAAAAAAAAGAAGAAAAAATTGAAATATTTACCTAAGAAGAGGAAAGGCTTGGGGTCCTATAGAGCCTTCCCAGTTGTCAACTGCTCTCTACTCTCCCGGGTTGGGCTGGCTTCGGGCGGGTCTTTGGAAGCAATCGGGCCACACCATACTGCGCGAGTGCCCTCTCTTGTGCCTCCAAAGACTACCAAAGTCTCCCGCAGCAGGAGATTTAATCCATGAAGCCTGCGGTGGGGGCGAGGAGACTCACAGGAGGAGAGGAGACCAGGATCCAGAGCCTTCCCTCTCCTTAGGTATCTGATTTTTCTTTTAAAATAGCCTTCAGATCCACTTTAAAGGATACCCGAGGTGACATGTGACATGATGAGATAGACATGTGTATGTACAGTGCCTAGCACACAAATAACTATGCTGTGATCCTTTTTTTTATTTCTCTGCCTGAAAGAGTTAAATATCAGGTATGTAAGTGGTTGACTCAGTCCTGACTCATACAGGAAGTGACTACAGTGTGACCCTCACTGATAAGAAATTCCAACTATAAAACACTTTCCTAGCAGAAAATGGCATCTGAGAGCAGGAAAGCGATAAAAAGAGTCAAAAGTTCATAGATTTTAGCTCTGGCATATTTCAATGACGGTGTCATTGAGCAAAAACAATAAAACAGTTAAAGCTTAAACAGTAGATTTAAACATAAAATAAAACTGTGGAATATCTTATAAAGTCATTTTTAGGAGAAAGAAGAAGAAGATAGATACAATTGTTTATTTCATTGGTTTATTTTCACCTCGGGTATCCTTTAAAGGAAACATCAGGGAATAAAAAAAATATCAGATCTACTTATCTGAGGCTTCCTCCAGCCCCTGGAAGCCTATGTGTCCCTGGCTGCAGCTCTGCTCCCAGCTGTTCTCCCAGGGTCCCCTCCATAGCAGCCGCCTACCCGGCCAAGTTGGCAGCCTATGCCAATGCTCAAATGAGCTGCCGTGCTGCTCGCGATCGCGCTCCCATAACCAGGGGCCTTCTGCACAGGAGAAAAAGTACTGATATTTCTTATTACTTCTGGCCTCAACCAAAGAGGTGATAACATTATCTTTTGTTTACATGTCTTTGTTGCTACAATTAGTATCCAGCCAGCAGCGTGCTGACACTGAACTGCACACATTGCAGAACCAGAGAGAGCTGAGATGTGATCACTGGATACAGTATAATATATAAATATAGCAGCTATGCAGTAAAATGCAATAGCATCTTTCAGAGCAGATAAACTGTACTTTAGGAACTTGTAATTTGTAAACGGACAATATTACTTGTGCACAAACAAATACAATAACTGCATGGGTAATAAAAAAATAAGAAAACACATTTTAATTGAATGTTTTGTCAGAGTTTTATCTCACTTTAATATCCCCTGTTTCTTAGTGATGCCTTTGTTTCTCACTACGACTAAATATTGTCCGATGCAAGGTGGGGGGGATGAAGAGGGGGGGGGGGGGACAATGCCTTTGAAAATACCAATTGCTCAACACTGCGTTACGGTTATTCATTTTTATTAAAGACAGGCTGACTTTAGCAAGAAGGGAAATTACTGTGTTCATTAAAAATATAGGTAGGTTAATCTTGAAAATTCAGTCAGAGTTTGGCATTAATTAGTTTAGGGATCCTGGGAGTTTAGGTAGATGGTTTTTAAAATTAATCATAAAAAAAAAACAGAAACACTTTAATTTTTTTTCCAACAGAAATTTGTAAAAACAAAATGGAGAGGGAGACCTTCATTAAGAACTATCAAGGGATCCATTTTCTTCCGCAACTTCTGAATATAAGCAAAATAACAACCAAGGTGACCTTCTGGAGAGTGTTGTTTTAGCTCCTAGTTAAATTCATGACAGCTATTCGATAAGTCAAGATATATGCTGACCTTTATAATTATGACAGAATCAAGATACAAAGGAGACATGACAGAACCGGGGAACGTACAACGTATTGTACATCAGAGACACAACTAACTGTTTTAATTATGCCAGATAATACGTTGTCTGGGGTTGAAGAGGAAAGTTTAGAAGCTTTTTTACAGGAATTTGATGGCAAATTGTTTAGAATTTTGAGCACAGGTCCTCCTTACAGCTGATCATTTGTTGCCATCATTTTAGAAGAAATGTATGAAGGTCCACCAGATTTAGTATTTGTATATATTTTATTTGCTCATTAAAAAGTTGTTTGGCTGCAAAGATTTTTTATGTATATATTCCCCAAATATTCTAGTTGGTAGTATGACTAACTCCCTCAAAGGTACTTGTGTGTCCTGAAAAACTTGACTAAAAGCTTTACGTACATTAGAATAGACAGTGAGCTTCAGACTAAATAATCAGTGATTCCACCTACGATAAATTGCTCATTGTTGTAGAGTCCACTGAGATTGAAAAGAAATTCCGGCCTCGGGGTAAACACTTTGGAAAATTGTGTCTACCTCTACAGCACATGTCTGTAGGAGAATTTTTTTTAAAAAGGTGCTGTAATGCTGGGGGGGGGGGGGGGGGCATACTTTCTGACCACCCAGCGTAACTAGGCTAAGAGCAGGATAACAGAAGAGGCTACACAGGCTGCCCAGAGCGACTGCAGCTCTGGGCTTCCAATAATACGTAATGGCCACACAAGAGTATCACAAGAATTTATAATTACAGCTATCAATGTGATACAATAATCCGCGAACGCAATACGGAAAATAACAAACGCGCTAGTATGCGTATATATTGGCAATGAACCAACATATGACGCAAGACTAGCAAAAATAACAAACGCTGACTAGAATATGTATATATTGGCAATGAACCAATATATAACATAAATCAGGAAGACTAGCTAAATCTGGAGCAATACAGCAAACTGAGCTAGGCAATACAATACACTAGAAGGAGTACGTATATATGTCCCTGTGGGAAATATATAATGTAACTCCACAAGAAACTGAACTACAAAGTAGCAACACAAGGAACTATATTTCACGGTGTTCAGAGACCCAGTAACAGCCTAGTGTGAGCTGAAACTATGGTGGGCGGGGCACGCCTGCAGGAAGCAAACCTTTATACTGAAGTCATCCAATGAGAGCAGAGATGCAAATCTCCACACAGGTGAATGGTAATCAGTCACAAGCAGGCTGGCTTGATTACCATTCCCTAGCTGACAGACTATCACAAGCAATGCATGCAGAACTATGCTAGCAAATGCATGTAAAGGAATCAGGACTACTTGGCTGCAGTACCTCTGCAGGCAGCAGTACATGCTGCAGAAGCGATCATGACAGGTGCAAGTTTATTTTACTTATTCTAATTTACTTAGCCATTTTGCTGCTATGTGGTTCGTTTTGCACTCCCACTTTCCCCTTGAGGTACGTACACACGTGCATATTAATGCATGGCCAACCACCCAACATGACAAACCACACAACTTGTTGTTTGTGAAACCATTACATACACACGCGCTGACCAACTAAACAGTCAACTCATTTAAATACTGCATGCACACCGTATCGGCATTCAAAAAAACCTACAAGTCGTGCAAACAACTTGTACACACGTAGCCAACCTGCACGATAATTGGTCAGTTGATGCGCCGGTTGGATCGGGCAAACCGCCTCTTATCTTTTGCTTCTCTAGTCATTTGCCATGTGTACACACGCCCAACCTATAGTCCAACAGACAAGTTTGGACAATAGTTGGGCAGAAAAGTTGCACGTGTGTACGAGCCTTTAGCATGATGGTGTGTGAATAATAACAAGCTATTACTGGGCCAGAGAGTGTTCACACTGTGATCTGGGTGGTCTAGATATTCGGCTTGCAGAATTTACTGGCTGGATGTTAAAGAGACTCTGTAACAAAATTGTCAGCCTTATTTTTTCTGTTCTATAAGTTCCTATAGTTGTTCTAATGTGCTCTGTCTTACTGCAGCCTTTCCTAGTTGCACAGTGGCTGTGTTATCTCTGTTATATAATCTAATCTTCTTTCCTCTGTCTGGTCTGTCGGGCTCAGACAGTCAGACTGGAATGTGCTGTGCTGCTTGTGATTGGATAAAAGCTATACACACCCTCTCCAGGCCCCCATGCACACTCTGTATGACTCACACACTGAGCTACTCTCAGCCTATCACTTGCTATGTCTTTTGTTTTGTAAACACTGCCTAAAACTGGCAATTACAAGCCAGGATTGCAGAAGGGAGTGGCAGAAACAGCACAGAGGGGCCCAGGAGAACATAATGAATAGAATGGTATGCTTTTTATTGTAGGAATTTTACAGTACAGATTCTCTTTAAGTATTGGTGGGGAAATGTGTAAGTGGCGAGCTATTTGCCGTACAGAGCTAGAATCCTGAGTCAGATTCAGCATGACATTTATAGGCAAGGATAACTGACTTCCCCCATAAACTGTTCTTCGGCTTTTGTAGGAAAATACGATTGTGAGAATCTCTAGAGGTGACAACTGATGATGACATGAATGCTTTCATGTACTCTGTAAAGTGGTATAGAAAATGGGAAGCTCTACTTAAAGCATAATACTAAAAAGGTGTCTCATCCAACACCTTGTGGTGCATTCTCTAAAACAAATATATACTGTATACATCTTTTATTAGGGTTTACATGTGCTTTATAAATGCAGAATACAATAAGTCAGGGGCATAACTAAAAATCATGGGGCTCCCCAGCAAAACGTTGAGTGGCCCTCCCAATCTTCACACCCTTTCTCTTGCCAACCCTTGATGACCCTCACACCCTGGGGGCCATACTGGAAGGATCAGAAACAAATGTGAACCTCATAATACTCACATACATAAAAAGTACAGCCACAAAAACACCAGATCTGAACGATAAACCCCTTTATAGGAGGAATGGAAGGTTAGTTCTTGGGGCCCCCTAACGGCTCTGGACCCCCCTTCAGTCTCGGATGCTGCTCCACTCTCCTCCCCTGAAATAAGTCTGTAATCCCCCCCCCCCTTTGTTTAATTGAAATACAAGTGCTATTAAAAAAGTAACACCTCTGTGTCTCTCATTTGTTTGTATCTATTGAGTGACTGTGGATGTCCATCCATGTACAATGTTATAAAAAAAAACAACCCAAAAAACACTTCTATCGCACTTTTCTCCTGGCAGACTCAAAGCACCAGAGCTGCAGCCACTAGGGTGCGCTCTATAGGCAGTCGTAGTGTTAGGGAGACTTGCCAAAGGTCTCCTACTGAATAGGTGCTGGCTTACTGAACAGACAGAGCTGAGATTCGAACCCTGATCTCCTGTGTCAGAGGCAGAGCCCTTAACCATTACACCTTCCAGCCACTGCTTAACGATATGTAGGCAGGCATGGCCTTAGACAAGACAAATAACACTTATATCACGCTTTTCTCCTGGCGGACTCAAAGCGCCAGAGCTGCAGCCACTAGGGTGCGCTCTATAGGCAGTAGCCGTGTTAGGTAGACTTGCCTAACGTCTCCTACTGAATAGGTGCTTGCTAACTGAACAGACAGAGCCGAGATTCGAACCCTACTCTCCCGTGTCAGAGGCAGAGCCCTTAACCATTACACCCACTGTTCTTACCCACTAGACTCTGTGAATCTAAGACTAAGGGCCCTATGTAATTCACTTTTTCACCTGGGTTTTCCCCTAGGTGATATTGTCAAAACTTGTCATAAAATGCATTTTAAACTATCAGCAAGCAAACAAATACTCAAAATAATGTTGACAGTAGTTTTTCACCTACTTTTTGGTACTTTTCCCACTGCAAAGTGCTTAAAAGTTATTTTATATTGAAGATAAAAATGATCTCTTAGGAGAAAACTCAGGTGAAAAGTGAATTGCATCCGGGCCTAAGTGCCGGTCTCCACTCGTCAGTTTTTCTGCATGAGTTGTCTGGCAGCGCTGCATTGCTGTCAGTTGTGTTTCTGCATGAGTTGTCTGGCAGCGCTGCATTGCTGTCAGTTGTGTTTCTGCACGAGTTGTCTGGCAGCGCTGCATTGCTGTCAGTTGTGTTTTGCATGAGTTGTCTGGCAGCGCTGCATTGCTGTCAGTTGTGTTTCTGCACGAGTTGTCTGGCAGCGCTGCATTGCTGTCAGTTGTGTTTCTGCACGAGTTGTCTGGCAGCGCTGCATTGCTGTCAGTTGTGTTTCTGCACGAGTTGTCTGGCAGCGCTGCATTGCTGTCAGTTGCGTTTCTGCACGAGTTGTCTGGCAGCGCTGCATTGCTGTCAGTTGCGTTTCTGCACGAGTTGTCTGGCAGCGCTGCATTGCTGTCAGTTGTGTTTCTGCACGAGTTGTCTGGCAGCGCTGCATTGCTGTCAGTTGTGTTTCTGCACGAGTTGTCTGGCAGCGCTGCATTGCTGTCAGTTGTGTTTCTGCACGAGTTGTCTGGCAGCGCTGCATTGCTGTCAGTTGTGTTTCTGCACGAGTTGTCTGGCAGCGCTGCATTGCTGTCAGTTGTGTTTCTGCACGAGTTGTCTGGCAGCGCTGCATTGCTGTCAGTTGCGTTTCTGCACGAGTTGTCTGGCAGCGCTGCATTGCTGTCAGTTGCGTTTCTGCACGAGTTGTCTGGCAGCGCTGCATTGCTGTCAGTTGTGTTTCTGCACGAGTTGTCTGGCAGCGCTGCATTGCTGTCAGTTGTGTTTCTGCACGAGTTGTCTGGCAGCGCTGCATTGCTGTCAGTTGTGTTTCTGCACGAGTTGTCTGGCAGCGCTGCATTGCTGTCAGTTGTGTTTCTGCACGAGTTGACTGGCAGCGCTGCATTGCTGTCAGTTGTGTTTCTGCACGAGTTGTCTGGCAGCGCTGCATTGCTGTCAGTTGTGTTTCTGCACGAGTTGTCTGGCAGCGCTGCATTGCTGTCAGTTGTGTTTCTGCACGAGTTGTCTGGCAGCGCTGCATTGCTGTCAGTTGTGTTTCTGCACGAGTTGTCTGGCAGCGCTGCATTGCTGTCAGTTGTGTTTCTGCACGAGTTGTCTGGCAGCGCTGCATTGCTGTCAGTTGCGTTTCTGCATGAGTTGTCTGGCAGCGCTGCATTGCTGTCAGTTGTGTTTCTGCACGAGTTGTCTGGCAGCGCTGCATTGCTGTCAGTTGTGTTTCTGCACGAGTTGTCTGGCAGCGCTGCATTGCTGTCAGTTGTGTTTCTGCACGAGTTGTCTGCCAGCGCTGCATTGCTGTCAGTTGTGTTTCTGCATGAGTTGTCTGGCAGCGCTGCATTGCTGTCAGTTGTGTATCTGCACGAGTTGTCTGGCAGCGCTGCATTGCTGTCAGTTGTGCTTCTGCACGAGTTGTCTGGCAGCGCTGCATTGCTGTCAGTTGTGTTTCTGCACGAGTTGTCTGGCAGCGCTGCATTGCTGTCAGTTGTGTTTCTGCACGAGTTGTCTGGCAGTGCTGCATTGCTGTCAGTTGTGCTTCTGCACGAGTTGTCTGGCAGCGCTGCATTGCTGTCAGTTGTGTTTCTGCACGAGTTGTCTGGCAGCGCTGCATTGCTGTCAGTTGTGTTTCTGCACGAGTTGTCTGGCAGCGCTGCATTGCTGTCAGTTGTGTTTCTGCACGAGTTGTCTGGCAGCGCTGCATTGCTGTCAGTTGTGTATCTGCACGAGTTGTCTGGCAGCGCTGCATTGCTGTCAGTTGTGTTTCTGCACGAGTTGTCTGGCAGCGCTGCATTGCTGTCAGTTGTGTTTCTGCACGAGTTGTCTGGCAGCGCTGCATTGCTGTCAGTTGCGTTTCTGCACGAGTTGTCTGGCAGCGCTGCATTGCTCTCAGTTGTGTTTCTGCACCAGTTGTCTGGCAGCGCTGCATTGCTGTCAGTTGTGTTTCTGCACGAGTTGTCTGGCAGCGCTGCATTGCTGTCAGTTGTGTTTCTGCACCAGTTGTCTGGCAGCGCTGCATTGCTGTCAGTTGTGTTTCTGCACGAGTTGTCTGGCAGCGCTGCATTGCTGTCAGTTGCGTTTCTGCACGAGTTGTCTGGCAGCGCTGCATTGCTGTCAGTTGCGTTTCTGCACCAGTTGTCTGGCAGCGCTGCATTGCTGTCAGTTGTGTATCTGCACGAGTTGTCTGGCAGCGCTGCATTGCTGTCAGTTGCGTTTCTGCACCAGTTGTCTGGCAGCGCTGCATTGCTGTCAGTTGTGTTTCTGCACGAGTTGTCTGGCAGCGCTGCATTGCTGTCAGTTGTGTTTCTGCACGAGTTGTCTGGCAGCGCTGCATTGCTGTCAGTTGTGTATCTGCACGAGTTGTCTGGCAGCGCTGCATTGCTGTCAGTTGCGTTTCTGCACCAGTTGTCTGGCAGCGCTGCATTGCTGTCAGTTGTGTTTCTGCACGAGTTGTCTGGCAGCGCTGCATTGCTGTCAGTTGTGTTTCTGCACGAGTTGTCTGGCAGCGCTGCATTGCTGTCAGTTGTGTTTCTGCACGAGTTGTCTGGCAGCGCTGCATTGCTGTCAGTTGTGTTTCTGCACGAGTTGTCTGGCAGCGCTGCATTGCTGTCAGTTGTGTTTCTGCACGAGTTGTCTGGCAGCGCTGCATTGCTGTCAGTTGTGTTTCTGCACGAGTTGTCTGGCAGCGCTGCATTGCTGTCAGTTGTGTTTCTGCACGAGTTGTCTGGCAGCGCTGCATTGCTGTCAGTTGTGTATCTGCACGAGTTGTCTGGCAGCGCTGCATTGCTGTCAGTTGTGTTTCTGCACGAGTTGTCTGGCAGCGCTGCATTGCTGTCAGTTGTGTTTCTGCACGAGTTGTCTGGCAGCGCTGCATTGCTGTCAGTTGTGTTTCTGCACGAGTTGTCTGGCAGTGATGCATTGCTGTCAGTTGTGTTTCTGCACGAGTTTTCTAGCAGCGCTGCATTGCTGTCAGTTGTGTTTCTGCACGAGTTGTCTGGCAGCGCTGCATTGCTGTCAGTTGTGTTTCTGCACGAGTTGTCTGGCAGCGCTGCATTGCTGTCAGTTGTGTTTCTGCACGAGTTGTCTGGCAGCGCTGCATTGCTGTCAGTTGTGTTTCTGCACGAGTTGTCTGGCAGTGCTGCATTGCTGTCAGTTGTGTTTCTGCACGAGTTGTCTTGCAGCGCTGCATTGCTGTCAGTTGTGTTTCTGCACGAGTTGTCTGGCAGCGCTGCATTGCTGTCAGTTGTGTTTCTGCACGAGTTGTCTGGCAGCGCTGCATTGCTGTCAGTTGTGTTTCTGCACGAGTTGTCTGGCAGGGCTGCATTGCTGTCAGTTGTGTTTCTGCACGAGTTGTCTAGCAGCGCTGCATTGCTGTCAGTTGTGTTTCTGCACGAGTTTTCTAGCAGCGCTGCATTGCTGTCAGTTGTGTTTCTGCACGAGTTGTCTGGCAGGGCTGCATTGCTGTCAGTTGTGTTTCTGCATGAGTTGTCTGGCAGTGCTGCATTGCTGTCAGTTGTGTTTCTGCACGAGTTGTCTGGCAGCGCTGCATTGCTCTCAGTTGTGTTTCTGCACGAGTTGTCTGGCAGCGCTGCATTGCTGTCAGTTGTGTTTCTGCACGAGTTGTCTGGCAGCGCTGCATTGCTGTCAGTTGTGTTTCTGCATGAGTTGTCTGGCAGTGCTGCATTGCTGTCAGTTGTGTTTCTGCACGAGTTGTCTGGCAGCGCTGCATTGCTCTCAGTTGTGTTTCTGCACGAGTTGTCTGGCAGCGCTGCATTGCTGTCAGTTGTGTTTCTGCACGAGTTGTCTGGCAGCGCTGCATTGCTGTCAGTTGTGTTTCTGCATGAGTTGTCTGGCAGTGCTGCATTGCTGTCAGTTGTGTTTCTGCACGAGTTGTCTGGCAGTGCTGCATTGCTGTCAGTTGTGTTTCTGCACGAGTTGTCTGGCAGTGCTGCATTGCTGTCAGTTGTGTTTCTGCACGAGTTGTCTTGCAGCGCTGCATTGCTGTCAGTTGTGTTTCTGCACGAGTTGTCTGGCAGCGCTGCATTGCTGTCAGTTGTGTTTCTGCACGAGTTGTCTGGCAGCGCTGCATTGCTGTCAGTTGTGTTTCTGCACGAGTTGTCTGGCAGCGCTGCATTGCTGTCAGTTGTGTATCTGCACGAGTTGTCTGGCAGCGCTGCATTGCTGTCAGTTGTGTTTCTGCACGAGTTGTCTGGCAGCGCTGCATTGCTGTCAGTTGTGTTTCTGCACGAGTTGTCTGGCAGCGCTGCATTGCTGTCAGTTGTGTTTCTGCACGAGTTGTCTGGCAGTGATGCATTGCTGTCAGTTGTGTTTCTGCACGAGTTTTCTAGCAGCGCTGCATTGCTGTCAGTTGTGTTTCTGCACGAGTTGTCTGGCAGCGCTGCATTGCTGTCAGTTGTGTTTCTGCACGAGTTGTCTGGCAGCGCTGCATTGCTGTCAGTTGTGTTTCTGCACGAGTTGTCTGGCAGCGCTGCATTGCTGTCAGTTGTGTTTCTGCACGAGTTGTCTGGCAGTGCTGCATTGCTGTCAGTTGTGTTTCTGCACGAGTTGTCTTGCAGCGCTGCATTGCTGTCAGTTGTGTTTCTGCACGAGTTGTCTGGCAGCGCTGCATTGCTGTCAGTTGTGTTTCTGCACGAGTTGTCTGGCAGCGCTGCATTGCTGTCAGTTGTGTTTCTGCACGAGTTGTCTGGCAGGGCTGCATTGCTGTCAGTTGTGTTTCTGCACGAGTTGTCTAGCAGCGCTGCATTGCTGTCAGTTGTGTTTCTGCACGAGTTTTCTAGCAGCGCTGCATTGCTGTCAGTTGTGTTTCTGCACGAGTTGTCTGGCAGGGCTGCATTGCTGTCAGTTGTGTTTCTGCATGAGTTGTCTGGCAGTGCTGCATTGCTGTCAGTTGTGTTTCTGCACGAGTTGTCTGGCAGCGCTGCATTGCTCTCAGTTGTGTTTCTGCACGAGTTGTCTGGCAGCGCTGCATTGCTGTCAGTTGTGTTTCTGCACGAGTTGACTGGCAGCGCTGCATTGCTGTCAGTTGTGTTTCTGCACGAGTTGTCTGGCAGCGCTGCATTGCTGTCAGTTGTGTTTCTGCACGAGTTGTCTGGCAGCGCTGCATTGCTGTCAGTTGTGTTTCTGCACGAGTTGTCTGGCAGCGCTGCATTGCTGTCAGTTGTGTTTCTGCACGAGTTGTCTGGCAGCGCTGCATTGCTGTCAGTTGTGTTTCTGCACGAGTTGTCTGGCAGCGCTGCATTGCTGTCAGTTGCGTTTCTGCATGAGTTGTCTGGCAGCGCTGCATTGCTGTCAGTTGTGTTTCTGCACGAGTTGTCTGGCAGCGCTGCATTGCTGTCAGTTGTGTTTCTGCACGAGTTGTCTGGCAGCGCTGCATTGCTGTCAGTTGTGTTTCTGCACGAGTTGTCTGCCAGCGCTGCATTGCTGTCAGTTGTGTTTCTGCATGAGTTGTCTGGCAGCGCTGCATTGCTGTCAGTTGTGTATCTGCACGAGTTGTCTGGCAGCGCTGCATTGCTGTCAGTTGTGCTTCTGCACGAGTTGTCTGGCAGCGCTGCATTGCTGTCAGTTGTGTTTCTGCACGAGTTGTCTGGCAGCGCTGCATTGCTGTCAGTTGTGTTTCTGCACGAGTTGTCTGGCAGTGCTGCATTGCTGTCAGTTGTGCTTCTGCACGAGTTGTCTGGCAGCGCTGCATTGCTGTCAGTTGTGTTTCTGCACGAGTTGTCTGGCAGCGCTGCATTGCTGTCAGTTGTGTTTCTGCACGAGTTGTCTGGCAGCGCTGCATTGCTGTCAGTTGTGTTTCTGCACGAGTTGTCTGGCAGCGCTGCATTGCTGTCAGTTGTGTATCTGCACGAGTTGTCTGGCAGCGCTGCATTGCTGTCAGTTGTGTTTCTGCACGAGTTGTCTGGCAGCGCTGCATTGCTGTCAGTTGTGTTTCTGCACGAGTTGTCTGGCAGCGCTGCATTGCTGTCAGTTGCGTTTCTGCACGAGTTGTCTGGCAGCGCTGCATTGCTCTCAGTTGTGTTTCTGCACCAGTTGTCTGGCAGCGCTGCATTGCTGTCAGTTGTGTTTCTGCACGAGTTGTCTGGCAGCGCTGCATTGCTGTCAGTTGTGTTTCTGCACCAGTTGTCTGGCAGCGCTGCATTGCTGTCAGTTGTGTTTCTGCACGAGTTGTCTGGCAGCGCTGCATTGCTGTCAGTTGCGTTTCTGCACGAGTTGTCTGGCAGCGCTGCATTGCTGTCAGTTGCGTTTCTGCACCAGTTGTCTGGCAGCGCTGCATTGCTGTCAGTTGTGTATCTGCACGAGTTGTCTGGCAGCGCTGCATTGCTGTCAGTTGCGTTTCTGCACCAGTTGTCTGGCAGCGCTGCATTGCTGTCAGTTGTGTTTCTGCACGAGTTGTCTGGCAGCGCTGCATTGCTGTCAGTTGTGTTTCTGCACGAGTTGTCTGGCAGCGCTGCATTGCTGTCAGTTGTGTATCTGCACGAGTTGTCTGGCAGCGCTGCATTGCTGTCAGTTGCGTTTCTGCACCAGTTGTCTGGCAGCGCTGCATTGCTGTCAGTTGTGTTTCTGCACGAGTTGTCTGGCAGCGCTGCATTGCTGTCAGTTGTGTTTCTGCACGAGTTGTCTGGCAGCGCTGCATTGCTGTCAGTTGTGTTTCTGCACGAGTTGTCTGGCAGCGCTGCATTGCTGTCAGTTGTGTTTCTGCACGAGTTGTCTGGCAGCGCTGCATTGCTGTCAGTTGTGTTTCTGCACGAGTTGTCTGGCAGCGCTGCATTGCTGTCAGTTGTGTTTCTGCACGAGTTGTCTGGCAGCGCTGCATTGCTGTCAGTTGTGTTTCTGCACGAGTTGTCTGGCAGCGCTGCATTGCTGTCAGTTGTGTATCTGCACGAGTTGTCTGGCAGCGCTGCATTGCTGTCAGTTGTGTTTCTGCACGAGTTGTCTGGCAGCGCTGCATTGCTGTCAGTTGTGTTTCTGCACGAGTTGTCTGGCAGCGCTGCATTGCTGTCAGTTGTGTTTCTGCACGAGTTGTCTGGCAGTGATGCATTGCTGTCAGTTGTGTTTCTGCACGAGTTTTCTAGCAGCGCTGCATTGCTGTCAGTTGTGTTTCTGCACGAGTTGTCTGGCAGCGCTGCATTGCTGTCAGTTGTGTTTCTGCACGAGTTGTCTGGCAGCGCTGCATTGCTGTCAGTTGTGTTTCTGCACGAGTTGTCTGGCAGCGCTGCATTGCTGTCAGTTGTGTTTCTGCACGAGTTGTCTGGCAGTGCTGCATTGCTGTCAGTTGTGTTTCTGCACGAGTTGTCTTGCAGCGCTGCATTGCTGTCAGTTGTGTTTCTGCACGAGTTGTCTGGCAGCGCTGCATTGCTGTCAGTTGTGTTTCTGCACGAGTTGTCTGGCAGCGCTGCATTGCTGTCAGTTGTGTTTCTGCACGAGTTGTCTGGCAGGGCTGCATTGCTGTCAGTTGTGTTTCTGCACGAGTTGTCTAGCAGCGCTGCATTGCTGTCAGTTGTGTTTCTGCACGAGTTTTCTAGCAGCGCTGCATTGCTGTCAGTTGTGTTTCTGCACGAGTTGTCTGGCAGGGCTGCATTGCTGTCAGTTGTGTTTCTGCATGAGTTGTCTGGCAGTGCTGCATTGCTGTCAGTTGTGTTTCTGCACGAGTTGTCTGGCAGCGCTGCATTGCTCTCAGTTGTGTTTCTGCACGAGTTGTCTGGCAGCGCTGCATTGCTGTCAGTTGTGTTTCTGCACGAGTTGTCTGGCAGCGCTGCATTGCTGTCAGTTGTGTTTCTGCATGAGTTGTCTGGCAGTGCTGCATTGCTGTCAGTTGTGTTTCTGCACGAGTTGTCTGGCAGGGCTGCATTGCTCTCAGTTGTGTTTCTGCACGAGTTGTCTGGCAGCGCTGCATTGCTGTCAGTTGTGTTTCTGCACGAGTTGTCTGGCAGCGCTGCATTGCTGTCAGTTGTGTTTCTGCACGAGTTGTCTGGCAGCGCTGCATTGCTGTCAGTTGTGTTTCTGCACGAGTTGTCTGGCAGGGCTGCATTGCTGTCAGTTGTGTTTCTGCACGAGTTGTCTAGCAGCGCTGCATTGCTGTCAGTTGTGTTTCTGCACGAGTTTTCTAGCAGCGCTGCATTGCTGTCAGTTGTGTTTCTGCACGAGTTGTCTGGCAGGGCTGCATTGCTGTCAGTTGTGTTTCTGCATGAGTTGTCTGGCAGTGCTGCATTGCTGTCAGTTGTGTTTCTGCACGAGTTGTCTGGCAGCGCTGCATTGCTCTCAGTTGTGTTTCTGCACGAGTTGTCTGGCAGCGCTGCATTGCTGTCAGTTGTGTTTCTGCACGAGTTGTCTGGCAGCGCTGCATTGCTGTCAGTTGTGTTTCTGCATGAGTTGTCTGGCAGTGCTGCATTGCTGTCAGTTGTGTTTCTGCACGAATTGTCTGGCAGGGCTGCATTGCTCTCAGTTGTGTTTCTGCACGAGTTGTCTGGCAGCGCTGCATTGCTGTCAGTTGTGTTTCTGCACGAGTTGTCTGGCAGCGCTGCATTGCTGTCAGTTGTGTTTCTGCACGAGTTGTCTGGCAGTGCTGTATTGCTGTCAGTTGTGTTTCTGCACGAGTTGTCTGGCAGTGCTGCATTGCTGTCAGTTGTGTTTCTGCACGAGTTGTCTGGCAGCGCTGCATTGCTGTCAGTTGTGCTTCTGCACGAGTTGTCTGGCAGCGCTGCATTGCTGTCAGTTGTGTTTCTGCACGCGTTGTCTGGCAGGGCTGCATTGCTGTCAATCGATTTTCTGCATGTGAAAAATGCATTTAAGTGTGAACTAGACCATTAATTAACTTCTTAACAACCGCGTTACGCCAATGGGTGTCAACACAGTGGCAGCTCCAGGACCACCGAACGTCAATTGGCGTGAAGTCCTGGGGCGGGGTTTTTCAGGAGTTCGCACACTCGGTCATCAGTCTCCCAGCGTCGTTCGCCGCTAGGAGACTGTTAGATGGTGAAACCACCCTCTATTTACATTGTACAGTGCTGTGACCTATAACAGCGCTGTACTGGGGACAGCTGTGTGACATGGCTGTCCCCTATGGAGGCACAGAGAGTGATCGGCTCTCATAGGCTGAATTCTATGAGAGCGATCGCTGGGATTGGCTGGCGGGGGGAGTGAGGGTGGGGAAAAAATAAAAAAATAGGCATATTTATTAAAAAAAAAACAAATATATATTTGCCGGCTGCCAGGTCGGGCTCTTCTGCGCTCCATGGCCGGGCTCTTCTGCGTCCCACGCCGGCGCGCTGACGTCATCGGACGTCCTCCGGGCTGTACTGCGCAGGCGCAGAACTACTGCGCATGCGCAGTACAGCCCGGCAGACATCCGATGACTTCAGCGCGCCGGCGTGGGACGCAGAAGAGCCCGGCCATGGAGCGCAGAAGAGCCCGACCTGGCAGCCGGCCTGGCCAGGTCGGGTCGGCCACCGAAGACGACCGGAAGCCTCTGGAGCGGCGGCGAGGGCACCTCCTGCCTGCCACGGGCTGGAGGAAGCCCCAGGTAAGTGGATAGGGATTTTTATTTTTTTCAAGAGTTCCCTGAACCTTCCCTTTAACCCAGCTAAGGGTTGAGCATTCTGGGACCTCTGTTTTGCATGCTTTGAGACAGAACTCACATTTTAACTGATGTGCAGGAGGGTTTATTTAACTCACCCTTGTAGCCACCTCTGTGCACCACGCTGAATTTCAGCTTTCCAGCTATTTCCTCCTTCACAGCCAGAAGGAGGAAGTAGATTGAGAGCAGACATGGAATGCTGAGGCAGCGACAAGAGGGATTTACCGACCTGCTGCAATGTGCATCAGGTTTTATTTGACTTCTGTACAGAAGCATTCAGATCAAAGGTACCAATCGGAGCCTATTCATCTCTCCTCCCAACAAGACAGCACCTCCTTCAGTAAGTGTGATTTTAAAGTAAACCTGAGAGGGAAGAACAAGTTCTATTTTACTTACCTGGGGCTTCTCTCAGCACCCCATAGACTTACAGGTCTCTTGGTTCCCGCCAGGTGTTTAGTTATGTCGCTATCCCCCTCTGCGGGCTACTGAGTATGCACAGCACTGGCCATGCTCTTCCTCGATCATGCTCCCATGGCTGGGAGCATTCTACTCATGCACAGAATGCTTCCAGTCAAGGGAGCACAATTGAGGAGGCGCACGGCCTAGGCTGCGCATGCGCAATAACCCATGACTGGTCTAGCGGGCAAGCTTTTGGAGGGAGAGTAGCACGATGTAACCAGGAGGAAACCAATAGACCTTCAAAGCCCACCAACAGAAAGCTCTGTTGCCACCGTTCTGCCCCAATTATTATTATTATTATTTACATTATTGTTAATAATAAATATAGTTTTAAAGCCAATGGGTACCGGTTAAAAAAAGAAAAAGTCAGATACTCACCTAAGGAGAGGGAACGCTCGGTCCTAATGAGCCTTCCCTCTCCTCTCCCGGTGCCCTCGTTGCTGCGCTGGCTCCCCTGTTCGCGTCCGCTGCCGCAGGAACTTCGGAGGTCTTCGGGAGCACTCGGGCTTCCGAAGACAGGCCGCTCCATACTACGTACGCGCGAGTGCGTCATAGAGGGCGCTCGCGCATGCGTAGTATGGAGCGGCCGCGTCATCGGGAGCCCGAGTGCTCCCGAAGGCTCCCGAAAGCTCCCTTCGGCATGCAGAAGTGGCAGTATTTGGCCGAACTGGTCGAATACTGCCACGGGGGATCCTGCGCAGCACCGAGGGCACCGGGAGAGGAGAGGGAAGGCTCATTAGGACCGAGCCTTCCCTCTCCTTAGGTGAGTATCTGACTTTTTCTTTTTAAAAACGGTAAACATTCACTTTAAGTCAACAAGTCATACGATTTTATTATTGCAATATTGGAGACTTGTTTATTACAGCAGAAAACTGGGATTTTTTTTTTCCAGATTTAGAAAATGGAGGTAGAGAATTATATATTTATTTAAAAAGCTGCTGATTGAGGAGAGACTATGGATCTGTCACTAATGGAGGAACATAATAAACAGACATTACAGCAGTGCTAAAATGTTTTATACACAAAATAGTTGCAAGGTTATTAATTTTTATTCATGTACTTCACTTACTCTGCTGGAGCATTTCAATTGATTGGATGTTTGCTAGAACTGTATAAACATTACCTCACCCCCCCCCCCCCCCCGCCCCCTTTTGTTTACTTTTCCCTTTTGCTTTATGTCAACTTTTTCTATTAATTCTGAACTTCTTTTAGGCAAGTGCTGAATACAAACATGTCAGGCATTTCCATTTGTCAATGTACAACCAATTCCAATGATTTCAGCATGGGAAGCAGACAATTATTTTTCAGACAGCTGCGATGGAAATGTAATAACGTACATAGTTTTAATCAATCTATCAGCAAATCAAATGCCAAAAAGCAGTATTCTCAGAATGAAAATCAAAATATAATTACACTGTATTTGGGGAAATTGCTTTATACATGAAGATACGACTTTCCTTGGAGGGGAAAAAAAACAGATAAAAATAAGCACACATATAGATATATTTTTTTTAATTCCAGCAATTTTGTTAAATGATTCCCTGTGTAACTGAACACCGCTAGTAAGTTAAATATGAAATATAAAAAAAAAATCAGCAAAATGTATTACAAGGAAGTAAAGGGTATCGGCAATCAAACAGTTGTAGCAGTGGCATAGCAATAAAGGTTCATCCATTTTATTAGCTTTGTATTGGTGCTATGCTGATAATGAACACCTTTATATGTGCATTGCATAGCGGAAATCCTTGACAAACTGTCTCCTTGCTCTGATTACTCCTCTCTGACACTGCAGCTGTCTCCTCCCCTGCATACACCTCTCTGATATTGCAGCTGTCCCCTCGCCTGCTTACACCTCTCTGACACTGCAGCTGTCTCCTCCCCTGCTTACACCTCTCTGACACTGCAGCTGTCCCCTCCCCTGCTTACACCTCTCTAACACTGCAGCTGTCCCCTCCCCTGCTTACACCTCTCTGACACTGCTGCTGTACCCTCTCCCCTGCTTACACCTCTCTGACACTACAGCTGTCCCCTTCCCTGCTTACACCTCTCTAACACTGCAGCTGTCCCCTCCCCTGCTTACACCTCTCTGACACTGCAGCTGTCCCCTCCCCTGCTTACACCTCTCTGACATTGCAGCTTTCCCCTCCCCTGCTTACACCTCTCTAACACTGCAGCTGTCCCCTCCCCTGCTTACACCTCTCTGACACTGCTGCTGTACCCTCTCCCCTGCTTACACCTCTCTAACACTGCAGCTGTCCCCTCCCCTGCTTACACCTCTCTGACACTGCTGCTGTACCCTCTCCCCTGCTTACACCTCTCTGACACTGCAGCTGTCCCCTCCCCTGCTTACCCCTCTCTGATACTGCAGCTGTCCCCTCGCCTGCTTACACCTCTCTGAAACTAGAGCTGCCCCCTCCCCTGCTTACACCTCCCTAACACTGCAGCTGTCCCCTTCTCTGCTTACACCTCTCTGACACTGCAACTATTTCCTCTCCTACTTACACCTGCCTGATACTGCAGCTGCCCCGTCCCCTGATTACACCTTTCTGACACTGCAGCTGTCCCCTACCCTGCTTACACCTCTCTGACACTGCACCTGTCCCCTCCCCTGCTTACACCTCTCTGACACTGCAGCTGTCTCCTCCCCTGCTTACACCTCTCTGACACTGCAGCTGTCTCCTCCCCTGCTTACACCTCCCTGACACTGCAGCTGATCCCTCCCCTGCTTACACCTCTCTGGTGCTGCAGCTGTCCCCTCCCCTGCTTACACCTCTCTGGCACTGCAGCTATCCCCTCCCCTGCTTACACCTCTCTGGCACTGCAGCTGTCCCCTCCCCTGCTTACACCTCTCTGACACTGCAGCTATCCCCTCCCCTGCTTACACCTCTCTGACACTGCAGCTGTCCCCTCCCCTGCTTACACCTCTCTGACACTGCAGCTGTCCCCTCCCCTGCTTATACCTCTCTGACACTGCAACTACTTACAACTCTCTGACACTGCAGCTGTCCCCTCCCCTGCTTACACCTCTCTGACACTGCAGCTGTCTCCTCCCCTGCTTACACCTCTCTGACACTGCAGCTGTCTCCTCCCCTGCTTACACCTCCCTGACACTGCAGCTGATCCCTCCCCTGCTTACACCTCTCTGGCACTGCAGCTGTCCCCTCCCCTGCTTACACCTCTCTGGCACTGCAGCTATCCCCTCCCCTGCTTACACCTCTCTGGCACTGCAGCTGTCCCCTCCCCTGCTTACACCTCTCTGACACTGCAGCTATCCCCTCCCCTGCTTACACCTCTCTGACACTGCAGCTGTCCCCTCCCCTGCTTACACCTCTCTGACACTGCAGCTGTCCCCTCCCCTGCTTATACCTCTCTGACACTGCAACTACTTACAACTCTCTGACACTGCAGCTGTCCCCTCCCCTGCTTACACCTCTCTGACACTGCAGCTGTCCTTGGTATAGACAATTTGTCTTACTGTGGACTGATGAACAGCAAGGCTTTTAAAAGGTCCTTTTATAACCCTTTCCAGCTTTATGCAAGTTAACAATTCTGAATCGTAGGTCTCTAACCTCTAATCGTAGGTCTCCAATCTGCCTGGCATCCCTGCTGGTGCTGCCACTAAGTTCCAGGTCCCGACTTGATGACGTCATCAAGCTGGGACCCAACACTAGAGGCAGAGAGGGCAGGGATGCCTGGCAGAGTGGAGAGGAGCGATGATTGCTGGGGGGAATGCCAGGAAGGTGAGTCCTGGTCCTTTTCTTCCCCTCCTACCGCTGCTGCTTTCGATGATCACTACAATCAGCTGACAATCGTAGTGATCATGTGACCAGGAGCCAATTGTTATAGCTCCTGATCAGTGAGTGGAGATGTCGGCTGTCATATGACAGCTTAATCTCTCTTCTTGGGTGCGCTTCAGGAGTGCTCAAAGCAGTTGGCGTAAATCATACACCGAATCAGGTTTAGGCAGCCACAAGTGCGGTGTAGGATTTGAGCTCGGCAGTCCCCAGGAGGTTAAACAACCGAGAAAAAAAGTTTAAATTATATGAGCCCACCTCAGTGGAACATAATCTTGTAAATATTTTCTTTGGTCTGTGTGCGTAGAGAAGACTTATGATCTTCCAAATCAGCCAAATCTAAAGAAGCACTCAGTTTAGACCCCCTCTCCAACATATATTTATGTTTGACAAAAGAGTTTGGGCCAGGTACTGATGACAAAGCTGAGTATGGTCCCAACCTGGCTCCCTATCTGACAGTATCATGGTTTCACACTTTGGGCTTGATTCACTAAACCGCAAATTCGTGATCGCGCGCAAATGCAAAAATGCATGCGAAAATGGCCCTTATCACAGTTTGGTGAATCAAGCCCATTGTACTAGGGGGGGGGGAACGATGCAGTACCCAATTCCTTCAGTACATATGATCTAATCTGCAGATATTCATAGAACTTCTGCTGTGGGATCGAGTATTTGGCCTGTAGTTGCGAGAAAGTCAATATTTTAGACAGATATGGGTCATATAGATCTTAAATGGAAATGTCAGGCAAATTAAGGTAACTACCCGGGGCTTCCTCCAGCTCCTTGAAGCCATGTCTCTCATTGCAGTTCCTCTCCCAGCCACCGGTCAGGGGTCCCCGCCGGTACAGAGGCCGACCTCGAGACCTATCTTAATTTGCCTGACATTTTCTTTAAGGTAGTCTGGCCCCGTTAACCTCCTTGCCGGTTATCCCGAGCTCAGCTCGGGGTAACCTGCGCAGGAAGATTTCTCATGCCCCGCTGGGCCGATTTGCATAATTTTTTTCCCTACACGCAGCTAGCACTTTGCTAGCTGCATGTAGTACACGATCGCCGCCGCTCGCCGCCGATTGGCCGCTACCCGCCGAGCCGCCCCCCCCCCGCCCTAGACCCCTACGCAGCCTGGCCAATCAGTGCCAGGCAGCGCTGAGGGGCGGATCAGGGTTCCCTGTGACGTCCCAACGTCCACGACGTCGGTGACGTCATCCCACCCCATCGCCATGGCAACCGGGGAAGCCCTGCAGGAAATCCCGTTCTCAACGGGATTTCCTGCATACTCTGATCGCCGAAGGTGGCTATCATGTAGCGAGCCCTGGGCTCGCTACATGATTTAAATTTTTTTTTTTTTTAAAAGTGCGTCGCTGCCTCCTTACCGGATTTTTAAGACCGGCAAGGAGGTTAATGTAGTTGGTCCTCTATATCTAATCAGAGAGTTCTGTGGGAGGACTGGGTCGCCCTGTAAACGTGTTCGCTGAGAGGGGGTCCAGGATAGATTGTATGTATGGTTCTATGCCAGAGAGTCCATGTAAACTTGCCAGAGAGTCCATGTAAACTTGATTGCATTCAGGCATGTCCTAACATAGTTTAGTTCCCTGGTTGGTAGTCCTGAGAGGACCTCAATAGAAAATTGGGAGATTGACTTTTCCACCACTTCAGCCCATTTAGTTCTAAGATGGGAGGCGAGCCGCTCTGATAATTGTTGAAGGCAAGTAGTTTAGTAATATAATCTAAACTGTGGGACTGATAAAATAAAAACCTCCCCTAGTTCTATCGAGTTACAGACTACCCAGCAAGCTCATGGTGAACCAGAACTCCTAGGAGGGTGTAAGGGGCTACAAAGGACCAAAAAGCCCTCTTACTAAAATGTTATGCAAAATAAAAGTTTGCCTTCTTAAAACAGAAGGTATTAGGTATTATTCAGGTTGGAATAAGCATTTGATGTCTTCCACAATGCATCACTGCGGAATATGCAAATCATCCCTCGTTGTCCCTGTAAGCTAACCACACCCCGAGGACTGCTGGAATGCTCTTTTTGAATGAATGTATATGAAACCCAAGTTGTTCCCAGCTTCAAACTGGGCCAGTCAAAATAAAGAGGAATCAGAATCAGAAGAATAAGAATCAGCTTTATTCGCCAAGTATGCCAGAGACATACCCGGAATTGTTTTTGGAGCACGTGGCATGGCGTTTGTACATACATACATAAGACCTACATACATACGGCGTAGGGTGGGCTACATAAACATGAACATAAACATGAACATAATCAGAGGCATTCAAACAATCAGGGGAAATATGCATGAAAGAAAAACACAAGCTGTTATGTAGGGTTCGAGTTCAGTTGGAGTACCGCTTGGGGGAAGAAGGTACTCCAGCGTCTGATGGTTCTGGTGGGGACAGCCCTGTAGCGGCAGCCTAGTGGAAGGAGCTTGAAGAACCGACTGCCCGGGTGGGAGGGGTCGGTCGAGATCTTGGTGGCCCTCGTCCTCATTCTGGCCGTGTGGAGGAGATTGAGGGGTGGCAGTCCGATGATCTTTTCTGCAGTGCTGATTACTCTGTGGAGTTTGTACTTGTCCTTTGATTGGCTAAAACTGCATTTGATTTTTCATGCAAGCCAAATTTCTTAAGACCTCATTAACTACTTTTATCCATGTCTAATCTCCACTGCACTTCAAAGCTGAGCACTTCTTAGCTTCATGCACCAGACCCACATGGATGTGGCCTACAGCAAATAAGCCTTTTGAAGGCCCTTTCACTTTAATCATCCTTGACAATTGTCCTGCACGGTTTCCTGCACCTGCCATGTTTCTTTTTCATTCTCTTTCAGTCATTTTTCATCCTTCTAAACTATGTTTCCTGGTACGACCGGCAATTACAGCCATGAAGGCAATAGTGATTAAAATAATTTGGAGTTGGGGAAGACTTGAGGGCAATCACTTCCATAAATTGAATAGCCTTAGGCAGGCGGGTTACTTTTCCCTCCAACCCCTGTGCAATTCCTTTTTAATGAAAAACACTTATTAATTTAGGAAGGAGGATTAATTTGTATAATTGCTCAATGCCGCTACACCTGGTTCATAAATTAGATAATGCTGAAATATCTAATTATGTAACCTAATACTTAAATTCTCAGCGATGCTAGGCAGGGGGAAATTATATTAGCGAGACGATGGAGACGCGCGGACAAAGTTCTCACGAGAGATGTGATAATGTCTGGCGAAATATATCACTTCTGCTAATAGAAGTACGCGGCTGGTTTTCCAGGCTCCATTCTGAATGATGGATTCCCCGATTCTGGCTAATTAGTTCATGTCTTGTACATGATTTCCATCAAGAGCGTTAACAAGTAATAACTTTTTTTTGTCTTGCTCAAGCCAAACTTCACGAAAGAAGAAACTTTTGATGTTCTTTGAACAGAATGGCTTGGGGCCTACAGACTTTGGTCAGGTTTGAAATGATATCCTTGGCCCAGTTGTAAATATTTCCTTTGCTTTCTGGTATTGTAAAGTGGGGATAGGACTTGAGACTAATGACATGCTAATAATTGGTTGTTGTTGCAAATGTTATGCATTTTTATGCAGCCTGGAAATCAATCACATGCCTACATTTAACCAATAAAACCAAGCGGTATATATTTGCACAACATTTGCATCAACTTAGGATTAGTAGTACCTGAATGACCATCGTTACTCCTAACTGGGAACAATTCTAGAGCAAAATGTCTGATGAGATTTATTCTAATCATTCCTATTTCCTAAAGCTACTAAAGAAGGTTTTCTATTTCTATAGTTATGGCAAACTTTATACCTGCATTTAAAGGGGGCTTAGATGCTTTCCTTGTGTTGAAAGACATCCATGGCTACAATTACTAGGTAATGCCTAATGATGTTGATCCAGGGATTTTATCTAATTGCCATCTGGAGTCAGGAAGGATTTTTTTCCCTTTTGGGGCTAATTGGACCATGCCTTGTAAGGGTTTTTTCTCCTTCCTCTGGATCAGCAGGGATATGTGAGGGAGCAGGCCGGTGTTGTGCCTTCCTCTGGATCAACAGGGATATGTGAGGGAGCAGGCTGGTGTTGTGCCTTCCTCTGGATCAGCAGGGATATGTGAGGGTGCAGGCTGGTGTTGTGCCTTCCTCTGGATCAACAGGGATATGTGAGGGTGCAGGCTGGTGTTGTGCCTTCCTCTGGATCAACAGGGATATGTGAGGGAGCAGGCTGGTGTTGTGCCTTCCTCTGGATCAGCAGGGATATGTGAGGGAGCAGGCTGGTGTTGTGCCTTCCTCTGGATCAGCAGGGATATGTGAGGGTGCAGGCTGGTGGTGTACCTTCCTCTGGATCAGCAGGGATATGTGAGGGTGCAGGCTGGTGTTGTACCTTCCTCTGGATCAGCAGGGATATGTGAGGGTGCAGGCTGGTGTTGTACCTTCCTCTGGATCAGCAGGGATATGTGAGGGAGCAGGCTGGTGTTGTGCCTTCCTCTGGATCAGCAGGGATATGTGAGGGTGCAGGCTGGTGTTGTCCCTTCCTCTGGATCAGCAGGGGTATGTGAGGGTGCAGGCTGGTGTTGTACCTTCCTCTGGATCAGCAGGGATATGTGAGGGTGCAGGCTGGTGTTGTGCCTTCCTCTGGATCAGCAGGGATATGTGAGGGAGCAGGCTGGTGTTGTTCCTTCCTCTGGATCAGCAGGGATATGTGAGGGAGCAGGCTGGTGTTGTGCCTTCCTCTGAATCAGCAGGGATATGTGAGGGAGCAGGCTGGTGTTGTACCTTCCTCTGGATCAGCAGGGATATGTGAGGGAGCAGGCTGGTGTTGTACTTTCCTCTGGATCAGCAGGGATATGGGAGGGAGCAGGCTGGTGTTGTACCTTCCTCTGGATCAGCAGGGATATGTGAGGGAGCAGGCTGGTGTTGTGCCTTCCTCTGGATCAGCAGGGATATGTGAGGGAGGAGGCTGGTGTTGTGCCTTCCTCTGGATCAGCAGGGATATGTGAGGGAGCAGGCTGGTGTTGTGCCTTCCTCTGGATCAGCAGGGATATGTGAGGGAGCAGGCTGGTGTTGTGCCTTCCTCTGGATCAGCAGGGATATGTGAGGGAGGAGGCTGGTGTTGTGCCTTCCTCTGGATCAGCAGGGATATGTGAGGGAGCAGGCTGGTGTTGTGCCTTCCTCTGGATCAGCAGGGATATGTGAGGGAGCAGGCTGGTGTTGTGCCTTCCTCTGGATCAGCAGGGATATGTGAGGGAGCAGGCTGGTGTTGTGCCTTCCTCTGGATCAGCAGGGATATGTGAGGGAGGAGGCTGGTGTTGTGCCTTCCTCTGGATCAGCAGGGATATGTGAGGGAGCAGGCTGGTGTTGTGCCTTCCTCTGGATCAGCAGGGATATGTGAGGGTGCAGGCTGGTGTTGTACTTTGTTCTCTGGTTGAACTCGATGGACGTATGTCTTTTTTCAACCAAAATAACTATGTAACTAGATGTATTGTTTTCTGAGTTCCCATTAAAGATATCATTTCTTTTTGTTGATGGTGATGTCACAGGAAGCAAAATAATATCCTTCCTTATAGGGTGCAGATAAAAGCAAGCATCAGGCTGATTCTTGTAATAACTCAGGTCAGAAGAATATGGAGACTGCCATATTTATTTCCTGTAAAACAATACCAGTTGCCCGGCAGCCCTGCTGATCTATTTGGCTGCAGTAGAGTCTGAATCACGCCAGAAACAAGCATGCAGCTTATCTGATTAGATCTGACAATAATGTCAGAAATGCGGGCAAGCCCTGGACCTCTCACCTACAGGGAACTCACCCCCACCACCTCTAAACTGAATGCTAACTGCAACAAACACAATTGCTAACACCCAGCTAGAGCAATTCCCTGCCTTTATCTGATCAGCAGACGCCAGTCAGCCAATCAGGTGTACTATTATACATCCTTTGCCTGCTGTACCAAATCTAGCAGATATTGCATAAATTAGCATTCAGGTGTGAGGCTTCGGTTGGACGCAATTGTAGATTGCATCGGTTACAGGGACGCCCCGTGTAGGCACATCTCCCACACGGTCCCCTCCCTAACCACTCACCTGTCAACCACATCCTGGAAGCTGCAAAAAAGAAATTTTGCTCCATGCTCCACAAAATGCAGGTTTATTATGGTTTTCTTCCTATGCTGTAGTACTAGTCACACTGTGGCAGAGCGTTGTCTGATAAATATGAGGGTTATACTTCTTTAAATAGTTTCTGCTGAAAGTAGCAAATAGTGATGGGCGAACGGTGTTCGCCACTGTTCGGGTTCGCCTGGATTTTGGCCTGTTCGGGTTCTGTTCGGCACCCCCCGAACACCTCATGGTGTTCGGAAGGGTGCTCGGCCACGCTGCCCGAACCCGATCAGGCCTTCTGTGTTCGGCCGAACACAGCCGTGTCTGGCCGAACATAGCCCCCTATAGAGTCCCAGCATAAAGGGAGAGCATGCCCCGAGCGTGTGTGGGGGGGGGGTCGGAAATGCCCCCCACCCCTCCCCGCTAAGCTCTCCCTTCTGCCGGTACCCTATAATTAAATTTAAGTGCCCAAAAGTACCTGAGGAGGAGGAGGGCAGGAAGAGGTAAGCCGGAGTTCTTGGGCACTAGTACCATCTGGTACTTCCGCCCTCTCTTGACGCACTTCCTGTTAACATTTGAAGTCGTGACAAGAGTGCGCAGAAGTACCGCGATGACGCGTATGAGGGTACTTGTTATCATGTAGACGACGCGTACCCTCGTTCGCGTCATCGCGGTACTTCTGCGCCCTCTTGCCGCGACTTCAAATGTAAACAGGAAGTGCGTCAAGAGAGGGCGGAAGCACCAGATGGTACTAGCGCCTGTGATCTCCGGCTGCCCTCTTCCTGCCCTCCTCCTCCTCAGGTACTTTTGGGCACTTAAATTTAACATTATAGGGAACCGACAAAAAGGAGAGCTTAGCGGGGAGGGGTGGGGGGCATTTCCACACCCCCCCCCCCCCTGCGCGCTCGGGGCATGCTCTCCCTTTATGCTGGGACCCTATAGGGGCCCCAAAGGGACATGTTCGGGTTGGGTTCGGGGTTCGGCTCGAACATGCCGAACATCAGGGGCATGTTCGGCCGAACCACACCGAACCCGAACATCCAGATGTTCGCCCAACACTAGTAGCAAATTACATTAAAAGAAAAAAGAAGTTTAATTGGAACACACATCTGTTGAACACACTTTACATACTATAATAGACTGCATCTGTCTCCAATGCTGGGAATACACCATGAGATAGTTTGGCAAAAAGATGGTTCGACAGATAATTTCTGACAGGTCCGATCTTATTTTCAATCGTTTTTCTGATAGATTTCTCATAGAAGTGAATGGAAATTGATAAGAAAAATAATCGTAAAATCAAATGGACAGTAAATCTGCTGAAAAATCTCATTGTGTAGCACAGTGGCGTAGTGGTTAGCGCTCTAGCCTTGCAGCGCTGGGTCCCCGGTTCATATCCCAGCCAGGTCAACATCTGCAAGGAGTTTGTATGTTCTTCCCGTGTCTGTGTGGGTTTCCTCTGGGTACTCATGGTTCCTCCCACATCCCAAAAACATACAAATAAGTTAATTGGTTTTCCCCTAAAAATTGTCCCTAAACTACGATACATACACAACACGATACATACATAGACATATGACAATGGTAGGGACTAGATTGTGAGCCCCTCTGAGGGACAGTTTGTGACAAGACTATATTCTCTGTACAGCGCTGTGGAATATGATGGCGCTATATAAATACTTAAATAAATAAATATTGTGTATTCCCAGCATTAGAGCCTACACCCTGAGCGGCTTTCCACATATCTACAGGAATGCAGGGAAGTCTGTCTTGCAGACTGTACAGGTTGTTGCACGTCTGCAGGAGTACTGGGGATGCCATCTGCAGCCATAGAGGAAATCAAACTCTCACGCTGACTTCCTGGACTGCTAGAACCAGTGCAGACTTGCAGAGCAGGATGAGTTCATCACACCAGTAGCACAAATTACTAAATAACCGAATGCCGGCAATGGATTCATTTCATGTCAGAACTGGACCATGCGGAAATAGAATTCACAATACCTAGCATGTGCTGAGTGTGAGGCTGTGCAGCAATGGAGATGTCGGGAACATAGAATTTTCAGTTTGCGAATGCGAACTTCCGAAAAATGTTTGCGAACAGGCGAATCTGGCAAACCACCATAGACTTCAATGGGCAGGCAAATTTTAAAACCTACAAAGACTGTTTCTGGCCACAAAAGTGATAGAAAACTTGTTTCAAGGGGTCTACCACCTCGATGGGGGCATGCCGGAGGGGGATCCATGCCAACAGTCTCACTAATAATTACGGAGTTGAAGCAGAGTCAGGTTTTATTCCTTAAAGGGCAGAAATCCCATTATGCACAGCTCTGGGTGTCAGTGGGCTGTGGAGTGTCACACACAGAGAGATGCAATAGTACTATCAGAATACAGTGACATAATAATGCACTGGAGTGGATCTGTGCCTGGAACTTAATGAGGCAACAGCAGTAGTGAGCACACAGCTCTGGGTGTCAGTGGGCTGTGGAGAGTCACACACAAAAACTACAGGAGACCGATGTGCTAACCCTCAAAAGGGCTGTTTGAAGTGCTTTCACAGCAAGTGAGGAACAGGAACACAGGCCTAGCTAATGCTTTCCCTACCTACCTGCAGCAAGTCTGTCCCTGCTCTCACTAACAGCAGCCAGCAGAGAATGAATCCAATATGGCAACCACAACTGCCTTTTGATAGGGTGTGTGTGTGTGTGTGTGGGGGGGGGGGGGTAGCTGATTGGCTGCCATGTGTCTGCTGACTGTGAAGTAAGGGGTTAAAGTTTAGCTCAATGATGATGTATAGGGGGTGAATCAAACATGCCAAATGTTTGCTGTGAATAAGAACAGCCGATGTTCGCAGAATACTGCTCGCCGGCAAACTGTTCGGGCCGTCTCTATGCAGCAACAGGCTAATAACACACAATCCCTTTGACAATAGACACGTGTGTTAGAAGGCGACTATGGGGACAGAGTGGCCTTGTCTGATTGTGTGATTTATTCTTTGACTTTCAAACTCCACTGATCTTTATCCAAGCAAGCATGTGTGAGGTGTGCTGTAAAACCTCACTGATCTGTGGAGGCCCCGCCCCATAACATACAGCATGTAAAGGATCTGCTGCCAGCATCTCCACACTGGATGTCCCAGGAGACCTACACAGCATCCAGCAGGTGGTTGTTTCTTCTGTTCTGTATATTTGCTGTGAATGTTCTTTACAGCCAATAATCTGCTTAAAGCGGAATGAAACCCAGCATTTCTTCTTTGTTCTAATAGATTATTTACAGCATATTATATACAACCAGCATTTTTTTTTTACCAGAACAGCATTCAAAGGGTTACACACAGGCTTTAGAAGCTCCCCTGCTGGGAAAGCAGGCCGAATCCGGACTGGAGATAATGTTATCTTGTGTTTAATTGTATCAAGTGAGGAATGTAAACAAAACCCTTCTCTGATGCTGGGCATACATGGTAAGATAGTTCTTATCAATCAAGCCGCTGATTGCTCGATTGATAAAATCCAACCTGTCCGATCACTGCGGCGGATCAATACCGCGCTCGATCCCCGCGGGCGGAGAATAGAAAAAAACAAAACGCTGATAAGAAGCGCCCACGGGGACGAGCGGGATTTGACCCGCGCGCATGCGCGGACGAGCGGTGACGCGCAGGCATCGAGCCGCCGGCTCTATACCAGCGCATAAACGAACCATGTATGCCCAGCATGACACTGCAAACTATCATGAAGACAGTGAGACAATCAGAAAGCAGTTATGCTTAAGTAGAATATGAATAAAGCAGTTATGAATAAAATGCAAAGGCAGCTTTCAGAGCAAAAAAAGTGTACTTTGGGAACGTATAATTTCTAAATGAATAATAATACTTCTGCACAAAAGCAAATATGATAACCGTATGGCATATAAAAAGTAGGACAACATGTTTTCATTGAATATTATGTCAGGGTTTTATACCACTTTAAATATCCTTCAGATCTGGACTAAAACAATTTACAAACTAAACTAGGCTCTGAAAATGTGATGCAGCTCTCCATGGTGCTGAAAACACAGCTCATCAGTTTGCTATTATTTTCATTTGTCTGCATACCATGCTGCTGACATCTTCTGCAGCCCTCTATTTATTTATTTATTTATTGTATTTATAAAGCACCAATATATTACGCAGCGCTGGACATTAGCTTAGGTTACAGACAATATTTAGGGGTGACATACAGCAATATGACAATACAAGAAAGACCAGATCACACAGCACAGTATGAGTACAAGGTAATGCTTAGTCACTGGATGGAGCATGGAGATCACACAGCACAGTATGAGTACAAGGTAATGCTTAGTCACTGAATGGAGCATGGAGATCACACAGCACAGTATGAGTACAAGGTAATGCTTAGTCACTGGATGGGAGCATGGAGATCACACAGCACAGTATGAGTACAAGGTAATGCTTAGTCACTGGATGGAGCATGGAGATTACACAGCACAGTATGAGTACAAGGTAATGCTTAGTCAGTCACTGGATGGAAGCATGGAGATCACACAGCACAGTATGAGTACAAGGTAATGCTTAGTCACTGGATGGAGCATGGAGATCACACAGCACAGTATGAGTACAAGGTAATGCTTAGTCACTGGATGGAGCATGGAGATCACACAGCACAGTATGAGTACCAGGTAATGCTTAGTCACTGGAGGGGAGCATGGAGATCACACAGCACAGTATGAGTACAAGGTAATGCTTAGTCACTGGATGGAGCATGGAGATCACACAGCACAGTATGAGTACCAGGTAATGCTTAGTCACTGGATGGGAGCATGGAGATCACACAGCACAGTATGAGTACAAGGTAATGCTTAGTCACTGGAGGGGAGCATGGAGATCACACAGCACAGTATGAGTGTAAGGTAATGCTTAGTCACTGGAGGGGAGCATGGAGATCACACAGCACAGTATGAGTACAATGTAATGCTTAGTCACTGGATGGAGCATGGAGATCACACAGCACAGTATGAGTACCAGGTAATGCTTAGTCACTGGAGGGGAGCATGGAGATTACACAGCACAGTATGAGTACAAGGTAATGCTTAGTCACTGGATGGAGCATGGAGATCACACAGCACAGTATGAGTACAAGGTAATGCTTAGTCACTGGATGGAGCATGGAGATCACACAGCACAGTATGAGTACAAGGTAATGGTTAGTCACTGGATGGGAGCATGGAGATCACACAGCACAGTATGAGTACAAGGTAATGCTTAGTCACTGGATGGAGCATGGAGATCACACAGCACAGTATAAGTACAAGGTAATGCTCAGTCACTGGATGGAGCATGGAGATCACACGGCACAGTATGAGTACAAGGTAATGCTTAGTCACTGGAGGGAAGCATGAAGATCACACAGCACCGTATGAGTACCAGGTAATGCTTAGTCACTGGATGGAGCATGGAGATCACACAGCACAGTATGAGTACCAGGTAATGCTTAGTCACTGGATGGAGCATGGAGATCACACAGCACAGTATGAGTACCAGGTAATGCTTAGTCACTGGATGGGAGCATGGAGATCACACAGCACAGTATGAGTACAAGGTAATGCTTAGTCACTGGATGGAGCATGGAGATCACACAGCACAGTATAAGTACAAGGTAATGCTCAGTCACTGGATGGAGCATGGAGATCACACGGCACAGTATGAGTACAAGGTAATGCTTAGTCACTGGAGGGAAGCATGAAGATCACACAGCACCGTATGAGTACAAGGTAATGCTTAGTCACTGGATGGAGCATGGAGATCACACAGCACAGTATGAGTACAAGGTAATGCTTAGTCACTGGATGGAGCATGGAGATCGCACAGCACAGTATGAGTACAAGGTAATGCTTAGTCACTGGAGGGGAGCATGGAGATCACACAGCACAGTATAAGTACAAGGTAATGCTTAGTCACTGGATGGAGCATGGAGATCACACAGCACAGTATGAGTACAAGGTAATGCTTAGTCACTGGATGGAGCATGGAGATCACACAGCACAGTATGAGTACAGGGTAATGCTTAGTCACTGGATGGGAGCATGGAGATCACACAGCACAGTATGAGTACAAGGTAATGCTTAGTCACTGGATGGAGCATGGAGATCACACAGCATAGTATGAGTACAAGGTAATGCTTAGTCACTGGATGGAGCATGGAGGTCACACAGCACAGTATGAGTACAAGGTAATGCTTAGTCACTGGATGGAGCATGGAGATCGCACAGCACAGTATGAGTACAAGGTAATGCTTAGTCACTGGAGGGGAGCATGGAGATCACACAGCACAGTATAAGTACAAGGTAATGCTTAGTCACTGGATGGAGCATGGAGATCACACAGCACAGTATGAGTACAAGGTAATGCTTAGTCACTGGATGGAGCATGGAGATCACACAGCACAGTACGAGTACAGGGTAATGCTTAGTCACTGGATGGGAGCATGGAGATCACACAGCACAGTATGAGTACAAGGTAATGCTTAGTCACTGGATGGAGCATGGAGATCACACAGCATAGTATGAGTACAAGGTAATGCTTAGTCACTGGATGGAGCATGGAGATCACACAGCACAGTATGAGTACAAGGTAATGCTTAGTCACTGGATGGAGCATGGAGATCGCACAGCACAGTATGAGTACAAGGTAATGCTTAGTCACTGGAGGGGAGCATGGAGATCACACAGCACAGTATAAGTACAAGGTAATGCTTAGTCACTGGATGGAGCATGGAGATCACACAGCACAGTATGAGTACAAGGTAATGCTTAGTCACTGGATGGAGCATGGAGATCACGCAGCACAGTATGAGTATGAGTACAAGGTAATGCTAAGTCAGTCACTGGATGGGAGCATGGAGATCACACAGCACAGTATGAATACCAGGTAATGCTCAGTCACTGGATGGAGCATGGAGATCACACGGCACAGTATGAATACAAGGTAATGCTTAGTCACTGGATGGAGCATGGAGATCACACAGCACAGTATGAGTACCAGGTAATGCTCAGTCACTGGATGGAGCATGGAGATCACACGGCACAGTATGAATACAAGGTAATGCTTAGTCACTGGATGGAGCATGGAGATCACACAGCACAGTATGAGTACCAGGTAATGCTCAGTCACTGGATGGAGCATGGAGATCACACGGCACAGTATGAATACAAGGTAATGCTTAGTCACTGGATGGAGCATGGAGATCACACGGCACAGTATGAATACAAGGTAATGCTTAGTCACTGGATGGAGCATGGAGATCACACAGCACAGTAGGAGTACAAGGTAATGCTTAGTCACTGGATGGAGCATGGAGATCACACGGCACAGTATGAATACAAGGTAATGCTTAGTCACTGGATGGGAGCATGGAGATCACACAGCACAGTATGAGTACAAGGTAATGCTTAGTCACTGGATGGAGCATGGAGATCACACAGCACAGTATGAGTACAAGGTAATGCTTAGTCACTGGATGGGAGCATGGAGATCACACAGCACAGTATGAGTACAAGGTAATGCTTAGTCACTGGATGGAGCATGGAGATCACACAGCACAGTATGAGTACAAGGTAATGCTTAGTCACTGGATGGAGCATGGAGATCACACAGCACAGTATGAGTACAAGGTAATGCTTAGTCACTGGATGGGAGCATGGAGATCACACAGCACAGTATGAGTACAAGGTAATGCTTAGTCACTGGATGGGAGCATGGAGATCACACAGCACAGTATGAGTACAAGGTAATGCTTAGTCACTGGATGGAGCATGGAGATCACACAGCACAGTATGAGTACAAGGTAATTAGTCAGTCACTGGAATGGAAGCATGGGGAATAGGATTAGGCAAGTTAGGTTCACGCAGATCCATAGGATGGGTGTATGGTAATGGAGGTGCATGATCAGGTAGACATAAGTTGAAAGACCCTGCCCAGAGGCTTACAATCTAGATGATTGTACTTTACAGAGTACATAGTCATGTCACTGACTGTCCTCAGAGGAGCTTACAATCTAATCCTACCATAGCCATAGCCTAATGTCCTACCAAATTATTATTATGTATTTATAAAGCACTGACATCTCCTGCAGCACTTTACAGAGTACATAGTCATGTCACTGACTGTCCTCAGAGGAGCTCACACTCTAATCCTACCATAGCCATAGTCTAATGTGCTACCATATTATTATGTATTTATATATCACTGATATCCCCTGCAGCACATTACAGAGTACATGGTCATGTCACTGACTGTCCTCAGAGGAGCTCACACTCTAATCCTACCATAGTCATAGTCTAATGTCCTACCATATTATTATTATGTATTTATATAGCACTGACATCTCCTGCAGCACATTACAGAGTACATAGCCATGTCACTGACTGTCCTCGGAGGAGCTCACAGTCTAATCCTACCATAGTCATAGTGTAATGTCCTACCATATTATTATTATGTATTTATATAGCACTGACATCTTCTGCAGCACATTACAGAGTACATAGTCATGTCACTGACTGTCCTTAGAGGAGCTCACACTCTAATCCTACCATAGCCATAGTCTAATGTGCTACCATATTATTATGTATTTATATAGCACTGACATCTCCTGCAGCACATTACAGAGTACATAGTCATGTCACTGGCTGTCCTCAGAGTAGCTCACAATCTAATCCTACCATAGTCATAGTCTAATGTCCTACCATATTATTATTATGTATTTATATAGCACTGACATCTCCTGCAGCACATTACAGAGTACATAGTCATGTCACTGACTGGCCTCAGAGGAGCTCACAATCTAATACTACCATAGTCATAGTCTAATGTCCTACCATATTATTATTATGTATTTATTTAACACTGACATCTTCTGCAGCACATTACAGAGTACATAGTCATGTCACTGACTGTCCTCAGAGGAGCTCACAATCTAATAGGCTGACTATAGTAATAGTCACTTGATGAGGAGTATCCTGGATCAGCCAGGCCATTCCTTTTTCTCCTGTAAATCTACATTTCATATCTGGTAAACAGTTAGCACTGTCATCTGTCTCTCATGTTATTCCTCTCAGAACTTACACCAACGTGTTGGACAATCTCCTCCAACGACGTCACAGAAATTCTCAGGGCTACAAATATCTGCAGCTTATTCTAGTGGTGTGATTGGCCGGGGGGGGGGGGGGGGGGGGGATGTTGGATGTTCACCTTTGCAGTAACCTCTAATTTCAGCAGTAAATGTCTTCATTAGGCTGTGAAAGCCATGTGATAAATTCCCTTTGTGGATCACAACTTTTTGACAATCAAGACTTTTTATTTTATTTTTCTATTTAACGTAGCAATCACCGAAACTGAGTGCGTCCCGCTGTTCCCCTGATCAACAGCCATTCCTGTGCTAGCACCGGGGGAGGGATTTTCTTAGATGCAGAACGATAGATTAAATAATAATTTACAGTCTGTGGAATGTATCTCCTGTACGAGGGGAACATTGCACTGCTGAACAATGGAAGGAAGACCACATGTACGGCGGGTTTAGCAGCTCATATGTGTTTGTGAGGCCAGTCTCTGTATCGGCATTACATTGTATTGGCATTACATTGTATCGGCATTACATTGTATCGGCATTACATTGTATCGGCATTACATTGTATCGGCATTACATTATATCGGCATTACATCTGTGGGGAAAGAAGTTGCCTTTTGCTTAGGAGGATATCACGTAGATCATGCACCAGTGTAGCTATGAGGCAGCTACAAATCTCCTCTATATTAAATGTCTGTACACACGCTTGAATGATGTCGTCCGATGGGGAACGGCACCAAATCTCTTGGGCGATATCGCTGGGCCGAGGCAGTACAGATGAAGAGTCAGCTGTACAGCGGAAGATGCATTCTGTTGCTCTAGCTCTTGCTTTCGTGGGTCCCAGCACACTTTCTCAAGCCAAATCAAAGTGCCAAAAGCATAAGCACTCCTTATGCCAGCTTTAGATGCCAAGTGCCAAGTGCATACTAAAATTCATTATTAACTTCTTCGCGACTGCGTCAAGCCGATGGATGTGGACACGGCGCCAGCCCCAGGACCGCCTAATGCCTGGGGCAGAGTTTGCAGGGGATCGCACGCACCAATGTACGCGCATCCCTGCTTGAATGACGGAGCTCAGCTCTGCCATCAGCCTCCCAGCGGTAGGAGAATGTTAGACGCCGAAACCGCCGTGTACAGTGTACAGCATGCGATCTACAGCACTGTATTGGGGACATCCTTTTGACACTCCCCCCCCCCCCTCCGGGTAGACAGAAGTGATCGGCTGTCATAGGCTAAAGCCCATGACAGCTGATCCGAGGGATTAGCTGGCGGAGGAGGAGGGTGGTCCTGGGAAAAAAATAAACAAAAAGGGTAAAATATATTAGAAAAATAATAAAATAAATATTTGCCAAAAATAAATAAACACTGGGGGAGCAATCAGACCCCACCAACAGAAAGCTCTGTTGGTGGGAAAGAAAGGGGGGGGGGGGATCACTTGTGTGCTGAGTTGTGTGGCCCTGCAGCTTGCCCTTAAAGCTGCAGCGGCCCAATCAGTGAAAAATGGTCTGGTCTTTAGGGGGGTTTAACACTACGGTCCTCAAGTGGTTGATAATCATTCTAATTTGTCTTCATTGAGGTAACCAACCTCACCTTTATTCTATATTAATTCTTTTTAATGCAGTTTTAGCCTATTCTGGGTGCCTCTACCCCCCCCCCCCCCCCCCTCCTGTTCCTTAGGAGTAATTTCCCAGCTCAAATTATTGATTCAAAAGGTAGGCTGGCCTCCAAAGAATCCATAGTATTAGCAAATGTTTTTTTTTCTCTTTTAAAGTGAACCTTAAGTCACAAAAAAAATGAGTTTTACTCACCTGGGGTTTCCCTCAGCCCCCTGCAGCTGATCGGTGCCCTCGCCGTGTCTCTCCGATCCTCCCGTCCCTGCCGGCGGCCACTTTCGGTTTCGCCGACAGGCATGGGAACTCGAGTGATTCTTCACGTTCCCAGCCACAATATCGCCCCTATACTGCTACTGCGGCAAGAAAGGCAAAACCGGAAGTGGTCGCCGGCGGGTATGAGAGGATCGGAGAGACACGGCGAGGGCACCGAACATTTTTTGTGTGTGACATAAGTGCCTCTTTAAAGTGAACCAGAGACGAAGCACCCTTGTGTATTTTACCATAGAAATCAGTGGGAACATTAGAGAAAACATTTACCATGCTCTCTGTTCCATCCTCACTGCTAAAAGTGTCTGTTATCTAGCTGAGATAAGAATCCCGGACTGAGCATTGATTCTGGCTTTGCTATAATGACTCAGCTATAATGATTCCTGAGCAAAGCCAGCAGGGGGCAGGCTTGGACTTGAAGACAGCAAAGAACACAGTCTCAGCTATAATTATTCTGTAGCAAAGCCAGACCGACTGCTTAGTCGGGATTCTTATCTTAGAGGTGATAACAGGCAAATTAAACAGAGAACAATGTAACAAAGAGCAGATTAGGTGTTTACTGTCATGTTCCCACTGATTTATAAGGTAAAATACATGAGGTTGCTTCATCTCTGGTTCTCTTTAAAGAGACACTGAATCGAAAAAAAAATGATGATATTATGATTTGTATGTGTAGTACAGCTAAGAAATAAAAGATTACGATCAGACACATCAGTCTAATTGTTTCCAGTACAGGAAGAGTTGAGAAACTCCAGTTGTTATCTCTATGCAAAAAAGCTATTAAGCTCTCCGACTAAGTAAAGGTGGCCATACACTGGTCGATTTGCCATCAGATTCGACCAACAGATAGATCCCTCTCTGATCGAATCTGATCAGAGAGGGATCGTATGGCTACCTTTACAGCAAACAGATTGTGAACCGATTTCAGCCTGAAAACGTTCACAATCTGTTGTGGTGGTGGTGCTGCCGCCTTTCCCCCCCCCCCTCCCCCGCATACATTACCTGCTCCGCCGGCGCGACTCCAGTCCCCAGGTCACCGCTGCTCTGTCTGCGCTCTGGTCTCCAGGTCCGGCATGCCTCACTTCTTCTAGCCCGGCAGGAAGTTTAAACAGTAGTTGGCATGGGATGGGGACTCCAGCATGCGTCTGCTGCATATGGACAATGCTTTACACTGTCACTTTACATTTTTACTTTCAAAGAAGTAAAACAATAAATAGCAATCACTTCTATTTTGTTGGAGGAGGGGGGGGGGGGGTTAAATACTTTTTTCTTTGAATCTTTAGTTTCAAACATTCATTATCTGTTTGGACCTAGGCTTTCAGGGACCACCAAAAACATTTTTAACCACTTAATGACAGGCTGACTTATAAAAACGTCCTGCTAGAGCCTCTTAATGGCTCCAGGACGTTTTTATAAGTCAGACAGTGCTGCTGCTGCTGTGTGCGTGCAAGCGTGCACGTCGCTTTCCCGCGGGTGCACGTGCACGCTCCCGCACGTGCATGTGCATTCCCATGCACGTTGAAAATAGTGAAAAAAAAACACCATAGAAAAAATACACCTTTATTTCCAAATGATATGTTGTCACCATACTTTGTACTAGGGACATAATTAAAATCGTGTGATAACCAGGACAGATAGGCAGATAAAATGTGTGAGTTTTATGCACAGTAGCAGTGTTTATATTAAAACTATAGGGGATGAAATTGGAGAAATTGTGTATTTTTTCATTTTTTCCTTGCATTTCCCTTTAAAATGCATAGAAAAATAAAGTAATTACTGAAAACAAATATCAACCCCAAAAAGCGCAATTGGTGGTGAAAAAAACAAGATATAGATTATTTAATTGTGATTAGTAGTTATTAAGCTATTGGCAAAAGGAAGGGATGAGCACTGAAAGGTGAAAATCGCTCTTGTCCGTTAGGGTAAAAACCGCCTTGGGGTGAAGGGGTTAAGATTGTGGCATTTACATTTCTAAAACATACACTTTTGAGGCAAGAATTTAGATCTTCCATTAAAGAGAAACTCCGACCAAGAATTGAACTTTATCCCAATCAGTAGCTGATACCCCCTTTTACATGACAATTCTATTGCATTTCACAAACAGACCATCAGGGGGCGCTGTATGACTGATTTTGTGATGAAACCCCTCCCACAAGAAACTCTGAGTACCGCGGTACTCTGGGCAAACTGCCACAATGTAACAGGGTTCACAGACAGGAATTGGCTGTTTACAGCTGTCTCTAACAGCCAAAACAGCTAGAAACAGCTACATAACCTGCCCACAGTAACAATGTCACCATGTGATAAATGTCAGAATGCAAATCTGGGAGAGGAAAGATTTTACAATGAGCAAACAATGACTAAATCATTTATACATAATTATGGTAAAAATGAAGCACTTTTTTTATTACATTATTTTCACTGGAGTTCCTCTTTAAGTCTCACGTTAAAAAAAATTCAGAGGAGGCCAAACGTACATCTCATTTGCTTGCATGCAGTTACTGTTATGCTGTAGTTAGTATCCAGCATCTAGCTAGCATCTTCTGTAAGCCACAGCTTCTTAGCACCTTACCGCAGGTATGTATCTGCCACCATGTTTTGCCTCCATATATCTCCAGACATATCCCCAGCACAGGTCTGGCTGCTGTATGCCATGGAAAACTCATGAGAAAAGGACACACTGGACCTGATTCACCAGAATTCCCCAGGGCTGCTGAACAGAGAAGAACAGAGGTTGTTCAGCAAACATGCCGAGGACTTGAAGGAGTATGAAACTCAATATTTCCTTTCCGCTCTCAAAGATTAAACACATCAAAAAATCATCAAGAAGGGAACAGAAATGACTGGTATACAATTTCTAGAATGATTATTAACTCAAATTTCTACACCAATGTAAAGCTCATTGATAACATTATATGTGCCCTGCAAAATTATCAGATCATTGTCTTGCATATTGAGAAGCTTCTATGCCTTGTCCGAAACAGGCTGTCTGCATGTGGGGTTGGTGTGGCTGTGGAAAATTTAAAGCGGACCCAAACCAAACATTTTTTTTTTCAAAATATTTAGTTGCAGCACTGTGACACATACAAAGATAAATAAACACTCCTTCAAGCCTATGAGCATTTCAGTGCATGCTTTTCACCCTTCTCTTTTCATAACTAGGGTTATACAGGTGGCAGCCATTACTTCTGAGCTTAGTAGGAGGTTTTAGATCATGGGTGTGTTTGTCATCAGCTCCCCTCCCTCACAGGGGCGTGGTCTATGTGAAATCTCACACAAGCTGAGATCACCTCCCCTGTGACATTATCAGTAGCAGCCTGTGTTTTGTTTTTTATCTCCTCCACCAGTTTGCCGGATTCTGTCCCGGCAATATGAATGGAAGGGAGGGGTTCCTCCAATAAATGTAAAATATTTAATATTTGTCATCATCCAGCTTAAAAGAGGCCTCTATGTATTATTATTATTAGTTAGAAAATAGATTTTATTTCTGAAATCTTGTTTTATTAATTTGGGTCCACTTTAAGGCTTGCTATACACCAGTGGCTCTGGATGCTTGCCTGGCTTACAGGGGCGAAAATAGGTAATTTGCATATTCAGTAGTGGTGCGTTATGGGTAACCACAAATGTTCACTTATAGCTGAATTATTGCAAGTTTCCTTCTGTTTTAAGAAGGCAAATTACACCAAGCAAGCATTGCATTTTAATAGGAGGGCTTTTTGGTCCCTTTTATCCCCCTATACATTCCTAGTGGTTTGGGTCACCCTGAGCTGCTTGGTTACTCTGTTGTTTGATCAACTTTAGTGTTGGGCGAACAGTGTTCGCCACTGTTCGGGTTCTGCAGAACATCACCCTGTTCGGGTGATGTTCGAGTTCGGCCGAACACCTGACGGTGCTCGGCCAAACCGTTCGGCCATATGGCCGAACTAAGAGCGCATGGCCGAACGTTCCCCGAACGTTCGGCTAGCGCTGTGATTGGCCGAACGGGTCACGTGGTTCGGACCCGAACGCGCTCTGATTGGCCGAACTGTCACGTGGTTCGGGTAAATAAATACCCGAACCACGTCATATCTCCGCCATTTGTCTGTGGGTTTAGCTTTGGGTAGGCAGGCAGGGTAGTTCGCGCTCCAGCCACGCTAGCCAGGGTCCCCCCCAGTCATTGTGTGTCGCTGCTGGGAACAGTAGTACACCGCTCGTTCAGCCACACTATATAGCATTCTGTGTACTGTTCTGTGTCTGCTGGGAACAGTAGTACACCGCTCGTTCAGCCACACTATATAGCATTCTGTGTACTGTTCTGTGTCTGCTGGGAACAGTAGTACACCGCTCGTTCAGCCACACTATATAGCATTCTGTGTACTGTTCTGTGTCTGCTGGGAACAGTGGTACACCGCTCGTTCAGCCACACTATATAGCATTCTGTGTACTGTTCTGTGTCTGCTGGGAACAGTAGTACACCGCTCGTTCAGCCACACTATATAGCATTCTGTGTACTGTTCTGTGTCTGCTGGGAACAGTGGTACACCGCTCGTTCAGCCACACTATATAGCATTCTGTGTACTGTTCTGTGTCTGCTGGGAACAGTGGTACACCGCTCGTTCAGCCACACTATATAGCATTCTGTGTACTGTTCTGTGTCTGCTGGGAACAGTAGTACACCGCTCGTTCAGCCACACTATATAGCATTCTGTGTACTGTTCTGTGTCTGCTGGGAACAGTGGTACACCGCTCGTTCAGCCACACTATATAGCATTCTGTGTACTGTTCTGTGTCTGCTGGGAACAGTGGTACACCGCTCGTTCAGCCACACTATATAGCATTCTGTGTACTGTTCTGTGTCTGCTGGGAACAGTAGTACACCGCTCGTTCAGCCAGACTATATACCATTGTTTACTGACACTATATAGCAGACTATATAGCATTGTGTGTACACCGCTCAGCCAGACTATATACCATTGTTTACTGACACTCTGTGTACACCGCTCAGCCAGACTATATACCATTGTTTACTGCCACTCTGATTCTGCTGGGAACAGTAGTACACCGCTCGCTCAGCCAGACTATATACCATTGTTTACTGACACTATATAGCAGACTATATAGCATTGTGTGTACACCGCTCAGCCAGACTATATACCATTGTTTACTGACACTCTGTGTACACCGCTCAGCCAGACTATATACCATTGTTTACTGCCACTCTGATTCTGCTGGGAACAGTAGTACACCGCTCGCTCAGCCAGACTATATACCATTGTTTACTGACACTATATAGCAGACTATATAGCATTGTGTGTACACCGCTCAGCCAGACTATATACCATTGTTTACTGACACTCTGTGTACACCGCTCAGCCAGACTATATACCATTGTTTACTGCCACTCTGATTCTGCTGGGAACAGTAGTACACCGCTCACCCGCCACTGTATAGCATTGTGCTCTGTGTCACTGCTGACAATAGTGGTACACCGCTCACCCACCACTGTATAGCATTTCTGTACTGCCACTGTACTGCTGCCAGTCAGCGTGTACTTTAAGTGAAATGAGGAAGAAATCCGGTGAAAGAGGGAGGGGCAAGGGAAGAGGTGTTTCCCCTGACGGTTCACGTACAGGCCACAGGGGAGCACCCAAGAAAACCCACTCAATACTGCCCATGTTGTCCAGGACAACAACCCTCACAGATCCAAAAGAACAGGACCAGATAATTACTTGGATGACCTCTCAAGCGTCCAGCAGTGGGTTAAGCAGCACCAGCACATCACGCACGAGGTCCGAGTCCTCAGCCAGTTAAAGTCTGGGCTTTCTTTGAAGACTGCACTGAGGATGTTACCATGGCGATTTGCAAGGTGTGCAAGACCCGCCTGAGCAGGGGGAAAAGTATTAACAACCTCTCCACCACCAGCATGAGCCGCCACATTCTATCCAAACATCCCACTCTGTGGGCAAACGCGGCAGGACAGGGTACCACCGTACCACCAGCAACACTGCCTCCCTTGGGTTCACCAGACTCACCACCAGACCCGCCTCAGCAGCAGCAGTAGCCCAGCCATTGCGTGGTTCACAACATTCACAAACATCAGACGATGCTGACACTGTCACTTTCCGGACTAGTGCTCTTGAGGTCTCCCAGTGTTCATCAAACACAACAACCAACAGCCCTTCGGTGTGCAGTGCTACGGTTGAGTTGTCTGTCTCTGAGATGTTTGAGCACAAGAGGAAATTGCCAGCAAATGACCCGCGGGCCGTGGCAGTAACAGCCAGCCAGCATAGCCAAGCTTCTGGCCTGCGAAATGCTGCCATATCGAGTGGTGGAGACAAACAGCTTCAAGGGCATGATGTCAGTGGCCATCCCACGTTACGTGGTTCCCAGCCGCTACCACTTTGCGCGCTCTGCAGTGCCTGAGTTGCATGAGCACGTGGTCAGCTAAATAACCCGAAGCTTGAAGAATGCCGTTGCCTGCAAGGTTCACCTCACCACTGACACCTGGACAAGTGCGTTCGGCCAGGGTCGATACATCTCCCTTACCGCGCACTGGGTGAACCTTGTGGAGCCTGGCAGTGATTCCTCACCTGCTACGGCGCGGGTGTTGCCCACGCCGCAAACAGCTGCACCGCCGTCCCTCCCACTGGATAACAACAGCAGCACCTACCTCTCTGACTCCTTCTCCTCCAACGCATCTCAAAGCTGTACCTCATCCGGAAACGCTAACCCAGCACCAGCAGCAGTAGGATCGTGGAAGCAGTGCAGCACAGCTGTTGGCATGCGTCAGCAAGCGTTGCTGAAGCTGATCTGCCTTGGGGATAAGCAGCACACAGGGGAGGAAATTTGGAGGGGAATAAAGGAACAGACGGATTTGTGGCTGGCACCGCTGGACCTGAAACCGGGCATGAAGCTAGACACCTGGCACGAACTGGCAATGTACGCAATAGAGGTGCTGGCTTGCCCGGCAGCCAGCGTTATGTCGGAACGCTGTTTCAGTGCTGCCGGAGGCATCATCACAGATCGGCGTATCCGCCTCTCCACAGAAAATGCAGACCGTCTGACTCAAATTAAAATGAATCAATCCTGGATTGGAAACGACTACGCAACACTCCTGGACCCCAACCAAGTAACATGACCGATGAACATCTGGGATGGTTTAGCGTTTCCGGTCCCTGTTTATTGAACCTCTCATCTGTATTACATTTATGACTGCATGGCGGCAAAAAGCATTGCTGCTATATCCGCACGCTTTTTGTCCTCATGCAAGGCCTGGGTTGTTGTGTCTCACAAAGCGTGGCCTTCTCCTCCTGCGCCTCCTCCTGTTCCATCACGTGTGCTGCTGCTGCTGCTGCTGCTGCTGGGTTACCGTTGCCGGTCCCTGTTTATGGAACCTCTTATCTTTATTACATTTATGACTACATGGCGGTACAAAGCATGCTATCCGCACGCTTTTTGTCCTCATGCAAGGCCTGGGTTGTTGTGTCTCACAAAGCGTGGCCTTCTCCTCCTGCGCCTCCTCCTGTTCCATCACGTGTGCTGCTGCTGCTGCTGCTGCTGGGTTAGCGTTGCCGCGTGGTCCCTGTTTATTGAACCTCTTATCTTTATTACATTTATGACTACATGGCGGTACAAAGCATGCTCTCCGCACGCTTTTTGTCCTCATGCAAGGCCTGGGTTGTTGTGTCTCACAAAGCGTGGCCTTCTCCTCCTGCGCCTCCTCCTGTTCCATCACGTGTGCTGCTGCTGGGTTAGCGTTGCCGCGTGGTCCCTGTTTATTGAACCTCTTATCTTTATTACATTTATGACTACATGGCGGTACAAAGCATGCTCTCCGCACGCTTTTTGTCCTCATGCAAGGCCTGGGTTGTTGTGTCTCACAAAGCGTGGCCTTCTCCTCCTGCGCCTCCTCCTGTTCCATCACGTGTGCTGCTGCTGGGTTAGCGTTGCCGCGTGGTCCCTGTTTATTGAACCACTTATCTTTATTACATTTATGACTGCATGGTGGTACAAAGCATGCTATCCGCACGCTTCTTGTCCTCATGCAAGGCCTGGGTTGTTGTGTCTCAAAGCGTGGCCTTCTCCTCCTGCGCCACCCTCCTCCTGTTCCATCACGTGTGCTGCTGCTGGGTTAGCATTACCGGTCCCTTTTCCTGGAACCTCTTATATGTATTACATTTATGACTGCATGCCGACAAAAAGCATGTTACCTGTGCAAAGAAAACAGACATTTCCCGCATTTAAAAGACAGTTTTCCCTTTGAAACTTTAAAATCGATTTTCTCAAAAACTATAAGCTCTTTTTGCTAAATTTTTTTTTCCTCTTGTACCCACTCCCAAGGTGCACATACCCTGTAAATTTGGGGTATGTAGCATCTAAGGAGGCTTTACAAACCACAAAAGTTCGGGTCCCCATTGACTTCCATTATGTTCGGAGTTCGGGTCGAACACCCGAACATCGCGGACATGTTCGGCCTGTTCGGCCCGAACCCGAACATCTAGATGTTCGCCCAACACTAATCAACTTACACTACAAGTAATGTTTTTCTATGTATTTATCTGTACAGCACTGCAGAAGATGTTGGCATTTCAATAAGTAATCCTACCTAATAAAACCTAACTGTCCCTGCGTACTTCTGTCTCTGTGTCCTTGGGTCTGTGCTTTTTGCTACTGCACATGTGTGCAGCATGGACTGTTGGGACAGGAGAACGGGGCCAGTTAGCCGGTGTGTGCGCGTGCGGCTGGCGGTTGCACGCACAAGCGCACTGACATGCGGCGGTGAGAGACAGACCTAGAGCCCGTTTTTAAATGGACTTAGGTCTACTAGTTATATTAATAATTACATTATAACAAAGAAGACATTAAGATTTAGACCCAGCAGGAGAACTCAAGGCCAGATTTTTTTTTTTTTTTATCAACAAGCTGTTTAAAAAGTGACTTTTGTTTTATTTACCTTAAAAAGCCTTCAACAGAACCCTGAGAAGCGAGTTATGGAAGGCCTTGGAAGACAAAGGTGTCAAAAGACGCTCGATAGAAGATATCAAAAACGTTTGCAGAAAATGTGAAAATTATGTCTGGAGCAGCATTTATAAAGCTGACACTTCTTGAACAGTGAGAGGCCTCCGTCAATGAGGTGTCCTAAACTGACTCCTATTTATTGTCATGTTTCATGCTATTGTAAAGGCTGTCAAACCTACGCTACAAAAAATGCTTTTCAGATGCAATGCAACCTTTTCGTATCTCAGAATTTGCTGATGACCTTGCAGTTTTTGGTAAAGCAGCTTGTAAGCTGCACAAAAATCAGAATATCTGGAATGAGAAGATTCTGAGATGAAACTTTAAATTAACACTCTAAAACACAAAGCACAGCTAAAACAAAGGATCTTATACCAAACTACCGGTAGATAATGCTCAAAATTTCACTGTGTAGCCAGCAAGAACCGTTTCTAATTATCAACATTATTATTGTCTATAAACAAAATAAAGATTTCATGTAACAGAGATGAGACACTTGAGGAAAAGAATGACAAGCTTGGGCTCGATTCACAAAGCGGCGCTAACCCAGTTAGAGACTTTAGGCATGATAACCATTGCACCACGCTGGTGAAAAGCCAGTTTAGGCGTGATAAGTATAGGTGCGATAAGTTTAGGTGTGATAAGTTTAGGTGTGATAAGTTTAGATAAGTTTAGATCCCGCGCAAAGTCCCGCACGCAAAGCAGCGCCATTAAACTCTATGCGAAGTGCACCAGACTTTGCTAGCACAAAACTTTTGATCAGCTGTGCACTGCGGTGCTAACCCAGTTGGTGCTTAAACTTATCACACCTAAACTTATCACACCTAAACTTATCACACCTAAACTTATCACACCTAGGGCTCGATTCACAAAGCGGTGCTAACCCAGTTAGAGACTTTAGGCATGATAACCATTGCACCACGCTGGTGAAAAGCCAGTTTAGGAGTGATAAGTTTAGGTGTGATAAGTTTAGGTGTGATAAGTTTAGGCATGCTAAGTTTAGATAAGTTTAGATCGCTTGCAAAGTCCCGCACGCAAAGCAGCGCCATTAAACCTTATACGAAGTGCACCAGACTTTGCTAGCATAAAACTTTTGATCAGCTGTGCACTGCGGTGCTAACCCAGTTGGCGCTTAAACTTATCATGCCTAAACTTATCACACCTAAACTTATCATGCCTAAACTTATCACACCTAAACTTATCACACCTAAACTTATCATGCCTAAACTGAGTTTAGGCATGATAAAGGGCTTTTCACCAGCGTGCTAACTGTTAGCACCGCTTTGTAAATCAGGCCCCTAAACTTATCACACCTAAACTTATCACTCCTAAACTTATCATGCCTAAACTTATCACACCTAGGCCTCGATTCACCAAGCGGTGATAACCCAGTTATCACGCCTAAAAGACTTTAGGCGTGATGACCTTTTCACCACTGAGTTATCACCGATTTTTCCTGCTCTTCGCGCGAAGTTACCGCGCGTAAGCGCGTTCGCGCGTACGCGCGTAAGAGCGCGCGCAAAGTCCCATAGGGCTTAATGGGAGCTTCGCGCGAAGCGTCGAATGTTGCGCGCGCACTTACGCGCGTACGCGCGTACGCGCGGCAACTTCGCGCGAGTTTCTTCTTATCATGCCTAAAGTGACTTTAGGCGTGATAAGGGCCTTTTCACCATGGTGCTAACACTTTGCACCGCTTTGTGAATCGAGCCCCTAAACTTTTCACACCTAAACTTATCACACCTGGGGCTCGATTCACCAAGCGGTGCTAACCCAGTTATCACGCCTAAAGGACTTTAGGCGTGATGACCTCTTCACCACTGAGTTAGCACCGTTTTTGCCTGCACTTCGCGCGAAGTTATCGCGCGTAAAGTTTTGCGCGCGCACCCGCACAGGCGCGCGCGCAAAGTCCCATAGGGTTTAATGGGCGCATCGCGCGAAGTGCGGGGCGCTTCGCGCGCACGCACGCGGGAGCGCGCGCAAAACTTTACGCGCGGAAACTTTGCGCGAAGCCCTTCTTATCATGCCTAAAGTGACTTTAGGCGTGAAGAGGGCCTTTTCACCACGGTGCTAACACTTTGCACCGCTTGGTAAATCGAGCCCCTAGGGCTCGATTCACAAAGCGGTGCAAAGTGTTAGCACCATGGTGAAAAGGCCCTTATCACGCCTAAAGTCACTTTAGGCATGATAAGAAGAAACTCGCGCGAACGCAACACCCGACGCTTCGCGCAAAGCTCCCATTAAGCCCTTTGGGACTTTGCGCGCGCTCTCACGCGCGTACGCGCGAACGCGCTTACGCGCGGTAACTTCGCGCGAAGAGCAGGAAAAATCGGTGATAACTCAGTGGTGAAAAGGTCATCACGCCTAAAGTCTTTTAGGCGTGATAACTGGGTTATCACCGCTTTGTGAATCGAGCCCTTAGGGCTCGATTCACAAAGCGGTGCTAACCCAGTTAGCATGCCTAAAAGACTTTAGGCATGATAACCATTGCACCATGCTGGTGAAAAGCCAGTTTAGGCGTGATAAGTTTAGGTGTGATAAGTTTAGGTGTGATAAGTTTAGGCATGCTAAGTTTAGATAAGTTTAGATCGCTTGCAAAGTCCCGCACGCAAAGCAGCGCCATTAAACTTTATACAAAGTGCACCAGTCTTTGCTAGCGTAAAACTTTTGATCAGCTGTGCACTGCGGTGCTAACGCAGTTGGCGCTTAAACTTAGCATGCCTAAACTTATCACACCTAAACTTATCATGCCTAAACTTATCACACCTAAACTTATCACTCCTAAACTTATCATGCCTAAACTGAGTTTAGGCATGATAAAGGGCTTTTCACCAGGGTGCTAACTGTTAGCACCGCTTTGTGAATCAAGCCCCTAGGGCCATATTCTATTGCTGAACTCGCCAGCGCTAAGCACTGGCGAGTTCTTAACTTAGGCAATGGGGGCATCGCCTAATCTAATTAAACTTTAGACCCCCTCCAGGCGGAAAAGAACTCGCTTAGGCGATATAATCGCCCTACGCAGCTCTGCAAAGGCTCCCCTGTCATACGTACCGCCACCGATCAACCGACGCCTCTCGCTGCAAAATCCATTTCGAATCCGGCGATTTTCGGCGAGCGAGTGCGCATGTGTGGGGAGTGAGGCTGTGGTGCTAAAGGACAGCACCACAGCGTAAACCTCACTCCCCATCGCGCGGTAAAAGGGAGCATCGCTCAGGCTTTCGCCTGAGTAATGCTCCCTAACGATCGACCATCACGCAAAGGATATGGGCAATAGGATTTGCCGGTAATCCTCGCGCGATGGCAAGGTGATAAGTAGCTCGCATCTGCAAGCTACTTATCACCTTGAATAGGATATGGCCCTAAACGTATCACACCTAAACTTATCATGCCTAAACAGTCAACGATCATTAAGTCAAACGATGGACGAGCTAGATCGTTAAAAACTAACAATCTATCTTGGCGGATTTTTTTAAATGACGATCGTTAGCAAAAGTAGTACATCGTTAAGAAACGGTCGTTCGTAGTAGGCAAGACATGCGCACTTCGTTTTATAGTCACAGCACATTACATTTTCCCCTCGCATTGTAACGTTCGTTCTATGATTGTGCCCAGCAGTGACGCGTTGTATACTGCATGATTATAGCATCATTTTTATTTTAACAAGACAAAGTGTATTTTTGTATGTTTTGTCAACACTATATTATCTAGATTCTCTACTACATACCGTAGTACATACAGTATGACATAGAAAATTAGTTATGTCATATGCATAACGTTAGTTTTACAGTGTAACATACGTTATGAACCGTTCGTTACGTGCGGGCAGAACTTCCTATGATGTCACTTCCAGGAACAGTATGTGATGTTGTGCCGGATCGTTCTTTAACAAACAATCAGATCGTTACACACCTTTAAAAGCTTGGTCGTTCTTTTGTCAATTAAAAGAACGTTCGTCGTTCACAACGAACGATCGTTGTCATATGTGTGTACGTAGCTTAAAGGGGAACTTCAGCCTAAACAAACATACTGTCATTAAGTTACATTAGTTATGTTAATTAGAATAGATAGGTAATATCTTACCCACCCTGTTTTAAAAGAACAGGCAAATGTTTGTGATTCATGGGGGCTGCTATCTTTGTCATGGGGGCAGCCATCTTTTTGGTTGAAAGGAGGTGACAAGGAGCAGGAGACACAGTTCCAACTGTCCTGTGTCCTGATAACCCCTCCCAGCTGCACACGTTAGGCTTTAAATGTCGAATTCAAAATATATTAAAAAAAAAAAAAATTGCACCAAAACAGCAGATCGAGAGCAACAACATCAGAAATCCCATCATGCTTTGCACAGCATCAGGGGAAAAAAGCCCGGGCAGTTTTCTTCTGTGCAGCTAGAGATGAGCGTAATGAGCTAATTACGATTTTGCGAAATTTCGCGTAATTAGTGTAATTACGATTATGGCCGTAAGTACATAATCGTAATGAAGAAGGATTTCGCGAAATTTCGCGTAAGCGTAATTTTCGCGTAATTTTCGCATTACAGTCGTATCATGCCGTAATTTCGCATTAAACGCTACCGTAATTTCGCGTTAAACCGTAACGCTCCGTATAATATAAAAAAGCCGCCGACTTTAAGGGTTAATAGCAAAGCCCCCTTAAATGCTAAGAGCCTCAAATTTGGAGAATATATTAAGGAGATCAGGAGGAATAAGAGGAAAATTTTTTTTTTCAAAAAGACCTTATAGTTTTTGAGAAAATCGATGTTAAAGTTTCAAAGGAAAAATGTAAACATTTAAAAACCCGCCGACTTTAACGGTTAATAGCAAAGCCTGCTTAAAGTTTAGGAACACCAAATTCCCAGGGTATATTAAGGGGATCAGTGGGAATAAGAGGAAAAAAATTTTTTTCAAAAAGACCTTATAGTTTTTGAGAAAATCGATTTTTAAGTTTCAAGGGCGAAAATGTCTTTTAAATGCGGAAAATGTCAGTTTTTTTTGCACAGGTAACAATAGTGTATTATTTTCATAGATTCCCCCAAGTGGGAAGAGTTTTACTTACTTCGTTCTGAGTGTGGGAAATATAAAAAAAAACCGACGTGGGGTCCCCCCTCCCAGACCTCTTTAACCCCTTGTCCCCCATGCAGGCTGGGATAGCCAGAATGCGGAGCACCGGCCACGTGGGGTAGTGTTGGGCGAACAGTGTTCGCCACTGTTCGGGTTCTGCAGAACATCACCCTGTTCGGGTGATGTTCGAGTTCGGCCGAACACCTGACGGTGCTCGGCCAAACCGTTCGGCCATATGGCCGAACTAAGAGCGCATGGCCGAACGTTCCCCGAACGTTCGGCTAGCGCTGTGATTGGCCGAACGGGTCACGTGGTTCGGACCCGAACGCGCTCTGATTGGCCGAACTGTCACGTGGTTCGGGTAAATAAATACCCGAACCACGTCATATCTCCGCCATTTGTCTGTGGGTTTAGCTTTGGGTAGGCAGGCAGGGTAGTTCGCGCTCCAGCCACGCTAGCCAGGGTCCCCCCCAGTCATTGTGTGTCACTGCTGGGAACAGTAGTACACCGCTCGTTCAGCCACACTATATAGCATTCTGTGTACTGTTCTGTGTCTGCTGGGAACAGTAGTACACCGCTCGTTCAGCCACACTATATAGCATTCTGTGTACTGTTCTGTGTCTGCTGGGAACAGTAGTACACCGCTCGTTCAGCCACACTATATAGCATTCTGTGTACTGTTCTGTGTCTGCTGGGAACAGTGGTACACCGCTCGTTCAGCCACACTATATAGCATTCTGTGTACTGTTCTGTGTCTGCTGGGAACAGTAGTACACCGCTCGTTCAGCCACACTATATAGCATTCTGTGTACTGTTCTGTGTCTGCTGGGAACAGTAGTACACCGCTCGTTCAGCCACACTATATAGCATTCTGTGTACTGTTCTGTGTCTGCTGGGAACAGTAGTACACCGCTCGTTCAGCCACACTATATAGCATTCTGTGTACTGTTCTGTGTCTGCTGGGAACAGTAGTACACCGCTCGTTCAGCCACACTATATAGCATTCTGTGTACTGTTCTGTGTCTGCTGGGAATAGTGGTACACCGCTCGTTCAGCCACACTATATAGCATTCTGTGTACTGTTCTGTGTCTGCTGGGAACAGTAGTACACCGCTCGTTCAGCCACACTATATAGCATTCTGTGTACTGTTCTGTGTCTGCTGGGAATAGTGGTACACCGCTCGTTCAGCCACACTATATAGCATTCTGTGTACTGTTCTGTGTCTGCTGGGAACAGTAGTACACCGCTCGTTCAGCCACACTATATAGCATTCTGTGTACTGTTCTGTGTCTGCTGGGAACAGTAGTACACCGCTCGTTCAGCCACACTATATAGCATTCTGTGTACTGTTCTGTGTCTGCTGGGAACAGTAGTACACCGCTCGTTCAGCCACACTATATAGCATTCTGTGTACTGTTCTGTGTCTGCTGGGAATAGTGGTACACCGCTCGTTCAGCCACACTATATAGCATTCTGTGTACTGTTCTGTGTCTGCTGGGAATAGTGGTACACCGCTCGTTCGCCACTGTATAGCATTGTGCTCTGTGTCGCTGCTGGGAATAGTGGTACACCGCTCACCCGTCACTGTATAGCATTGTGCTCTGTGTCGCTGCTGGGAATAGTGGTACACCGCTCACCCGTCACTGTATAGCATTGTGCTCTGTGTCGCTGCTGGGAATAGTGGTACTGTATAGCATTTCTGTACTGCCACTGTACTGCTGCCAGTCAGCGTGTACTGTAAGGATAAGTGAAATGAGGAAGAAATCCGGTGAAAGAGGGAGGGGCAAGGGAAGAGGTGTTTCCCCTGACGGTTCACGTACAGGCCACAGGGGAGCACCCAAGAAAACCCACTCAATACCGCCCATGTTGTCCAGGACAACAACCCTCACAAATCCAAAAGAACAGGACCAGATAATTACTTGGATGACCTCTCAAGCGTCCAGCAGTGGGTTAAGCAGCACCAGCACATCACGCACGAGGTCCGAGTCCTCAGCCAGTTACAAGGAGCCAGTGGGCACAAAGCTGACACAACCGGCAGCGACACCACGCACACAACTGCCAGATAACCAGTCCGATGAATTACCTCAGGACACAATGGGGTATTCGCAGGAGCTATTCCCAGCCCAACAAACTTCCACCTTTCAAAGGTCAATGGAGGAACAGCCAGAAATGTTGTGCCTGGATTCACAACCGTTAACTGTGGGAAATGCACCGCGCACTGAAATACAAGGCGAGTCCGAAGAGGACTCGGAAACCCAAATCCCAGAGCAATTTGGGCAGGAGGGGTTGCAATTGCAGGAGGTCGGCCGACAAGATCTGGAAGACGACGTTGGAGTGTGCTGCGCAGAGGTTGTTGTGGGGAGCTCTACTCCACGGCGGTGGCCCACAATGACATATGACGAGTTTGAGGAGATGGAAGAGGAGGGTATGGACAATGTGGACAGAGACCCAGATTTTGTTTGTGAACGAGAACATCGCCGTCGTAGCAGCAGCACAGATGAGTCTGTTGAAGAACACACTGCTGCACGAGTTCGCCTTGTGCCACAAGGTAGGCGGCGCGCAATTTCAGGCACCACAAGCGTGGAAGTTCAAGTGAGAGGCAAAAGAGGAGCAAACAGAAATCGCCAGCAAGGAGGCAGGTGCTCCAAAGTCTGGGCTTTCTTTGAAGACTGCACTGAGGATGTTACCATGGCGATTTGCAAGGTGTGCAAGACCCGCCTGAGCAGGGGGAAAAATATTAACAACCTCTCCACCACCAGCATGAGCCGTCACATGCTATCCAAACATCCCACTCTTTGGGCAAACGCGTCAGGACAGGGTACCAGAAACAACACTGCCTCCCTTGGGTTCACCAGACTCACCACCAGACCCGCCTCAGCAGCAGCAGTAGCCCAGCCATTGCGTGGTTCACAACATTCACAAACATCAGACGACGCTGACACTGTCACTTTCCGGAGTAGTGCTCTTGAGGTCTCCCAGTGTTCATCAAACACAACAACCAACAGCCCTTCCGTGTGCAGCGCTACGGTTCAGTTGTCTGTGTCGGAGATGTTTGAGCGCAAGAGGAAATTGCCAGCAAATGACCCCCGGGCCGTGGCAGTAACAGCCAGCATAGCCAAGCTTCTGGCCTGCGAAATGCTGCCATATCGATTGGTGGAGACAAACAGCTTCAAGGGCATGATGTCAGTGGCCATCCCACGTTACGTGGTTCCCAGCCGCTACCACTTTGCACGCTCTGCAGTGCCTGAGTTGCATGAGCACGTGGTCAGCAAAATAACCCGAAGCTTGAAGAATGCCGTTGCCTGCAAGGTTCACCTCACCACTGACACCTGGACGAGTGCGTTCGGCCAGGGTCGATACATCTCCCTTACCGCGCACTGGGTGAACCTTGTGGAGCCTGGCAGCGATTCCTCACCTGCTACGGCACGGGTGTTGCCCACGCCACAAACAGCTGCACCGCCGTCCCTCCCACTGGATAACAGCAGCACCTACCTCTCTGACTCCTTCTCCTCCAACGCATCTCAAAGCTGTACCTCATCCGGAAACGCTAACCCAGCAGCAGTAGGATCGTGGAAGCAGTGCAGCACAGCTGTTGGCATGCGTCAGCAAGCGTTGCTGAAGCTAATCTGCCTTGGGGATAAGCAGCACACAGGGGAGGAAATTTGGAGGGGAATAAAGGAACAGACGGATTTGTGGCTGGCACCGCTGGACCTGAAACCGGGCATGGTTGTGTGTGATAATGGGAGTAATCTCATTCGCGCTTTAAGGTTGGCTAAGCTGACACACATCCCTTGCCTGGCGCACGTGATGAACCTAGTAGTTCAGCGGTTCCTGAGGACATACCCAGGCGTGCCCGATCTGCTGTTGAAGGTGCGTCGAGTGTCCAAACATTGTAGAAATTCCAGTACTGCTTCGGGGGCACTCGCCAAGATGCAGGAGCGCTTCAATCTCCCCCACCATCGCTTGCTGTGTGATGTCCCTACGCGCTGGAATTCTACGCTGCACATGCTAGCCCGCTTTTGCGAGCAGAAGAGTGCAGTGGTCCAGTACATGACGGCGCAGTACCGAGGCGCATCCGGCCAGCTGCCAAGCTTCTGTGGATCCGATTGGGCCAACATGTTGGATCTCTGCCAAGTCCTCCAAAATTTTGAGCAATCCACGTTGCTTGTGAGCAGTGACAACTCTTCAGTCAGCATTACCATACCACTGCTGTGTTTACTGAAGAGGTCGATGTTAAAAATCAAGGAAACAGCTGTCATGATGCAACTGGGGGAATCTGAAGGAGAAAACGATCAGCGTGATGGTACCAACATCAGGCCATCCGCCTCAGGGAACGCTGGCCCCAGCAGCTATGACGAAGAAGAGGAGGAGGAACAGCTGGAGTTGGAGCAGGAATTTCATGCCACCACTGACGAGGGCCAGAGCGGTGCACGTTGGACTTCCACAATTCAACGCGAATGGTCAGCAGAAGCAGACCAGGAGGAAGGTGACGACTATGATGCATCACAACAACTATCACAACGCTCACAAGAGGATGATGAGGATTCTGGTAGGACTCTGGCACACATGGCTCAATTCATGCTAGACTGCATTGAACGTGACCCACGCATTGTGCGCATTCTGGACAACACCAATTACTGGGTTTATACCCTTCTGGATCCACGGTACAAACACAATGTTCCAAAACTGCTTGAAGAAAGAGTCAGACAGGTCAAAATGGAAGAATACCAGCAGGCCCTTGTGGAGACTTTAGAGAGGAGATTGACATCCTCCCCCTCCTCTAGCCAGTTGTACGCAGACAGACTGACTTCCGCAAACCCAGGACGACCAGGAGGGCAGCAAACAACGCAAGCCGCAGCTAGTACCCAAAAGGGAATGGTATCGGCAGTGTCCTTGGAGTGGGAAAATTTTCTGACACCCATGCAGCCGCAGCCCACTGAACAGCAAGCGTGCAGATCCACCTCCAACACCGATCGCCTGGAGAAGATGGTCAAGGACTACATGTCAGATGGCGTAGCTGTGTCGAACCATCCATCTGCACCCTTCAACTATTGGGTATCGAAGCTAGACACCTGGCACGAACTGGCAATGTACGCAATAGAGGTGCTGGCTTGCCCGGCAGCCAGCGTTATGTCGGAACGCTGTTTCAGTGCTGCCGGAGGCATCGTCACAGATCGGCGTATCCGCCTCTCTACAGAAAATGCAGACCGTCTGACTCAAATTAAAATGAATCAATCCTGGATTGGAAATGACTACGCAACACTCCAGGACCCCAACCAAGTAACATGACCAATGAACATCTGGGATGGTGTTGCGTTTCCGGGCCCTGTTTATTGAACCTCTCATCTGTATTACATTTATGACTGCATGGCGGCAAAAAGCATTGCTGCTATATCCGCACGCTTTTTGTCCACATGCAAGGCCTGGGTTGTTGTGTCTCACAAAGCGTGGCCTTCTCCTCCTGCGCCTGCTCCTGTTCCATCACGTCTGCTGCTGCTGGGTTAGCGTTGCCGCGTGGTCCCTGTTTATTGAACCACTTATCTTTATTACATTTATGACTGCATGGCGGTACAAAGCATGCTATCCGCACGCTTCTTGCCCTCATGCAAGGCCTGGGTTGTTGTGTCTCACAAAGCGTGGCCTTCTCCTCCTGCGCCTGCTCCTGTTCCATCACGTCTGCTGCTGCTGGGTTAGCGTTGCCGCGTGGTCCCTGTTTATTGAACCACTTATCTTTATTACATTTATGACTGCATGGCGGTACAAAGCATGCTATCCGCACGCTTCTTGCCCTCATGCAAGGCCTGGGTTGTTGTGTCTCACAAAGCGTGGCCTTCTCCTCCTCCTGCGCCACCCTCCTCCTGTTCCATCACGTGTGCTGCTGCTGGGTTAGCGTTACCGGTCCCTTTTCCTGGAACCTCTTATATGTATTACATTTATGACTGCATGCCGACAAAAAACATGTTACCTGTGCAAAGAAAACAGACATTTCCCGCATTTAAAAGACAGTTTTCCCTTTGAAACTTTAAAATCGATTTTCTCAAAAACTATAAGCTCTTTTTGCTAATTTTTTTTTCCTCTTGTACCCACTCCCAAGGTGCACATACCCTGTAAATTTGGGGTATGTAGCATGTAAGGAGGCTTTACAAACCACAAAAGTTCGGGTCCCCATTGACTTCCATTATGTTCGGAGTTCGGGTCGAACACCCGAACATCGCGGCCATGTTCGGCCTGTTCGGCCCGAACCCGAACATCTAGATGTTCGCCCAACACTAACGTGGGGCTCCGCACCCTGACTATACCAGCCCGCATGGTCCATGGATTGGGGGGTCTCGGAAGGGGAGGGGCAGCCAAGCTTTCCCCTCCCCCTCCGAGCCCTTGTCCAATCCAAGGACAAGGGGCTCTTCTCCACCTCCGATGGGCGGTGGAGGTGGAGGCCGCGATTTCCTGGGTGGGGGGTTCATGGTGGAATCTGGGAGTCCCCTTTAAAAAGGGGTCCCCCAGATGCCCACCCCCCTCCCAGGAGAAATGAGTATAGAGGTACTTGTAGTACCCCTTACCCATTTCCTTTAAGAGTTAAAAGTAAATAAACACACAAACACATAGAAAAAGTATTTTAATTGAACAAAAAACATAACCACGAAAAAAGTCCTTTAATATTCTTAATTAACCATTAATACTTACCTGTCCCTTTAAATAAATGATCCCACGCAATATCCTCGGAAATGTTCTATCAGTTACAATGTAACAAAGTTATTATGTAACAACTTTGTTACATTGTAACTACGCCGCACCCGACGCCACTCGCCGCTCAGCCGCCGCATACGCGTCCGTGCAGGACGCTAAGTCCCCGCAGCTCCCGCTGTCCACCCCGCCCACATCTGTCACCCACATGTCACCCACATGTGGGTGACATGTGGGTGACATGTGGGAGAGGCGGGGAGGGCAGCGGAGCCGGCGGGGACTTAGCGTCCTGCACGGACCCGACAGAGCTCTGAGCTATATAGCTCAGAGCTCTGAGAAGCATCTTTGTATTTGGGCTCCAAGGAGCCCCATTGGTCCTTAGCAGACCAATGGGGTTCCTTCAAATCAGAAGGAACCCCATTGGTCTGCTAAGGACCAATGGGGCTCCTTGGAGCCCAAATACAAAGATGATTTTGAGAGCTCTGAGCTATATAGCTCAGAGCTCGAGGCGGCGGCGGTGAGTGACGTCGGGTGCGGCGTAGTTACAATGTAACAAAGTTGTTATATTGTAATAACTTTGTTACATTGTAACTGATAGAACATTTCCGAGGATATTGCGTGGGATCATTTATTTAAAGGGACAGGTAAGTATTAATGGTTAATTAAGAATATTAAAGGACTTTTTTCGTGGTTATGTTTTTTGTTCAATTAAAATACTTTTTCTATGTGTTTGTGTGTTTATTTACTTTTAACTCTTAAAGGAAATGGGTAAGGGGTACTACAAGTACCTCTATACTCATTTCTCCTGGGAGGGGGGTGGGCATCTGGGGGACCCCTTTTTAAAGGGGACTCCCAGATTCCACCATGAACCCCCCACCCAGGAAATCGCGGCCTCCACCTCCACCGCCCATCGGAGGTGGAGAAGAGCCCCTTGTCCTTGGATTGGACAAGGGCTCGGAGGGGGAGGGGAAAGCTTGGCTGCCCCTCCCCTTCCGAGACCCCCCAATCCATGGACCATGCGGGCTGGTATAGTCAGGGTGCGGAGCCCCACGCGGCCGGTGCTCCGCATTCTGGCTATCCCAGCCTGCATGGGGGACAAGGGGTTAAAGAGGTCTGGGAGGGGGGACCCCACGTCGTTTTTTTTTTATATTTCCCACACTCAGAACGAAGTAAGTAAAACTCTTCCCACTTGGGGGAATCTATGAAAATAATACACTATTGTTACCTGTGCAAAAAAAACTGACATTTTCCGCATTTAAAAGACATTTTCGCCCTTGAAACTTAAAAATCGATTTTCTCAAAAACTATAAGGTCTTTTTGAAAAAAAATGTTTTCCTCTTATTCCCACTGATCCCCTTAATATACCCTGGGAATTTGGTGTTCCTAAACTTTAAGCAGGCTTTGCTATTAACCATTAAAGTCGGCGGGTTTTTATGTTTACATTTTTCCTTTGAAACTTTAACATCGATTTTCTCAAAAACTATAAGGTCTTTTTGAAAAAAAAATTTTCCCTCTTATTCCTCCTGATATCCTTAATATATTCTCCAAATTTGAGGCTCTTAGCATTTAAGGGGGCTTTGCTATTAACCCTTAAAGTCGGCGGCTTTTTTATATTATACGGAGCGTTACGGTTTAACGCGAAATTACGGTAGCGTTTAATGCGAAATTACGGCATGAACGAAACGCGAAATTTCGCGTTGAAAATTACGCTTACGGTATTTTCAATTACGATTTTAATGGCAATTTCGCTACGCTAATTTCGCATCGTAATCGCAAATTTCGCATGCGTAATTATAGTAATGCGAAATTACGAAAATTTCAGCTCAACTCTATGTGCAGCTAAAAATGAGGCTTGTATAAGAGAAACAAAGTTCTGATGCTGTGAAACTGTTAAAGAAACACCAAGCCTTTTCAGTGCTGCTGAGTCGATTTTTAGTCCGGAGGTTCACTTTAAGGAAGAAGGTGACTAAACATACAGAGGTGATTAAACCTTCATCACTTGCTACAAAAATAAAATAAAAATAAAGGGTGGTGATAGCAACATGAAATGCATGCTAACCAACGCTAAACCTCTTTAAAATAGTTGTTGAGACTTTGATATTGTAGAAGTAAAAGAAACATGGTTGGGTGTTGGCTATGATGGTAACTTTGGAGGGTTACAAAATCTTTAGAAAACAAAGATACAATTAAAAAGGAGGAGGAGCATGTTTGTGGAAACTTCCTTATCTTGGGTTATGACGGAAGACTTTGAGGGTAACATTTGACCTGCAAATTAAGAGTTGTGAGCAAGGGGACAACTAAAAATATGCATTTTCAAAAGGCTTACTTAGTGTTCCTGGGCCGATATGTGACATCATGATGAGATAAACGTGTGTATGTACAGTGCAAAACATATTCATAACCAGGCTGTTTTACTTGTTTTCTTTTGCTGCCTGAAAGAGTTAATTTCTAGGCATGGAAGTGACAGCTTCTGTCTTGCCGGGAATATAGTAAACATCACTGATAAGCAAATGACAGCCATAAAAGTTTTCCTGGCAGAATACAACTTCTGAGGGCATGGAGAGATAAACTACATATGCATTTTTTAATGCGGCCCATAGATTTCTATCAGTAGCAAAAACGCTTGCGTTTCTGCTAAGTGAACACCTAGCATAAAAGGTATAAATAGATTAAAGGGCAATACAAAAGCTTGCCAAATCAGCTTTTCATTCCTAGGAAGGGTACATGATCTGCAGATGGAGGGGGAAAATGCCATCTATTTAGACAGGGGTTCTTTACAGTAAGAGTTGTTAGATGTGAAATATCTTACCACAGGATGTAGTTATGGCAAATTATATATCTGTATTTTAAAAAGGGCTCTAAAGAGGGCCTGGCTACTTTCCTTATTATTATTATGTATTTATATAGCGCCAACATCTTCTGCAGCACTGTACAGAGTACATAGTCATGTCGCTAATTGTCCTCAGAGGGGCTCACAACCTAATCCCTGCCACAGTCATATGTCTATGTGTGTATCGTGTAGTGCGTGTATCGCAGTCTAGGGCCAATTTAGGGGAAAGCCAATAAACTTATCTGTGTGTTACATACAGATATGTTAATTGTAAACTGGAGTACCTGAAGGAAATCCACGCAGATATGGGGAGAACATACAAACTCTGAGCAGATAGTGACCTGGCTGGGATACAAACTGGGGACCCGGCCGCCCCTACTTAAGCCCCTCCTGGGAGCCGGCAGCCCCTACTTAAGCCCCTCCTGGGAGCCGGCCCTCCCTACTTAAGCCTCTCCTGGGAGCCGGCCGCCCCTAATTAAGCCCCTCCTGGGATCCGGCTGCCCTTACTTAAGCCCCTCCTGGGAGCCGGCAGCCCCTACTTAAGCCCCTCCTGGGAGCCAGCCCTCCCTACTTAAGCCCCTCCTGGGAGCCGGCCGCCCCTAATTAAGCCCCTCCTGGGATCCAGCCACCCCTACTTAAGCCCCTCCTGGGAGCCGGCCCTCCCTACTTAAGCCCCTCCTGGGAGCCGGCCGGCCCTACTTAAGCCCCTCCTGGGAGCCGGCCCTCCCTACTTAAGCCCCTGGGTGGGATACAAACTGGGGACCCAGTGCTGCACGACGAGAGCATCAAGCACTACTCCACCATGCTTTCCTTGCATTGAAGCACATCCACAGCTATATAATTACTATAATTACTAGATAATTGATACCAGAGTTGATACCAGGATTTTAACTGATTGCAATCTGGAGTTGATAAGGGATTTTTCTTTTTTCTTTGAAGGATAATTGACCTTAGCCTTGTGAGGTTTTTCCCCCCTTCCTCTGGATACACTTGGATGTGTTTGTGGGTTCAGAAAAACAAAAATTTGCTTTCCTAAAACAGAAAGAATTTGCGATAATTCAGGTTGGAGTGAGCTCGAGATGTCTCCCAGGCACCACTGCTGAATATATGCAAATTAACCATTGTACCCTTAGAAGCTAAACACACCTCCAGAACCGCTGGAATGCAATGATGTGTCAGCTTGTTAACTTGTACAGAGCCATAATAATCCAACATGCATACAGACTGTTTCGGATTTTTTTTTTTTTTTTTTTTTTTTTTTTAGCCTTTCAGATTAAAATCACTTAAAAACCAGCCCTCACGCGGATCTCTCCATCAGGTTGGCAGCGATCTTGCCCTTCCTTCACTGTTCAATCATCATGCCGGCTTTTATTCAGTCTGTTCTTTATCAATAAAAAGAAAACAAAACATTTTAGAGCAATGAGCTCCACTCCTTTTGCTTCCACAATTCTTGCGCCTTCTCCTCTCCAACACCTTTTTTTTCTGCCAGGTACACCACATACAATCTTGCTAAGAAAATGTTGCACACTGCTTCAAGTGACAACTCCTCCTTCTGGAATACTATTAAGTTTCTTGCATCCCACAAAACTTCCTTAAGTACAGAGAACACAATCCACCCCTTCCTATCCTTCTCCTTTGCATCCAGTGACACTCCACCCATCACCATTGAAAGAGATGTGACCCTAACCTCCACCACCACCTCTAAAAATTTCCTCAACTTCCTCCGAAAACCCTTTGCAAAATCACAATCCCAAAACACGTGGTCCACATCCTCTTCCCCTCCACACCCTTCTCTTGGACACCTTCCTGAGGGAGTCATACCCCTCAATTTGCAAAAAACCCTAGTAGGGAGCGCTGACACCAGAGCCATCCAGACAACATCTTTTTGCCTGTTTGTTATTCCTTTAATACTCATTCTTTTCCATACTGTCTCCGCTTGTGCACTTGTCATTCCTTTTATATAACATATTATATCATTTCTTGTTATCCATTTTTTTATATTCTGCTTGTTTATGTCTGTTAAGGCTGCTCCTGCCATATTGAAATTGTCCAGAATTCCTTTAACTTTTTGGTAGCATGATGTAGTAGTGAATGCAACAGGCTTGCTCAAATCCTTAGCGACCCATCCCAACCTGTTCCACAACCATCCTCCCAAGTACCTCACAAAATCCTTCACCCTCCCCTCTGACTCCAACACTCTACGGACAGACACCAGATAGTGCAGAGACAAAAAGGAAGCAACATCAGGGAAATCCCAACCACCCAGAGACACACCCTTGTGAACCGTCACCCGTGCCACCCTCTCCATCTTTGAACCCCAGAAGAAGACAAACAACATTCTCTGCACCTCTTGCATCCACCTTTTGCCAGGAGGTAAGACCAAACAAAAATACAACAACAACGGCAATATCACAGCTTTCACCACCAACACTTTCCCTGAAAAGGACAACTTCCGCAACCTCCACAAATTCAACTTCCTTACCACTTTTCCTTTCACCTCATCCAAAGTCTTTCTACCTTTCATCTCTGCATCAAACACCACACCCAACACCTTGATCTCCTGACTCACCGTCACTTTCTCCACTTTCAAAGGTACAGGCCTCCCAAAGGAAACCAGTTGGGACTTCTCCCAATTCACAGCCATTCCAGACATTCCACAAAACACCTTCACATGCAAATTCACCCTGTCAATATCAGCCTGAGACCCGCCCACAAACGACACATCATCCATATAAGCCAAATACTTCACCTGCTCTCCACCACCACCTGGCACAACAAACCCTTTCACCACTTTATCCCGCTGGACATACCTCAGCAAAGGCTCCACCACACAAATAAAAGCCATAGGCGACAGCGGACACCCCTGCCTGACTCCGGACAAAACGGGGAATGACCTGGACAAAACCCCATTTACCAAGACTTGGCTCGAAATTCCAGTGTAAAAACTTCTAATAACTTTTAGGAGACAATCAGGGACCCCTAATTTTGCCATCACCCCGAACAGGAAGGAGTGTGATACTCTATCAAATGCCTTTTCCAAATCGATACCCTCAATGACCATCGGCACTTTATTTTCCTGTGAAAAATGTATCATGTCCCTTAACAAAACCAGGTTATCGGCGCTTCTTCGACCGGGGACCGCACAGGTCTGCCCCTCTCCAATCATAGATGCTATCACACTCCTTAACCTGTTTGCGACCAATTTCGCCACTATCTTGTAGTCCACATTCAACAGCGAAATCGGCCTCCAATTTTTTATCAATTTTTTGTCTCCTTTCTTATAAATCAGGGTGATGACTCCCTCCCGCATTGATGGGGACAACCGTCCAGAAGAAAAAACCTCCTGGACAACCTCCACCACTTCCCCACCAATGATAGGCCAGGCCCACCTAAAAAACTCCACTGGGAGCCCATCCTTACCTGGAGTCTTGCCTGTTTGCATGGCACCCACTGCCGCCCATACCTCCTCCGTGGCCACCGACTCTTTCAACTGCTGCACCTCCAACGGATCCAAACACTCCTCCAACACCTCATCACAATACTCTTCCATCTCCACATCCAACACAACATTCCCTCCTCCATACAAATCCACATAAAACTTCTGCACCTCTTCCACCACCTCGGAACCAACCACTTCCCTTTCATCCACCACCACTGACTCTAACACATCTCTACTGGACACCACCTTCTTAAAGAAGAAACGGGAGCAAGACTCCCCCTCTTCCAAATCTCTCACTTTCGCCTGAAACACAATCCTCTTCCCACGCTCCGTCAACATTCTCTTCATTTGCTGTCTTGCCTCCTCCAACTCTTCCTCCACCTCATACCCCCATTCCTTCATCTTCACCAAATACTGCAACCTTACTTTCCAACTTTCTTCCTCCTCTTTCTGCAACCACCTCTTCTCATATGATAGATTCCTGAAGAAGCCAGAAATCCTCCTCTTCACCCAATCCCACCATTCCAACAAATCCACAAAACCTCTCTTCCTGCGCACCCATCCTGCATATTCCACCCTAAATCTTTCAAGTACATCCACATCCTCCAACAACTCCACATTCAACTTCCAGACTTCCTTCCCAAACACCACTCTCTCCGACACTTCCAGGGAACAAAGAATGGCTCTGTGATCAGAAAAAGTGACCTGGTGATAAGAGACAGCAGAAACCAACACATACCTAGAAAGTAAAAAGTAATCTATGCGTGACTTAACCGTGCCCGTATCCGAAAAGTAAGTAAATTCCCTGTCCCTACTGCCTGCCGCCAAAGCTGCATCCTGCAGTCCAAAATCTGTCACAATCTGGTTGAGGATCCTACTGGTGGAGTCCAGCTTGGTCTCTCCTGACCCCACTCGATCCCCAACCGATCTTATACAGTTCAGATCGCCGGCCACAATGGTCTTAATGCGGCCTGGCAGATTGAACTTAAGCACCTCCAAGAACTCCACCCTCTCTTTTTTGTCTGCAGGAGCGTAACAGTTAAAAAGACGGTACTGGGAGCCACAAAAATCAAAATTCACAACCATCAATCTCCCAGGAATGATGACGGCATGTGACAAAACCTTAATGCTAGGATTATTAAACAGCACGCCAATGCCCTCATTCCTACTCTGGCAGGCAGGGGACCAGATGGCATTGCCCCCTGCCCATTCCCCAGAGCCAGGTACCGTCTTCAATATACACTCCTGCAGACAAAAAATATCTGCCCTAAAATTTGCGAGGTCCTGCAGGACTGCAGCCCGGCGGTATGAGGAGCCGATCCCCCTCACATTTACAGACAGCAGGGACAGCACCATCACCAAAAGACACCACGTGAAAAGCAACCTACACTCAGCCATCTTCATTTCTTAGGTGCTCTGGGACTCTTCCGTACACCCACAGTGGTGGGCTCCTGCTTTGTCTTTCTATTCCTCTTCTTTCTTTGTTTTTTTGATTCTGCTGTGTTCCAGTCCTCCGGACCAGAATCCCCAGCAGTACTCGGTCCCGGTGCCTCCGGGTTAACTCTCCTAGCTGGCCTAGTGTTCTTCCAGCTAGTAGGCACAGGAGACTGGGTCACATCCACCTTTAATTCACCCTCAGAAGTGTCACTGACGATCCTCATTTTTGTTACACGGGTGTCATCACTTTCAGACTCAGTCACAGCTTCTTTCCTCTCTTGATAAGGTGGTAGATAATCACTATCATTCTCCTCTATCTCCACCTCTTTTTCACCTTCCACCTTCCCAGGGTCTGTCAGGTCCATTTCAAACTCCTCCTCCTCATTTGCATTTACTCCACCTCCCTCCTCTGAGGTCATGACTGACATGCTGGCTGATTTCCCTCCTTTTTTTGAACTTGGGGAGTCGTTATTTTTGGAGGGAGATGAGGCAGTCCCTTGCTGGGATCTCCTCACTGCAGTGTCAGCTTTTGGGCTTTTACTGGATGCAGGGCTGGGGTTTACTGGCAAACTTTTAAGTTTCTTCTGCGAGAGAGCAGAAGAAGGGGCGGGCTTAGGAATCTCTGGCGGGTCAGCTGACTGCACAGCTGTTTCCCCGCCTGCATTCCTGTTATTCTCGCCGACTGAGCAGGCATCAGCAGCTGTGGCACTACTGCTCCCAGCGGACCTGCGGCTACTAGCGTCCATGGCGGGCCGCTGGGAGTCTCTGCAGGGTTCAGGCACATCTGCCTGGCTTTCTGGGACCAAGGGCGCGGCTTCTGTACTGGTGGCAGGGGTCAGGGAAGCCTCAGAATGCTCTCCACTGTCGCGCTGCGGGCCCCGCTCAGCAGAAACTAAGCAAGTGACGTCACCGGCGTCAGGGGAATCCCGATCAGCTGGAGAGCCGGGCACTGCTTCGGGGAGCCTCTCTGGGGGGGTTTCAGCCACAATATCACTTCCTTCAGCCCCAGCCTCTCTCACCACAGCGGGGGGACACGGGACAACACCAGGTACACATACATCAGCCTCTCCAGCCTTGCTCCCTGCCACGTCAGCAGCAGCCTTCTTACAGGCAGGAGCACCAGCGTTCTGCTCAGCGGGGGGACACACTGCAGAAGGAGGCACGGCATCCTCTTCACCCCCACTCCCCACAGCTTCATCATCATCATCCTCATCCACATGCTCAGCCAGTTTCCTTTTCTTGACACGCTGCAGCTTTGGCATCTCAGCCTGCTCAGCCTGCAGCATCTGGGAGTCAGTGACCTCTTCAGCAGAGGGGACAGGGGGGGTCACAGTAGCGGTTGGGCCCGTTTGAGCAGCACTGGTGCCCTCTCCAGCTACCTCAGAAAGGGGAGCTTCGGCGTCAGCCTCAGCGTCCCGGGGCTCCACACGGGTAGCCAGTGACCACCTCCTGCCCCTGCCACAGGAGCCAGCAGCAACAGCATAGGTATATATGCGGGTGTTCTCCCGCTTTTCACATTCTTTGGCCAAGTGGCCCGCTAGACCACACAAGTCACACACCTTCACCTTTTTACACTTGGAGCCTGGGTGAACCGGCTCCTTACAGTGCCTGCACCTCTCCTCAGAGCTGCAGCTGCCAGCACCGTGCCCAAAACTATAACACTTCCGGCAGTAGAGCGGCTGCCCAGTGTAGGTGATATAGCCTCTCTCACCGGCAATGGAAAAGACAGGGGGTGGGTGAACCACATCATGCCAGCTCCCTTCCTGCCTCTTGAACTCCACATTAAATCTCATCTTGCTCCTATAAACACCGATGTGATTATAGATCTTCTCTGCCCAACTCACATCTCTGAAGTATCTCTGCAGAAACAATCTCACAACATCAGGCTCCACAAACGGGTTATACATGTGAACATACACTTGTCTTGCTTTTTCATTAAACAGCGGTGTAACTGACTCCAGCCACTTAACAAAATCCTCCCTGCTCTCTCTATAGTCTGCCAGCACCCTTAAAGCCTCTTCCTCACTATACATTGTGACATCATATGCTCCTTGTGCAGGAAAATCCTGAATCGCAAACAAATTATTCTTTGTCATCTTCAACCCCTCCACCAGTACCTTGTCAATAAACGCCTTCGGTCCCTTACTCCTCCATTCCGCCTTCACGATGAAGCGTATTGAGTTACGCAGCTTTGGCATACCTCCTCCACTTGATGCAGCCGCCATCCTCTCCTCGTTTATCGAGGGCCCCCACAAGGAGGACCCTCAGAATACCTTCCGTGCAAGACCAAGTAAAGTAACAGTAACACCACCTAATCTTTGCCAAAAGTCCTAGAAGCCACAGACTGTTTCGGATTGTTTAATCCTTATCAATGCATGGCATGGATTAATTTGGCTCTATGGAGTAGGGCTTGTAAACCGAGAGGTACAGACTAACCAGCAAGCTCATGGTGACCCAGAACTCATTGGAGTGTGTAAGGGACTACAATGGTCCTAAAAGCCCCCTTACTAAGATGTTAAGAAAAACAAAAATTTGCTTTCCTAAAACAGAAAGAATTTGCGATAATTCAGGTTGGAGTGAGCTCGAGATGTCTCCCAGGCACCACTGCTGAATATATGCAAATTAACCATTGTACCCCTAGAAGCTAAACACACCTCCAGAACCGCTGGAATGCAATGATGTGTCAGCTTGTTAAATTGTACAGAGCCATAATAATCCAACATGCATACAGACTGTTTTGGATTTTTTTTTTTTTTTTTTTTTTTTTTTTTACCTCAGATTAGTCTTAATCTCTCCATAGAGACATAAATGCCCCTTAAAAGAGGAATCAGTCCAATCATCATATGGCGTTTATTTTTTTAAACTTTTTTCTTAGGTCATAAAAAATCAATATTCTCCAGAAATTAATTTTCCCCACACTCTTTCCTGTTTAGACACATAATACCCCATTATCCTCACAGTCATATCATCCTGATGATAATCTGACATGTTATAATAATACACCTGCATCCTTCTTACAAGCCACAATGGAAACCCATACCTCCTCGCTGTTATAGCGGTATCTTCTCCAAGCATCTCTCTTATTACAATCTTTATGCGTAAAGTAACATTATCCGACATACTTTTCCACAACTTATTCGTCTCTTCCACCACCTTCACAATCTCTTTAACACAACTTCTAGTTTGTATCACACAGTCCCTCTCAAGTGGCTCATAATACTGCCTATCCAGCCGCACACTGGGTATACTATGTTCCAATAACACAGTCTGATCACCTCCTTCTCTCCCAGACGCTGCAATGCATCTCCTGGGCTGCGGAGCAGGGCTGTCCGGCTGCCCAGCATCTTCCACCTGAACTTCCATCTCATCATCCGAATCTTCCAGTACAACATACGGATTAGGTGACAGGGGCACCTCTGGAGCACTCCCTACCCCCAACTTCAGCTTCTTACCCCCTCCTACTCTGCTTTCCTCCTCCTTCCTCAGCCTCCCCCTCCCTCCATGCCTCATCCTTGACTTCTGCTTCTCCCACTCCATCTTATCCTGCTCCTCCTTTTTATCCATCTCTGCACCCCAATCTATGGGCTCCTCTCCCCCCCGTGCCTCCTTTACCTCACTAGAACCTACTACCTTCGGCAGCAACACCGCACTCTGCTTCTTCTGCACCTTGGCCACACCCCCCACTCCTGAGGAACTACTACTCCCAGCTCGGCTACTCTGCACCTTCCCGCTGCCCATCCCACTGCTCACCTTACCTTTGCATACTGACTCCTCCCTCCTCTCTGGCTGACCCGCCTCCTCCCGCCGTCTCCCCCGCTCCTGGGTGACCCCCTGCCCCTCACTCACCCCCGCAATCACCTCCGCAGTCTTCCCAACACCGGACCCACTCTGCACAGCCACTTTCCGTGCCAGGGCCTCCTCCTCCTCCTCCCGCAGCACGGCTTGCACACAAGTAGCGTCACCCACCGGCTCCTCCTCCCCAGACACGTCACCATCTGCCGGTGCAGCTCCGCTCACTCTCTCTCCACGAGTCTCCTCCTCCATTCGCTCCACAGCCTGAACACAAGAATCATCACCCACGGACTCCTCAGCCGTCACATTCCCATCTTCCGCAAACAGATCCGCCTGCCTGCACGGACTCTCACCAGCCACTCCCACAATCACTCCAGCCACTCCCACACCAGTCACCTCCGCAATCACAGCCGCTGTCACCTCCGCCGCACGCTCGTCACTCACCCCAGTCTCCTGGTGGCCATCCTCCTCATTGTACTCATCACCCTCCTCACTCTCCACATCCAGCAGCCCAACATCCGCCTCCTCACCACCCAGCGTCACATCCATCACAGCCGCATCATCCAGCAACTCCTCCAACTCCCCAATCACATCGGCAACAGTATCCAGAGACGCCGAGAGCGGGACCACCTCACTGACGTCACCACTGTCAGCACCCACACCAGTCACCTCCCCACGCTCCACAGACACCTCCCCATTCGCTGCAGCCCCGCTCTCCTGACCACGCCCACCACTCTCTGCAGCAGTCACGTGAGACGCCAAGCCGGCAGAACCTCCGCCCTCCTCTGCCACCGGCCCGGACGCCTCCCTCCGCTCCTCAGCATCAGGTACAGTATCAGGTACAGTATCAGTAGCACGTAACACATCAGCAGCAGCAGCCAGCACAGAGCGCCCGGTGGTATTAGCACCCCAGCCAGCAAACATATTACGGCTCTCCCGAGCCACCTCAGCGTAGGAGAATAAGCTCCTCCCCCTGGTCATCTTACAGTCTCGTGCCATGTGCTCGGCCGACCCGCAGAGATCACACACACGGGGGGCCGGGCACGCAGAGGCCATGTGTCCCTTCAGCCTACAAATGCGGCAGGCTGCCTTATTGGGGCACTGGTCCCTGAAATGGCCATATAGGAAACAATATCGGCAATACTTCGGCTGCCCCTGGTAGTACACCGTGCATCTCTCACCTGCCACGGTAAAGACAGCCGGAGGGTGCACAGTGCCACCGTACCCATCAGAGTCTTTCTTCAAAACCACCTTAAACTTGATCTTACTCCGATACATCTTATAAGGGTTATACAGTTTCTCAGCATTACCAATATCCTCACAATATTGCTTCAAAAAGGTCCTCACTGTGTGCACTTCCATAAACGGGTTCAAACAATGGACAGTCAAATACTTCACCCCAGGGTCAAACATGGGAGTGATCTGGATCTTCTGCAGCACAGGATAAGTCCCCTCCAGAACCAGCTTCTTCCAATTTTCACACAGTGCAAGACATTTCTCCTCGGTATAAAGAGAAAGATCATAAGTGCCCAATTCCACAAACTCCTGAATGGCATAGATCTCTGTTACCTGTAGGTCTAGGATATCCAGCAGCACATCGACACAGACCGTCTTCAGACCGATTTCCTTCACCGCCTCCTTATCCACCTGAATTCGCACAGAATTGCGCAGTGGCGTTCTCCTGGGCTCCGTCATCGCAGCAACCAGCTAGATGACCTTCGCCCCTCTGATGTTCCCGGGGCCCCCAAAAGGAGACCCCCCACTAAACCTCCTGACTCAGAACCAAATACAGACACACTTGGTCTAAGCCAAAAGGCCGAGCGGCGATGCACAGCCTGATTCGGATTGTTTGATCCTCATCAGTGCATGGCATGGATTAATTTGGCTCTATGGAGTAGGGCTTGTAAACCGAGAGGTACAGACTAACCAGCAAGCTCATGGTGACCCAGAACTCATTGGAGTATGTAAGGGACTACAATGGTCCTAAAAGCCCCCTTACTAAGATGTTAAGAAAAACAAAAATTTGCTTTCCTAAAACAGAAAGAATTTGTGATAATTCAGGTTGGAGTGAGCTCGAGATGTCTCCCAGGCACCACTGCTGAATATATGCAAATTAACCATTGTACCCTTAGAAGGTTCTGGAGGTGTGTTTAGCTTCTAAGGGTACAATGGTTAATTTGCATATATTCAGCAGTGATGCACTGGGAGACATCTCGAGCTCACTCCAACCTGAATTATCGCAAATTCTTTCTGTTTTAGGAAAGCAAATTTTTGTTTTTCTTAACATCTTAGTAAGGGGGCTTTTAGGACCATTGTAGTCCCTTACACACTCCAATGAGTTCTGGGTAGTGTTGGGCGAACATCTAGATGTTCGGGTTCGGGCCGAACAGGCCGAACATGGCCGCGATGTTCGGGTGTTCGACCCGAACTCCGAACATAATGGAAGTCAATGGGGACCCGAACTTTTGTGGTTTGTAAAGCCTCCTTGCATGCTACATACCCCAAATTTACAGGGTATGTGCACCTTGGGAGTGGGTACAAGAGGAAAAAAAAATTAGCAAAAAGAGCTTATAGTTTTTGAGAAAATCGATTTTAAAGTTTCAAAGGGAAAACTGTCTTTTAAATGCGGGAAATGTCTGTTTTCTTTGCACAGGTAACATGTTTTTTGTCGGCATGCAGTCATAAATGTAATACATATAAGAGGTTCCAGGAAAAGGGACCGGTAACGCTAACCCAGCAGCAGCACACGTGATGGAACAGGAGGAGGGTGGCGCAGGAGGAGAAGAAGGCCACGCTTTGTGAGACACAACAACCCCGGCCTTGCATGAGGGCAAGAAGCGTGCGGATAGCAGGCTTTGTACCGCCATGCAGTCATAAATGTAATAAAGATAAGTGGTTCAATAAACAGGGACCACGCGGCAACGCTAACCCAGCAGCAGCAGACGTGATGGAACAGGAGCAGGCGCAGGAGGAGAAGGCCACGCTTTGTGAGACACAACAACCCAGGCCTTGCATGAGGGCAAGAAGCGTGCGGATAGCATGCTTTGTACCGCCATGCAGTCATAAATGTAATAAAGATAAGTGGTTCAATAAACAGGGACCACGCGGCAACGCTAACCCAGCAGCAGCAGACGTGATGGAACAGGAGGAGGCGCAGGAGGAGAAGGCCACGCTTTGTGAGACACAACAACCCCGGCCTTGCATGAGGGCAAGAAGCGTGCGGATAGCATGCTTTGTACCGCCATGCAGTCATAAATGTAATAAAGATAAGTGGTTCAATAAACAGGGACCACGCGGCAACGCTAACCCAGCAGCAGCAGACGTGATGGAACAGGAGCAGGCGCAGGAGGAGAAGGCCACGCTTTGTGAGACACAACAACCCAGGCCTTGCATGAGGGCAAGAAGCGTGCGGATAGCATGCTTTGTACCGCCATGCAGTCATAAATGTAATAAAGATAAGTGGTTCAATAAACAGGGACCACGCGGCAACGCTAACCCAGCAGCAGCAGACGTGATGGAACAGGAGGAGGCGCAGGAGGAGAAGGCCACGCTTTGTGAGACACAACAACCCAGGCCTTGCATGAGGGCAAGAAGCGTGCGGATAGCATGCTTTGTACCGCCATGCAGTCATAAATGTAATAAAGATAAGTGGTTCAATAAACAGGGACCACGCGGCAACGCTAACCCAGCAGCAGCAGACGTGATGGAACAGGAGCAGGCGCAGGAGGAGAAGGCCACGCTTTGTGAGACACAACAACCCAGGCCTTGCATGAGGGCAAGAAGCGTGCGGATAGCATGCTTTGTACCGCCATGCAGTCATAAATGTAATAAAGATAAGTGGTTCAATAAACAGGGACCACGCGGCAACGCTAACCCAGCAGCAGCAGACGTGATGGAACAGGAGCAGGCGCAGGAGGAGAAGGCCACGCTTTGTGAGACACAACAACCCAGGCCTTGCATGTGGACAAAAAGCGTGCGGATATAGCAGCAATGCTTTTTGCCGCCATGCAGTCATAAATGTAATACAGATGAGAGGTTCAATAAACAGGGCCCGGAAACGCAACACCATCCCAGATGTTCATTGGTCATGTTACTTGGTTGGGGTCCTGGAGTGTTGCGTAGTCATTTCCAATCCAGGATTGATTCATTTTAATTTGAGTCAGACGGTCTGCATTTTCTGTAGAGAGGCGGATACGCCGATCTGTGACGATGCCTCCGGCAGCACTGAAACAGCGTTCCGACATAACGCTGGCTGCCGGGCAAGCCAGCACCTCTATTGCGTACATTGCCAGTTCGTGCCAGGTGTCTAGCTTCGATACCCAATAGTTGAAGGGTGCAGATGGATGGTTCGACACAGCTACGCCATCTGACATGTAGTCCTTGACCATCTTCTCCAGGCGATCGGTGTTGGAGGTGGATCTGCACGCTTGCTGTTCAGTGGGCTGCGGCTGCATGGGTGTCAGAAAATTTTCCCACTCCAAGGACACTGCCGATACCATTCCCTTTTGGGTACTAGCTGCGGCTTGCGTTGTTTGCTGCCCTCCTGGTCGTCCTGGGTTTGCGGAAGTCAGTCTGTCTGCGTACAACTGGCTAGAGGAGGGGGAGGATGTCAATCTCCTCTCTAAAGTCTCCACAAGGGCCTGCTGGTATTCTTCCATTTTGACCTGTCTGACTCTTTCTTCAAGCAGTTTTGGAACATTGTGTTTGTACCGTGGATCCAGAAGGGTATAAACCCAGTAATTGGTGTTGTCCAGAATGCGCACAATGCGTGGGTCACGTTCAATGCAGTCTAGCATGAATTGAGCCATGTGTGCCAGAGTCCTACCAGAATCCTCATCATCCTCTTGTGAGCGTTGTGATAGTTGTTGTGATGCATCATAGTCGTCACCTTCCTCCTGGTCTGCTTCTGCTGACCATTCGCGTTGAATTGTGGAAGTCCAACGTGCACCGCTCTGGCCCTCGTCAGTGGTGGCATGAAATTCCTGCTCCAACTCCAGCTGTTCCTCCTCCTCTTCTTCGTCATAGCTGCTGGGGCCAGCGTTCCCTGAGGCGGATGGCCTGATGTTGGTACCATCACGCTGATCGTTTTCTCCTTCAGATTCCCCCAGTTGCATCATGACAGCTGTTTCCTTGATTTTTAACATCGACCTCTTCAGTAAACACAGCAGTGGTATGGTAATGCTGACTGAAGAGTTGTCACTGCTCACAAGCAACGTGGATTGCTCAAAATTTTGGAGGACTTGGCAGAGGTCCAACATGTTGGCCCAATCGGATCCACAGAAGCTTGGCAGCTGGCCGGATGCGCCTCGGTACTGCGCCGTCATGTACTGGACCACTGCACTCTTCTGCTCGCAAAAGCGGGCTAGCATGTGCAGCGTAGAATTCCAGCGCGTAGGGACATCACACAGCAAGCGATGGTGGGGGAGATTGAAGCGCTCCTGCATCTTGGCGAGTGCCCCCGAAGCAGTACTGGAATTTCTACAATGTTTGGACACTCGACGCACCTTCAACAGCAGATCGGGCACGCCTGGGTATGTCCTCAGGAACCGCTGAACTACTAGGTTCATCACGTGCGCCAGGCAAGGGATGTGTGTCAGCTTAGCCAACCTTAAAGCGCGAATGAGATTACTCCCATTATCACACACAACCATGCCCGGTTTCAGGTCCAGCGGTGCCAGCCACAAATCCGTCTGTTCCTTTATTCCCCTCCAAATTTCCTCCCCTGTGTGCTGCTTATCCCCAAGGCAGATTAGCTTCAGCAACGCTTGCTGACGCATGCCAACAGCTGTGCTGCACTGCTTCCACGATCCTACTGCTGCTGGGTTAGCGTTTCCGGATGAGGTACAGCTTTGAGATGCGTTGGAGGAGAAGGAGTCAGAGAGGTAGGTGCTGCTGTTATCCAGTGGGAGGGACGGCGGTGCAGCTGTTTGTGGCGTGGGCAACACCCGTGCCGTAGCAGGTGAGGAATCGCTGCCAGGCTCCACAAGGTTCACCCAGTGCGCGGTAAGGGAGATGTATCGACCCTGGCCGAACGCACTCGTCCAGGTGTCAGTGGTGAGGTGAACCTTGCAGGCAACGGCATTCTTCAAGCTTCGGGTTATTTTGCTGACCACGTGCTCATGCAACTCAGGCACTGCAGAGCGTGCAAAGTGGTAGCGGCTGGGAACCACGTAACGTGGGATGGCCACTGACATCATGCCCTTGAAGCTGTTTGTCTCCACCAATCGATATGGCAGCATTTCGCAGGCCAGAAGCTTGGCTATGCTGGCTGTTACTGCCACGGCCCGGGGGTCATTTGCTGGCAATTTCCTCTTGCGCTCAAACATCTCCGACACAGACAACTGAACCGTAGCGCTGCACACGGAAGGGCTGTTGGTTGTTGTGTTTGATGAACACTGGGAGACCTCAAGAGCACTACTCCGGAAAGTGACAGTGTCAGCGTCGTCTGATGTTTGTGAATGTTGTGAACCACGCAATGGCTGGGCTACTGCTGCTGCTGAGGCGGGTCTGGTGGTGAGTCTGGTGAACCCAAGGGAGGCAGTGTTGTTTCTGGTACCCTGTCCTGACGCGTTTGCCCAAAGAGTGGGATGTTTGGATAGCATGTGACGGCTCATGCTGGTGGTGGAGAGGTTGTTAATATTTTTCCCCCTGCTCAGGCGGGTCTTGCACACCTTGCAAATCGCCATGGTAACATCCTCAGTGCAGTCTTCAAAGAAAGCCCAGACTTTGGAGCACCTGCCTCCTTGCTGGCGATTTCTGTTTGCTCCTCTTTTGCCTCTCACTTGAACTTCCACGCTTGTGGTGCCTGAAATTGCGCGCCGCCTACCTTGTGGCACAAGGCGAACTCGTGCAGCAGTGTGTTCTTCAACAGACTCATCTGTGCTGCTGCTACGACGGCGATGTTCTCGTTCACAAACAAAATCTGGGTCTCTGTCCACATTGTCCATACCCTCCTCTTCCATCTCCTCAAACTCGTCATATGTCATTGTGGGCCACCGCCGTGGAGTAGAGCTCCCCACAACAACCTCTGCGCAGCACACTCCAACGTCGTCTTCCAGATCTTGTCGGCCGACCTCCTGCAATTGCAACCCCTCCTGCCCAAATTGCTCTGGGATTTGGGTTTCCGAGTCCTCTTCGGACTCGCCTTGTATTTCAGTGCGCGGTGCATTTCCCACAGTTAACGGTTGTGAATCCAGGCACAACATTTCTGGCTGTTCCTCCATTGACCTTTGAAAGGTGGAAGTTTGTTGGGCTGGGAATAGCTCCTGCGAATACCCCATTGTGTCCTGAGGTAATTCATCGGACTGGTTATCTGGCAGTTGTGTGCGTGGTGTCGCTGCCGGTTGTGTCAGCTTTGTGCCCACTGGCTCCTTGTAACTGGCTGAGGACTCGGACCTCGTGCGTGATGTGCTGGTGCTGCTTAACCCACTGCTGGACGCTTGAGAGGTCATCCAAGTAATTATCTGGTCCTGTTCTTTTGGATTTGTGAGGGTTGTTGTCCTGGACAACATGGGCGGTATTGAGTGGGTTTTCTTGGGTGCTCCCCTGTGGCCTGTACGTGAACCGTCAGGGGAAACACCTCTTCCCTTGCCCCTCCCTCTTTCACCGGATTTCTTCCTCATTTCACTTATCCTTACAGTACACGCTGACTGGCAGCAGTACAGTGGCAGTACAGAAATGCTATACAGTACCACTATTCCCAGCAGCGACACAGAGCACAATGCTATACAGTGACGGGTGAGCGGTGTACCACTATTCCCAGCAGCGACACAGAGCACAATGCTATACAGTGACGGGTGAGCGGTGTACCACTATTCCCAGCAGCGACACAGAGCACAATGCTATACAGTGGCGAACGAGCGGTGTACCACTATTCCCAGCAGACACAGAACAGTACACAGAATGCTATATAGTGTGGCTGAACGAGCGGTGTACCACTATTCCCAGCAGACACAGAACAGTACACAGAATGCTATATAGTGTGGCTGAACGAGCGGTGTACTACTGTTCCCAGCAGACACAGAACAGTACACAGAATGCTATATAGTGTGGCTGAACGAGCGGTGTACTACTGTTCCCAGCAGACACAGAACAGTACACAGAATGCTATATAGTGTGGCTGAACGAGCGGTGTACTACTGTTCCCAGCAGACACAGAACAGTACACAGAATGCTATATAGTGTGGCTGAACGAGCGGTGTACTACTGTTCCCAGCAGACACAGAACAGTACACAGAATGCTATATAGTGTGGCTGAACGAGCGGTGTACCACTGTTCCCAGCAGACACAGAACAGTACACAGAATGCTATATAGTGTGGCTGAACGAGCGGTGTACCACTGTTCCCAGCAGACACAGAACAGTACACAGAATGCTATATAGTGTGGCTGAACGAGCGGTGTACCACTATTCCCAGCAGACACAGAACAGTACACAGAATGCTATATAGTGTGGCTGAACGAGCGGTGTACTACTGTTCCCAGCAGACACAGAACAGTACACAGAATGCTATATAGTGTGGCTGAACGAGCGGTGTACTACTGTTCCCAGCAGACACAGAACAGTACACAGAATGCTATATAGTGTGGCTGAACGAGCGGTGTACCACTATTCCCAGCAGACACAGAACAGTACACAGAATGCTATATAGTGTGGCTGAACGAGCGGTGTACTACTGTTCCCAGCAGACACAGAACAGTACACAGAATGCTATATAGTGTGGCTGAACGAGCGGTGTACTACTGTTCCCAGCAGACACAGAACAGTACACAGAATGCTATATAGTGTGGCTGAACGAGCGGTGTACTACTGTTCCCAGCAGACACAGAACAGTACACAGAATGCTATATAGTGTGGCTGAACGAGCGGTGTACTACTGTTCCCAGCAGACACAGAACAGTACACAGAATGCTATATAGTGTGGCTGAACGAGCGGTGTACCACTATTCCCAGCAGACACAGAACAGTACACAGAATGCTATATAGTGTGGCTGAACGAGCGGTGTACTACTGTTCCCAGCAGACACAGAACAGTACACAGAATGCTATATAGTGTGGCTGAACGAGCGGTGTACTACTGTTCCCAGCAGACACAGAACAGTACACAGAATGCTATATAGTGTGGCTGAACGAGCGGTGTACTACTGTTCCCAGCAGACACAGAACAGTACACAGAATGCTATATAGTGTGGCTGAACGAGCGGTGTACTACTGTTCCCAGCAGACACAGAACAGTACACAGAATGCTATATAGTGTGGCTGAACGAGCGGTGTACCACTGTTCCCAGCAGACACAGAACAGTACACAGAATGCTATATAGTGTGGCTGAACGAGCGGTGTACTACTGTTCCCAGCAGTGACACACAATGACTGGGGGGGACCCTGGCTAGCGTGGCTGGAGCGCGAACTACCCTGCCTGCCTACCCAAAGCTAAACCCACAGACAAATGGCGGAGATATGACGTGGTTCGGGTATTTATTTACCCGAACCACGTGACAGTTCGGCCAATCAGAGCGCGTTCGGGTCCGAACCACGTGACCCGTTCGGCCAATCACAGCGCTAGCCGAACGTTCGGGGAACGTTCGGCCATGCGCTCTTAGTTCGGCCATATGGCCGAACGGTTTGGCCGAGCACCGTCAGGTGTTCGGCCGAACTCGAACATCACCCGAACAGGGTGATGTTCTGCAGAACCCGAACAGTGGCGAACACTGTTCGCCCAACACTAGTTCTGGGTCACCATGAGCTTGCTGGTTAGTCTGTACCTTTGTGGGTTCAGGAAAGTGTTTTTTCTTTCCTGGCTGAACTTGATGGACGGCAGTCAGTTTCTCAACCAAACTTTGTAACTGCGATCAATCCCATAGACTCCTCGTTGGGTTCTCATCAGCGTCTAAACTGACATTAAAAGAGGATTTCATCAAACACCGAGAAACCTTTTGTGAGATATTTCAGGTAACTCTGTGGGATAAGTTTGACATTTTTTACTGTATGAATTATCTCATGAAATGTTTTGTAGACAAAAAAAAAAGAAAGAAAGAAAGAAAATGCTGTGAAATGAGCGGTACAGAAACCGAGAGACGCATTAAAACAACATGTCTTCCGAGGGGCCGTTTCCGTGTTTCTGAGGCTTACAAAAAACAGAGAGAGAAATCATCTGTCACATTGTTGTTTTTCTACATAAAAACACTAAACTGCCGAAAGATCTCGTCTTATATTGCGGAGTGGCTTTGTAGGCATCGATTTTCGCTTCCCATACTTGTTTAAAGTGACGGCGGCATCTAAACAGGCGCCATCCCCACCGCTCCACGCTCGCGGGCTGTCATTTTCTCAAAAGGACATTCAAATTGTAATGTGAAGGCTTTGTAAATTGCTGGATCAACCAGGCTTTTATTTTCCACCGCTTCCCGAGAGCTCCTGGATTCAAGCAAAAGTCTCTTCAAAAGCCAACTCGATAAACAGTATTTATTTTTTATGAAGTTTACTAATGTCCCCTTTCGAATGCCTGCATTGCCAATGTCTACGGGGGAAAAAAACACAATAATTTTATTTCTTTTTTTTTAAGTTTATTTTTTATTTTTTTTATAAAAGCAGATGGAAAGTCAAATAAAACACCTCAGTGTATAGCAATTCCACAGCAATATCACTCTTTAAATGGAATCTGAAGTGAGAGGAAGGCTGCCAGCCTGCCATGTGATGTCATTTCCTGATCGTCACTTCCTGTATTTGGGCCTGGCGTCCTCACAGGAATTTAATTACATCACTGACAGTCACAAATGTCTTGGCACCCTAGACTTCACACTCCATGAACCTACAAACCGTCCTTAAAGGGAACCTGTACTGAGTAAAATTATTGAAAACAAACACATGAGGTAACTTCAAATGAACATTACATAGTTACCTTGCCATCAGTTCCTCTCAGAAGCTCACCATTTTCTTCTTACAGGGATCCCTTCCAGTTCTGACAATATTTTGTCAGAACTGAAATACACCAGTTGCTGTCAGTTATATATCAGTTGCTGTCAGTTACAGCTGAGAGGAGAACTGATGTGTCCATGTTTCCCTATGGCTCAAGTGGGTGATACTACAGTTTAACTGTGTGTTGAGCAGAAAGCTGTAATGGTGTAATGGCCATTTTCAAAATGGAGGACAGAAAATTCCATTGATCACAGTGGACAAACAGGACGCAGGAAAGGAGAAAGAGATTGATGAGTAGACTACACAGGAGGCAAGTATGACTTGTGTATGTTTATTTTGACTTTTAATTTTCAATTCATGTTTCTTTAAAGGGAACCTGAAGCGAGTAAAATTATTTAAAATAAACACATGGGGCTCGATTCACAAAGCAGTGCTAACCCAGTTAAAGACTTTAGGCATGATAACCATTGCACCATGCTGGTGAAACGTCAGTTTAGGCGTGATAAGTTTAGGCATGATAAGTTTAGGCGTGATAAGTTTAGGCATGCTAAGTTTAGATAAGTTTAGATCGCGCGCAAAGTCCTGCACACAAAGCAGCGCCATTAAACTCTATGCGAAGTGCACCAGACTTTGCTAGCGCAAAACTTTTGATCAGCTGTGCACTGCGGTGCAAACCCAGTTGGTGGTTAAACTTATCATGCCTAAACTTATCACACCTAAACTTATCATGCCTAAACTTATCACACCTAAACTTATCATGCCTAAACTTATCACACCTAAACTTATCATGCCCAAACTGAGTTTAGGCATGATAAAGAGCTTTTCACCAGCGTGCTAACTGTTAGCACCACTTCGTGAATCAGGCCCCTGATGTAGCTGCAAATGAATATTACATGCTTACCTCACCGTCACCGTCAGTTCCTCTCATATGGTGCCTTATGGTAAATCCGGCACTGTTAGGTCGCCAGAAGTACCCTCAATATTAAGTAGCCAGTGGTGCCCCCAAGAATTAGGTAGCTAGAGGTACCCCTTAGTATTAAGTAGCCAGAAGTACCCTCAGTATTAGTAGCTAGAGGTGCTTCCAACTTAAAGAGGAATTCCAGTGAACATTTTTACTGTGGGCAGGTGATGTAGCTGCTGCATGGTTTTTGGCAGTTGGAAACAGCTATAAACAACTATTTCCCACAATGCAGCAAGGATCCCAGACAGGAAACTGCTAGGAGTACGTACACACAATATCAGTCATACAGCGCCCCCTGATGGTCTGTTTGTGAAAATGAATAGATTTCTCATGTAAAAGGGGGTATCAGCTACTGATTGGGATAAAGTTCAATTCTTGGTCGGAGTTTCTCTTTAAGGGAGATCTTGTCAGTGTAATGCCGAGAGCTTGGTGAGTAACCTCTTATTTACGCTCTGCTCAGTGGTAAATCCGGCCCTGCGTCCTCAAATGAGGCATGCCGAGCCCTATGCGGGACTCTGCCTTTGACGTCTTCATATGTCTGGGTAGGTTGACGGCGCGCAGTAAGTAAGCTACCCCCTTTTGGCCATCTACCCCAATTGTCCTTTTGATAGGGAATACATGTGCATCTTTGGGTATGTACATACACACACCAACCTTTGATCATCAGTCACAATGGTTGGGTGGCTCCTGTTGGACACTTTGGAATTTTCAGATTTATTTATGTGCATGGGACGATTTGTTGCCCCTGTGAGTTTGGCGTCATGTGAGTACACGATTATGATTGCCCCATGCACTGATCAGGTGGTCACACCATGTTCCCAGCACACATCTCCCTCATTCTGAGGTTTTTGTAACACCCAGCTGTATGGAAGATCACTGGATACGGACCTTAGTGGGTTTTATGGCAGAAGCCCCTGTAGTGGATCATGTGAGCCTTCCTTATCACACAGAGAAGATCTATACCTCTGATTCGCTTCAGGGGGTGTCTCATCTGTGTTCCCCTGTGTACTGGAGAACAGTACAGTAGCTGGCCGCCTGGTAACCACACTTACAGCATAGCGCTAGGCATACCAAGACCTTCTTCGAGCGGTCACCATAGTAACGAGGAAGCCGGACCCAGACACAGGAAGTGATGTTCAGGAAATTACGTCACCTGTGCTGGGCCAGCGGATACCGGTACTGGCTCACTGATTGAGACTGTCTGAGCTATACTGATGGCAGGACACAGCTGGGCAGTTATATAGGCAAACTATCTGAGGGTCCTGGGCCTGCCACCTGGATAAGGTATACATCTTGGGGGGCGGACGGACACAATCAATGCTGCATATGCACAGGTATTTTACCTGGAGCTTCACAAAGGCAATACAACTCTGACAGGGGCTAATATACTGCTGGGAATTTTAGTGGGGCTTGTTGTAAGTTTTGCTATTGTCTATCTATACACTGTACACTTTTTTCACTTCCTGACGAAGCCCTTCGGGGTGAAACATGAAGAAGTTTGTATCGCTGTCGCTGTATATATTAATGCCCTTGTTTCTTCCCACACAGGAGTTATAGCAGCATTTCCTTCGGAAGCATAATACTGCTCTTGGTATTAACACCTGGAATAATATATACCAGGCTAACGGCCTCCTTGCCACTCTTGTTGCTTATCTGGAAAGCTGATAAGTATTTGCTTTACCCCTCCATGTGTGTGAGATAGCTACACCCCGCTCAGCAAAGACCCTCACATGCGTGTAGTGTACATGCTTTGTAAAGTGTTAAATGACATATAGTAACAGTTTACACTGACAAATGTGCTTTTATTGTAAATAAAGTATTGTTCAGTACAACAGTAGGGGTGTCTATAGGACCACATTTTGCTAATTGCATTCCCTCGTAGGTTTTTCAGACATTTTGTATCCTGATCTCTGTATCAAATGTGTTAACAATGGTGCATTTTGAGGCTTTGTAATTAAGTTGGAATGTTGCCACCATAATATTATTATTATTATTACAAATGCAAGAACCTCTAAGGTTGGAAACACAGAAACTGGTATTAGGGGTGTTCCGTTCATTGGGCGAAAGGGGGCGTGGTGCTCCGGGTGACAGATAGGGTGGGGGTTGTCAAAAGGCCTCCCACAGAAGAGGTCACCACCATGAGCAGGAGGGGGACGCAGCACAAGAAGGAGGGGTAGCAGGCCCAGTGGCGAGAAGGGGGGGGGGGCAGAACCCAAAGGGGGCAGTTTGCGAACCCAAAATTTGATGTTTACGACATCTCTATGCATTACCTGCCTTGTGGTAACACTAGTCACCTGTGCATTGCTGACCCCTATACCACCTCCATGCAGTCTGGTGTAGCTGCACTGCCTGCCTTGTGGTAACACTAGTCACCTGTGCATTGCTGACACCTATACCACCTCCATGCAGTCTGGTGTAGCTGCATTACCTGCCTTGTGGTTACACTAGTCACCTGTGCATTGCTGACCCCTATACCACCTCCATGCAGTCTGGTGTAGCTGCATTACCTGCCTTGTGGTAGCACTAGTCACCTGTGCATTGCTGACCCCTATACCACCTCCATGCAGTCTGGTTTAGCTGCATTACCTGCCTTGTGGTAGCACTAGTCACCTCTGCATTGCTGACCCCTATACCACCTCCATGCTTTACCTGCCTTCTGGTAACACTAGTCACCTCTGCATTGCTGACCCCTATACCACCTCCATGCATTCTGGTGTAGCTGCATTACCTGCCTTGTGGTAACACTAGTCACCTGTGCATTGCTGTCCCCTATACCACCTCCATGCAGTCTGGTTTAGCTGCATTACCTGCCTTGTGGTAGAACTAGTCACCTGTGCATTGCTGACCCCTATACCACCTCCATGCAGTCTGGTGTAGCTGCATTACCTGCCTTGTGGTAACACTAGTCACCTGTGCATTGCTGACCCCTATACCACCTCCATGCAGTCTGGTGTAGCTGCATTACCTGCCTTGTGGTAACACTAGTCACCTGTGCATTGCTGACCCCTATACCACCTCCATGCAGTCTGGTGTAGCTGCATTACCTGCCTTGTGGTAACACTAGTCACCTGTGCATTGCTGACCCCTATACCACCTCCATGCAGTCTGGTGTAGCCGCATTACCTGCCTTGTGGTAACACAAGTCACCTGTGCATTGCTGACCCCTATACCACCTCCATGCAGTCTGGTGCAGCTGCATTACCTGCCTTGTGGTAACACTAGTCACCTGTGCATTGCTGACCCCTATACCACCTCCATGCAGTCTGGTGTAGCCGCATTACCTGCCTTGTGGTAACACAAGTCACCTGTGCATTGCTGACCCCTATACCACTTCCATGCAGTCTGGTGTAGCTGCATTACCTGCCTTGTGGTAACACTAGTCACCTGTGCATTGCTGACCCCTATACCTCGGCTCTGCCTGTTCAGTAAGCCAGCACTAATTCAGTAGGAGACCTTTGGCAAGTCTCCCTTACACTGCTACTGCCAATAGAGCGCGCCCTAGTGGCTGCTGCTCTGCTCTGGCGCTTCGAGTCCGCAAGGAGAAAAGCGCAATATAAATGTTATTTGTCTTGTCTTGTCTTGTCTATACCACCTCCATGCAGTCTGGTTTAGCTGCATTACCTGCCTTGTAACACTAGTCACCTGTGCATTGCTGACCCCTATACCACCTCCATGCAGTCTGGTGTAGCTGCATTACCTGCCTTATGGTAACACTAGTCACCTGTGCATTGCTGACCCCTATACCACCTCCATGCAGTCTGGTGCAGCTGCATTACCTGCCTTGTAACACTAGTCACCTGTGCATTGCTGACCCCTATACCACCTCCATGCAGTCTGGTGTAGCTGCATTACCTGCCTTGTGGTAACACTAGTCACCTGTGCATTGCTGACCCCTATACCACCTCCATGCAGTCTGGTGCAGCTGCATTACCTGCCTTGTAACACTAGTCACCTGTGCATAGCTGACCCCTATACCACCTCCATGCAGTCTGGTGTAGCTGCATTACCTGCCTTGTGGTAACACTAGTCACCTGTGCATTGCTGACCCCTATACCACCTCCATGCTTTACCTGCCTTCTGGTAACACTAGTCACCTGTGCACTGCTGACCCCTATACCACCTCCATGCAGTCTGGTGTAGCTGCCTTACCTGCCTTCTGGTAACACTAGTCACCTGTGCATTGCTGGCCCCTATACCACCTCCATACAGTCTGGTGTAGCTGCATTACCTGCCTTGTAACACTAGTCTCCTGTGCATTGCTGACCCCTATACCACCTCCATGCAGTCTGGTGTAGCTGCATTACCTGCCTTGTGGTAACACTAGTCACCTGTGCATTGCTGACCCCTATACCACCTCCATGCTTTACCTGCCTTCTGGTAACACTAGTCACCTGTGCACTGCTGACCCCTATACCACCTCCATGCAGTCTGGTGTAGCTGCCTTACCTGCCTTCTGGTAACACTAGTCACCTGTGCATTGCTGACCCCTATACCACCTCCATGCAGTCTGGTGTAGCTGCATTACCTGCCTTGTGGTAACACTAGTCACCTGTGCATTGCTGACCCCTATACCACCTCCATGCTTTACCTGCCTTCTGGTAACACTAGTCACCTGTGCACTGCTGACCCCTATACCACCTCCATGCAGTCTGGTGTAGCTGCCTTACCTGCCTTCTGGTAACACTAGTCACCTGTGCATTGCTGACCCCTATACCACCTCCATGCAGTCTGGTGTAGCTGCATTACCTGCCTTGTGGTAACACTAGTCACCTGTGCATTGCTGACCCCTATACCACCTCCATGCAGTCTGGTGTAGCTGCATTACCTGCCTTGTGGTAACACTAGTCACCTGTGCATTGCTGACCCCTATACCACCTCCATGCAGTCTGGTGTAGCTGCATTACCTGCCTTGTGGTAACACTAGTCACCTGTGCATTGCTGATCCCTATACCACCTCCATGCTTTACCTGCCTTGTGGTAACACTAGTCCCCTGTGCATTGCTGACCCCTATACCATCTCCATGCAGTTTTCTTGTCATCTTGGTCCTGGCTTTTCATATGTTGAGGGGGTCCTATAGTCCCTACACCTTATAATAGCCAGGAATGTGCGGCTGTCATTGTGCATTACTGCCTTGCGCTATAAAATATCGTTACCTCCTCGCCATCTATAAATTACTGGACACTAAAAAGCGACATCAGCATTCTGTGGTTGGAAAGCATTGTTTCTGAGTCTTTATCTTTACGCGGCGTTCTGGGAGGGAGCGCGCCGCTTGTCCTCTTACAGAATGGAAATTGAATGTGCAGCGCTTGTATTTCAGCCTCTCTGGTGGAGAACAAAATATAATTGGTTAAGAGAAAGAAAGCAAAGTCATATTAAATTGTCACGCCGCCTGCTCTGCGGGGATCTCCGAGACGCCACCATTGACTTCCTTTCTGTTTCTCTGTCCTCAGGTCTGCTTGTTTTTCTCTACACAATATTTCAAAGGGGGGAAATGGAATGAAGGAAAAAGAGAAAAAGAAAACAAGAAAAATGAAATTGTAACAAGAAACACAAAGGGGGGAAAAGGCACCCAGTGATAGATAAAACTGCTAAAATAATAAAGAGAAACGTGGCTTACCTCAATAATGACACCTTAATTCACATATGAAGTTTAATTATTCACGGCAATGCATTTCGCGGGGCTAACGCCCACTTCCTCAGGCCTAATACAGTGCCAGAGATGTATCTAGAGCCAAAAATAAGGCACCTATTCAGTAGTGCTCGGATACCTCCCAATCACGGATTCTACCTATTCGGCCGTGGTTGAAGAAATATCCGTAAATGGCGTGATTAATTTCCGGATTTGAAATGGACTCATGAATTCGACCCGGATTTTTCCTGTGATTGAAGCAATCACGGAAATTCACGACTGTAATTGCGAAAAAACGTTTTAGCTAATAGCAAAGCTCCCATACATGCTACAATCACCAAAATTGCATGGATTATAAAGGTGAGATGTGGCTACAACTTAAAAAAATTCAAAAAGAACTTTTAGTTTTTGAGAAAATTGATTTTATAATTTAAAACAAAAAAGTATTTGTGATTAACCTACCAGGCGGTAAGCCCGAGCTGAGCACAGGCTATGCCACGCAGGAGGATTTTACAGGCCCCGCTGGGCCGATTCGCATAATTTTTTTTTGCAACACGCAGCTAGCCAGGCAGCGCTGAGGGGTGGATCGGGACTCCCTTTGACGTCACGACGTCGGTGACGTCATCCCGCCACGTCGCCATGGCGACGGGGGATGCCCTTCAGGAAATCACGTTCTTTGAACTTGATTTCCTGATCAAAGATCGCCGGAGGCGATCAAAGCGGGCGGGGGAACCTGCTGCATAGCAGCTATCATGTAGCGAGCCCTAGGCTCGCTACATGATTTAAAAAAATAAAAATTTAAAAAATACTGCTGCGCTGCCCCCTGGCTGTTTCTAATAGACCGCCAGGACAGTTAAAAAGCCACCAAAACCCCCCGACTTTAGCAGTTAATAGCAAAGCGCACTTACATGGTAGGGACACCAAATTCTCCAGATATGTTAAGAAGTACAGTGTGAACAAGAGGATATTTTTTGTTTTCAAAAAGACCTTATAGTTTCTAAGAAAATCAATTTTAAAATTTCAAAGGAAAAAAAGTATACATTTAAATGCGGTAAATGACAGTTCTTAGTGAAACAATTCCCGCCGACTTTAGCAGTTAATAGCAAAGGCCCCTTACATCCTAGCAACACCACATTTGCAGGATATGTGTTAAAAGGATAATGGAAAACAATATATATTTTTTTTTTAATTTTACATTTTTTTGTGTGTGCTGATAGTGGGAAATGTAAAAAAAATGGCGAAAGGTCCCCCCTCTCGAGCCTCTTTAACCCCTTGTCCCCCATGCAGGCTGGGATAGTCAGAATGCCGAGCGCCAGCCGCGTGGGGCTTCGCACCCTGAGCTATACCAGCCCGCATGGTCAATGGTATGGGAAGGCTCTAGGGGGGAGGGGCGGCCAAGCCTTCCTCTCTCCCTCTGAGCCCTTGTCCAATCCATGGACAAGGAGCTCTTCCCCACCTCATGTGCCCCAGGAGGAGGTGGGGGCGACGACACCCTGGGGGGGGGGGGGGTCATGGTGGCATCTGGGAGTCCCCTTTAAGAAAGGGACCCCAGATTCCCGCCCCCCTCCCAGGAGAAATGAGTATAGGGGTACAAAGTACCCCTTACCCATTTCTATAAAGGGTTAAGTGAAATAAAAACGCAACAACGAAAAAAGTATTTTATTATTCTTAACTAGCTGATTGCCCGGCGTTGCCCGGGTATGTATTTGGCTGGTGTCGGCTCCACCCACTTTTTCTAACCCTAACACACAATTACTCACTGACCAAGTTTGTGAGCTTTGCGGTCTTTGGTATCAATAATTTGCATTGAAATGAAAAAATCAGATTGGCTGTTTGTGGCTTCACACCCTTTTCTGAATTTGAGCCCCAGTCACCCAATAACCAACTGTACCAGGTTTGAGGCCTGTGCCATTAACAGTTCAAGAATGGTAACAATTAAATATTCCCCTTGAAAAGCAATAGGTGGAGCCTAATTTTGTAGGCTCCACCCACTTTTCTGAATATTAATCCCAGTCACCCAGTGACCAACTGTGCAAAGTTTAAAAACCCTGCCATTAACAATGTAAGAATGGCTGCAGTTTACATTTTCCCAGTGAAATTTGTTTTTGGCTCCGCCCACTTTTTGTAACCCGGACACAAAGTCACTACTCAATTACCAATTCTGTGAGCTCTGGGGTCCTTAGCATCAATCATTTGTATTTTCCCATGAAATGAAACAAATCTGATTCACCATTTGTGGCTCTGTCCCATTTTCTGAATTTGAACCCCAGTGACCCAATGACCAACTGTACCAGGTTTGAGGCTTGTGCCATAAGTGCAAGATTGGCAGCAATTTTAATATTCTCCTTGAAAAGTGACATGTGATTTTTGATTGCCATTTTTAGGCTCCTCCCACCTTTCTGAATATTGATCCCAGTCACCCAGTAACCAGCTATGCTAAGTTTAAGAACCCTGCCATTAACAGTGAAGAAGGGCTGCAGTTTACAATTTCCCAGAAAAATCTGTTTTTAACTCCACCCACTTTTTGTAACCTTGACACACAGTCACTACTCAATGACCAAGTTTGTGAGCTTTTGGGTTCCTAGGATCAAAATTGTGCTAATGTAAGCAGTTTATCCAGCAAAGAAATCTGCCTGTTTTTGGCTCCGCACCTTTACTGAATTTGAACATTTTTGCATTTTACCATTGAAATTAAACAAATCTAATTGGCTGTTTTTGGCCTGATCCCTTCAGAATTTAAACCCCAGTCTCCCAGTGACTGACTGTAGCAGATGTTAGGCCTCTGCCATTAAGAGTGCATGAATGGCAGCAATGTAAATATTCCCCTTGAAAATCAAAAGGTGAATTTTGATTGGCTGCTGTAGGCTCCACCCACTTTTCTGAATATTAGTCCCAATCACCCAGTGGCCAACTGTGTCACGTTTGAGAACCCTGCCAATAACAGAATGGCTGAAATCAATCTAACAAATCTGATTGGCTGTTTGTGGCTCCACCCCTTTAGTGAATTTGGACCCTAGTCACTCAATGACTGACTGTATCAGGTTTGAGGCCTCTGCCACTAACAGTGTGAGAATGGTAGCAATGGGAATATTCCCCTTGAAAATCAATAGGTACATTTTGATTGGCTGTTGTAGGCTCCACCCACATTTCTGAATATTCATCCCAGTCACCCAGTGGCCAATTGTGTAAAGTTTGGGAACCCTGCCATGTTAAAAATGTAGTTGTTGGCACCGCCCACTTTTTCTAACCTTGACATACAGTCACTCAGTTATCAAGTTTATCGGCTTTGGGGTCCTTGGTATCAATACTTTGTATATTCCCATTGAAAAATAAACAAATCTGGCTGTTTGTGGCTCCGCCCCCTTTCCGAATTTGGACCCCAGTCACCCAGCGACCAACTGTACCAGGTTTGAGGAATCTGCTTTTCACAGTATAAGAGAATGGTAGCAGATGAAATATTCCCTTTGAAAATCAAAAGGTGAATTTTTATTGGCTGCTGTAGGCTCCACCCACCTTCCAAAATCTTAATCTCAGTCACCCAGTGACCAACTGTGCAAAGTTTGAGAACCCTGCCATTAACGGTGTAAAAATGGCTGCAGTTTATATTTTCCCAATAAAAGTTTTTTGGGCTCCGCCCACTTTTTGTAACCTTGACACACAGTCACTCAATGACCAAGTTTGTGAGCTTTCAGGTTCCTGGCATAAAAAATATGTGAATGGAAGCAGTTTATTCACCAAGGAAATCTGATTGGCTGTATGTGGCCCCGCCCCTTTAGTGAATTTGGACCCCAGTCACCCAATGACTGACTGTAGCAGGTTTGAAGCCTCTGCCATTAAAAGTGTAAGAATAGCAGCAGTTTAAATATTCCCCTTGAAAATCAATAGGTGAATTTTGATTAGCTGTTGTAGGCTCCACCCATTTTCTTGAATCGTAATCGTATTCACCCAGTGACCAAGTGTGGCAAGTTTGAGAACCCTGCGATTAACAGTCTAAGAATGGCTGCAGTTTACATTTTCCCATTTAAATGAATGGCTGAAATTTGATTGGCAGTTTTATGCTCCGCCCACTTTTCCTGGATTTGTAACCTCGTTCACCAAGTGACCAACTGTGCCATGTGTGGGGACTCTGGCTTGATTACTGTGAGAATGGCAGCCTTTTACATTTTTTCCATTGACTTGAATGGGTGAAATCTGATTTGCTGTTTGTAGCTCCGCCCAGGTGTGCAGGGGGGCCGCGAGACCCCCAGAACATATCATCCCAGGTAGTAAGGGATCTGTGTACCAAGTTTCGTTCAAATCGGTCAAGCCGTTTTTGCGTGATCGCGGCACATACATACACACACACACACACATCCGATTTTATATTTATCGATTAACCGGAAATACTTACCTGTACCTTTAAAAATGTTCCCACGCCAATATCCTCGGAAAAGGTCCCACGCCAATATCCACTATCTTGCAATTTTCACCTAGATTGAAGATCTCCACCGGCCGCTGCCACACACGCCGCAGCACTCAGCTATACTGAGCGTAGCTGAGAGGGCATCCGCCTATGTGGATGCATTGCTGCCAGCTCCCGTTGTCCTCCCTGTTCCCCCACCTGTCACCCTCACCCATGCTGGCATTCCAATGGAAATGCAAAAAATTAATTTCTGCAGAATCCAAATGAGCATCCCTATTCAGAAGCACTCAGGGGAACGAGTACTTCCAAAGCCTGCTGAGAGGTACACAAGACACTGTCAGATGTGTGAATTCAACGGGGAACATTGGTGGAGCAACGGGATGGAGAGAGGACTATGAAGTCTCTATGGTGTCCAAAGCTTTCCCTCTCCATAGGTAAGTATCTAACCTGAACCAAATTTCCTCAATTCAGGTCCACTTTAGTTGCTTGAGTTAGAAAAAACAAAAACACAAGAACACACAACTTCTTTTAAGGGTTTGAGTCATACACAAGTGAACTGACTAATACACTTAACAATCAAAACTTCATACAGTCCTCTCAAACCCATTAGGAACAGGTAGGGAGATAGGTGATAAATAATGGCGTCAGGTTTACGCAAGCAACCGTAAAGGCTCACTCCGCGCTACCCTCTGGGAACAGGGCTGCAAACACAAACACCCTGTTAAACGGTATCACACTAAAGGGCGTAACTAGACTTAAATGACACCATGGGGCCCCCTTGGTCATTGAATCGCATAAGGGGCACATATTTGGGAGCCGGCAAATTGCAGCAGAGAGTGTTCTGCCGTGAAGCAGTGTCTAGAACCAGGAAAAAATGAGACAATCTCACTAAAGTCTGCATGGTCAGGAGGAGGTGGCAGGGGCGCCTTTTCTTTTTTTTTGGTAATTGGCGGCACTTACGGTTGGGGAGAGGGAGGGGTAGTGAATGATCCCACTCTTGGCCTTATTGGCCTTATCCACAAAATGCATCCCTCTGTTAGTGTCCAGTACTGGAGATGTGCTGGAGATATGGTGCATAATCTGGTGATCTTTCATCAACGGTTGTCAGAGATTGGCACATTTCTGGAAACAGGTAGATATCCACCACTGAAATCCCTTTTTGCCCTGAGACTTACCTCCTCCACTGCAACCTAACCCTTCCCAAAAGCCAGTCCTGATTCACCCAATAATCGGTACTTGAGCAATGGTTCCACTCCACTGGAAAACAACAACCCTTCTATCAAGCAGTGGTTCTCACAAATAAACAAGATAACTGAAATGAAAGTAATCATTCTGGCTTCTCAAGATAGAATTGAACAATATATAACAATCTGGTCTCAATGAGTGCCTTTTACAGATACCGGTCTCATAAGAGAATTACAAGTCTTCTGATTTCCTGTCCCCGATTACAACACAACACAGTAGTTGGCTTCAATTCTCCTCCCTGCTGGTCCTCAAGTAATGTTCGTTTGAGCTTTCTCTGTTTCTCTTTCTCATCCTGATTTTTTTTTTTTGGCCACAAAAGTGACTATTAGCCATTATAGATATTCGTTGACAATGATTACCGCGTGTTGTTACTATTTGATGGTATTACTTTTATGTTTGTTATTTCTAAGGCCATGATTCACTACCACATTCTTTAGCGTAGCATTGGCCTAATACGTTATAGAAGTGTTAGGTTGCTTTGCTGCCTTTGTCTTCTGGTGTTTTGTTTTTACTATTGTGCTAATTCACTAACTCCTATGGCCTTGTTATTCAACCTACTGCTCACGATAAGTTCTTTACACAAACAACAATCTGTATTGTATGTCTTCGCAGAGTGCCACATTGCACCATTGTCTTTTTATGATGTCAATACATATTTTTGAAGTGGAAAAAGTCCACACAGCTACCTTAGGTCAATGGCGTGCCTTTACAGCAATGAGCGGAGTTAGGAGGGCCTCTGTGAGCGATGAACAGAGTTAGAAGCGCCTCTATGTAGAGGCGATTCTAGCTCTGTTGATCGCTAATCATCATGTCATTGACCTGAGGAAGTGGGATTATACTCCACGAAATGCGTTGTCTGTTTTTGTGCAATACATTCTTCTTTCAAGCTTATAAGCTTGGATCGTCAATTTTAGGTAAGCTGTTCTTACTATTGTTTTGAAAATTTTTATACAATTTTGGGTGCCTCTCAATGCCCCAATACTAGAGACAGCAGTCTCTATTTTTATAAAGGGAATGACCACATTTGCGAAAGACCAGAGTTTAGCCCGAGCGTTCCCCACACATGCTGAGGGTGGTTGCTGTTCAGAAACCCTGGTTTGTGAGTACCTTTTTTTGGATAATCTTCTACCCCATTATTCTTGACATCCTGCACTATATTGGGCTCCTTCTCTTCTCTTATGTGTTCCATTTTCTATCTAGGTGACTGGATTCACTTCCTGCCATCAATGATACAATCTTACCAATTGTATGCAGTAGAAGGGTTATGCATATATTTTGTATGAATTCTTTAAGTAGTTTCTCGCATAGAGGTGGTAAGATTGTACAAGCAAGATTGTATGATTAGTGTACGGCACCTTTAGGCTCCGGAAGCTAATGCAGAGAGTGTGATGTATTTAAGTGGAATTCAAGACACAGAACATTTATATTGTGCTTTTCTCCTGGCAGATTTAAAGCGCCATAGCTGCAGCCACTAGGGTGCGCTCTATAGGCAGTAGCAGTGTTAGGCTAGAGCTGCAGCCACTAGGGGGGGCTCTATAGGCAGTAGCAGTGTTAGGCCAGAGCTGTAGCCACTAGGGGTGCTCTATAGGCAGTAGCAGTGTTAGGCTAGAGCTGCAGCCACTAGGGGGTCTCTATAGGCAGTAGCAGTGTTAGGCCAGAGCTGCAGCCACTAGGGGTGCTCTATAGGCAGTAGCAGTGTTAGGCAATAGCTGCAGCCACTAGGGGGTGCTCTATAGGCAGTAGCAGTGTTAGGCCAGAGCTGCAGCCACAAGGGGGGGGGGGGCTCTATAGGTAGTAGCAGTGTTAGGCCAGAGCTGCAGCCACTAGGGGGCGCTCTATAGGCATTAGCAGTGTTAGGCTGGAGCTGCAGCCACTAGGGAGCGCTCTATAGGCAGTAGCAGTGTTAGGTCAGAGCTGCAGCCACTAGGGGGCACTCTATAGGCAGTAGCAGTGTTAGGCCAGAGCTGCAGCCACTAGGGTGCGCTCTATAGGCAGTAGCAGTGTTAGGCCAGAGCTGCAGCCACTAGGGGGAGCTCTATAGGCAGTAGCAGTGTTAGGCCAGAGCTGCAGCCACAAGGGGATGCTCTATAGGCAGTAGCAGTGTTAGGCCAGAGCTGCAGCCACTAGGGGGAGCTCTATAGGCAGTAGCAGTGTTAGGCCAGAGCTGCAGCCACTAGGGTGCGCTCTATAGGCAGTAGCAGTGTTAGGCCAGAGCTGCAGCCACTAGGGGATGCTCTATAGGCAGTAGCAGTGTTAGGCCAGAGCTGCAGCCACTAGGACACTCTGAGTAGGCAGTAGCAGTGTTAGGTAGTCTTGCCCAAGGTCTCCTTACTTAATAGGTGCAGGTTTGCAGACCAGGAAGAGCCAAGATTTGAACCCAGGTCTCCTATGTCAGAGGCAGAGCCCTTGACCATTACACTCTCCAGCCAATTCCAGGTTGGTATTAGGACTTTTGTACTCTGACTCAGCTTCCTGTTTGTGCATTTTTGAACATCCTTTCATATCGAATTGAAGCTTAGACTAGGGTGGATGATGTCAGCTGCCTGCATGATCATTACTGTATAACTCTACTCTTTTCTTATACATGAAACTTTCTGGATAATGGTTCCCATATCCATAAAAGCATTCTGAATGGTCAACCTTTGCCCGGCAGCCCCTCCCATGTTGCATTGCAGCCTTCAGCCACAGTAGACTCCATTCAGACTGCGGCGATAATACCGTTTCAACTATTTTCTCCGATTCAAAAGAAGCGTCCCCTTTTCATGTGCTGACTCTTTCAAGCCACATTTTCAAGTCAATCTCCTGTTTTTCTTCTTCGTTTTTTTGGTCTCTGAACTGGCAGTTCAGGGCTGACCATCGAACATTGAAAGGCGTCCTTTATAAACAGACAATAATGAGGCAAAGATTATCATCCTGCTATATGGAAAATAAAACAGAGTTTGAATCACCAACCATTGAGTACAATGTCTTTTTCCCGACAGACAAATCTCTTAACTACCTCAAACAGCCAGAATTAAGCTCTGTCTCCTCTGTAGGCCAATGTTTTTTAAAACACGAAGAATAGGTTTACCATTGCACAGTGTAATTAAAGATGAAGCGCATGTTTCATGTATTCTTACATTAAGCCCGGATAATAAAATCCATCCACGACCTCATTTCAACTGTAGGCTTCAAGGTCTGGAGCTACAACAAGCAGCGAACTGGGAACAGAGACAATACTGTGTATATAAAGGCAATAGGACAAAATGCTGTCAAGTATGAATGTGGTCAGCAATAATGCAGTGAATAGTTTTTATATGTCAACTAACAACCGAAAAGTACCTAAAAAAGAAAAAAGGTAAATCAAAGTATCACTCCAACATCATCTTGAAAGCAGTGTTTATTTTTGCTGGTACGTTTGCACACAGTTGTTTAGGGAACTTGGCAAACAGATTACTCAAAACATCTCAAAAGGACCAGCGATGGTTCTTCTGTGGGCTTTGTCTCACAGTTCATTCTGTCGCCTTCATGCAATTCCAAACTGACTCAGTGATGTTGAGATCAGGGATTTGTGGGAGGCAAATTATTTCTTCCAAGACTCATTCTTCTCCTTGGTGACAAAAGTTCTTTATGACTTTTGTAGTCAATTTTAGGTCCCTGTCTTGCTGCAGAATATATTTAAGGACCAATCAGATGTGTCATTGTATCTGTCTGTACTGAAGAAGTTATGCATTCTGACCAAATCCAACTTCAGATAAATAAGTTCAACCCCTATTATGCACGGAACCTTTGCCAATCTTTACTGATTCCTGCTCATCCTTGTACAGATCTCCAAGCCTTGAATGACCAAAATACTTTCTGTTATATTCAGACAATTCAAATTTGGACTTATCATTCCACAAGACCTGCCAGAAGTTTTCTGCACAACATCTCTTGTGTTGTGTTTTCAAACATAGGCCAAAATGGATTTGTGTCCAAATTTCAACCAGGCTTCTTATCTGAATGGAAGACAGACGCAGAGTACCAGGGCGCCACTGGTTTGTGACAAGTCTTAGCTGCCATAGCCCCTACTCTGATTGCAAAAAGGGTACGTTAGAATGATGTATCTTATTTCTTCTGCACTAAGTTTCTTAGGTAAACTATTGTGTTTTGTATCGTCAGTGTCTTCTCCCATTTCTACCTGTAATGTTGTTGTTTCAAAAAGACCACCCCATTGTTTAATCTGTTAGCAGGGTATTACAGAAGTCCATGTTATATCAAAGGATAACTGAAGTGAGGAGAATATGGAGGGTGCCATGTTTATTTCCTTTTAAACAATACTAGTTGCCTGGCAGCCCTGCTGATCTATTTGGCTGCAGTAGTGTTTGAATAACACTAGAAACAAGCATGCAGCTAATCTTGTCAGGCCTGACAATTATGTCAGAAACACCTGATTTGCATATGATTGTTCAAGATCTATGGCTTAAAGAGAAACTCTGACCAAGAATTGAACTTTATCCCAATCAGTAGCCGATACCCCCTTTTACATGAGAAATCTATTCCTTTCACAAAAAGACCATCAGAGGGCGCTGTATGGCTGATATTGTGGTGAAACCCCTCCCACAAGAAACTCTGAGGACCGTGGTACTTCTGGCAGTTTCCTGTCTGTGAATCTTGTTGCATTGTGGGAAATAGCTGTTTACAGCTGTTTCCAACTGCCAAAAAAGCAAGCAGCAGCTACATCACTTGCCAGCAGTAAAAATGTCTCCATGTAATAAATGTTAGAATGTAAATCAGGGTTTTAAAAGATTTTACAATGGGCAAACACTGACTAAATCATTTATACATAATTATTGTAAAAATGATTTTTTATTACATTATTTTCACTGGAGTTCCTCTTTAAGTATTAAAGGCAGAGAATCAGCAGGATAGCCAGGCAACTTGCATTGCTTAAAATGAATTAAGTATGGCAGCCTCCATGCCCCTCCTGCTTCAGTTAAGCTTGTTAGAAAAGGTCATATGCAAGGAAGGTGCTTTGGTTTGAAGTTTACAGGAGGTGGTTATAGAGTGACTGCGTGAAATACATGGGAGATAGGAGTCACATTTTACTTCTTAGCAATGTGCTTGGGAGACTGAAGTTGTAGGGGTGTTATTGACATTTGTTATATGAGGGACGGAGGAAAATGATCGGTTCTGCACCTGAAATGAAAACTAACAGAGGCATGCAAAGTCCCACTGGGGCTAAATACATGACTTGAATGCAAAACAGATGCAAATGATGTACTAATTCTAATCTAAAATTAGTGTGGATTTGAAGCAATGAATGCAGCTAGCCACTAGTATACTTACGTTCAATAAGTATACTAGTGGCTATATATTAAATAATAATCTGTGCACACATTATTTACTGAAGCTAACACCCTCCTTTGCCTGTTTTGAGTGCTAGGTGTGTAATATAGTCCAGTTACTGGAGCTCTGCACATCCATGCAGATAGATGTTTTACTCATGTGTTGAGTTTTCTGAAGCGGAAGTTCATGAAGGATGTTACAGCAAACAGACAATAAGTAGGAGGGAAATTAGGTCTGGAGCTGAAAGATACAGCTGTGTGTAATCTGTATACAAGTGGTGATGAAAACTAAATCAATGCATTCATTTCACAAGACTGTTAATATAGATGAAGAAAGGAAGAGGACCAAGTACAGAGCCCTGAGCAACTCCATACAGACAGTGGGCATAGAAAGGAGATTTGGTCCAAAAAAAAGGAACAGTAGAAGTTTGTCCAGAGAGATTTGGTGATATTCAAGAAAGAACGAGGCCCCTAATATCTTAAAATGAGAGTTTTCACAAGAGTACCCTGTGGTCAACAGTATGAAATGCAGAGAGCAGACCAAGAAGGATGGAAATGGAATAATGGCTTTTGGTTCTAACTGTTAGGAGGTGATTGACTATTTTGGCAATGGCTATTTCTGTGGAATGGTTGGAGCGGATGCCAGACTGGAGATGATCAAACAGGGAATATTAAGATAAGTAATATGATAATTATCCTTGGACATGTCCAGTAATTGGGAAACAAAGGACAGAAGTGAAAAAGGGAAGTAATTGGAGGAGGTTCAAAGGATCTCAAATACTAGAGTAAGGACAACAGTTTTGAGAAATGGAGGTAAAAACCAGCAGTGAGCGATAAGTAAAAAAAATAATAATGCAGAGATTAGGAGGACGAGAAGGATGAGTATCTTGGTGGAACGAGGTGGAAAGCGGTAGAGATGCTGAAGGTTTATAGAGATGCTGACATCAAACCAACAAACAGTGCTGCTCGGATACCCCTTTTCAAAATACGCATTGGATTCGGATCCGGATACCCAGATATCCGAGTTCAAAATTTTCTGATCCGAATCGGATATCCGACTTTAGTATCCGGGGTATCCGGGCGGATCCAGATATCTGGATAAAAAAAAAATGGAAGTGGCCTCTAAATTGCTTTAAAAACGTTTTTAGGGTAAATGAGGCATGTAGCATCATTATTTTTTAAAGGGAAACACTAATTGATGATGTGGGGACTTCAAATTCCCCCTCCCCCCCCCAAAAAAAATGGCTGTCAATTAACATCAGGCCTAGGTTCCAGACAGCGGTTGTGCAGCCCACATTGTGTCCAACGTCCAACCGCACAACTGAGACATGACAGTTTTCAGCCCAGACACCTCCAAAAAATTACGCAGCAATTGTGTTTTGGGTTAAATATAGGTGATATCAGCACAGCAGCAGTGGCCTGTGGCACCGTGATTGCAGGGCAATGCAGCAGCAGCAGGTATAACATCTGCCAGGAGCATGCCGGACGTGGCACTTGGCAGTGGCACATGGCACGTGGCACTTTGCACTTGGCACTTTGCACTTGGCACTGGGCACTTTGCACTTGGCATGGGGCACTTTGCACTTGGCACGTGGCACTTTGCACGTGCCATGTGCCAAGTGCAAAGGGCCACGCGCCAAGTGCAAAGGGCCACGTGCCAAGTGCAAAGTGCCACGGGCCAAGTGCAAAGTGCCACGGGCCAAGTGCAAAGTGCCACAATAGACATGCCAATTGCCAAGAGCCACGTGCCAAGTGCCACGTGCTGAGTGACAGTCAGACAGCAGAGGAGAAGACACTAACTGTCACATTGGCACTGCTCAGCAGCACAGCAGTTCTGTAGTAAGCTAACACAGTAGTACTACTACTCTAACAACTACTAGTACTGACTGCAGTACTACAGTACTAATTACACAATAACACAGTAATCCTATTCCCTAACCTAACCTATACTGTAGCTAGCTAAGGCTAATAGCTGGCCAGCAAGCAGCAGCTGGCCTGGTCTGTGCACAGCATACACAGACACATAGCAGCTGCCCTGCAGCACACACTCTCACTGTCACACAATGAAATCAAGCTAATTAACAATACAACAATAGTGTAGTGATAGTGAAGGGGTTAATCATTGAACAGCTTTAGGTTTATCACTGTTTACAGGACTTGTTAGGCCAGCAGCACTGGAGCATGTCTCTCAGTGAGCATTCACAAGCAAGGACGAGATTTCTCATCATGGCAGCTCTCCTTATTATACAGGGGGGGCCTGGACAGGGTTCCTCTCTGTGATTGGGTGCCGGGGCTTAGGCTGGGAGCCCTCTGGTTGGCTCAATGAGGTCAGGTGGGGCTGGCCAGGGTTCTCTTCTATGATTGGTTGCTAGACCTTTTGCTGGGAGCCCCTGGGAGCCCTCTGATTGGCTCAATGATGTCAGCGACGTCATATTATTATTATTATTATTATTATTATTATTATTATTTATTGAATGTATAAAGCGCCAACATTATACGCAGCGCTGGACAATAAATATACACAATGATACAAGGATGACATACATAGGGTTATACACATAGAACAAAGTTATCCATACAAATTGTACAAAATACATGATCATGCAATATGGGCTGGTTAGGTAGGCCCAGTAATACAAGTACAGGCTGTCATTGGACAGGAGCACACAATCCTGTAGATTACACTAGGGAGTGGAGGACCCTGCCAGAGGATTACAATCTAAAGGGAGGGGTGGAAACACTAGGGGGGAGGGGCTGTTAAATATTCCTTAGAGAGTTACTGTGTGGTAGGAGGTGGGTAGGCCATCATAAAAAGGTTGGGTTTTGAGGGCTTGCTTGAATGTGTTGAAAGAGGGAGCAAGTCTGATGGGTGGTGGAAGGGCATTCCAGAGGGTGGGGGCAGCTCTTGAGAAATCCTGCAGGCGAGGATGGGAGTGTGAAATGCGTGGGGTGGTGAGGCAAAGGTCGTTGGAGGAACGGAGGGGGCGACTTGGTGTATACTTGTGAACAAGCTCTGAGATGTAGGTAGGGCAGGTTTTGTGCACAGATTTATACGCCAGGCATAGAATCTTGAAACTGATCCTGAAACGGATAGGGAGCCAGTACAGGGATTCATAAAGGGGAGATGTGGATGCAGAGCGGTGCGAAGAATGGATGAGTCTTGCAGCCGTGTTCATCACTGATTGAAGGGGGGCAGTGCGTTTCAGGGGGAGGCCAGAAAGGAGGGAGTTACAGTAATCAAGGCGGGAGATGATGAGGGCATGGATGAGCAGTTTGGTCATGTCCGGGGTTAAGAAGGGGCGGACCTTGGAGATATTACGGAGGTGGAAATTGCAGGCTCTGGTGATGTTTTGGATGTGTGGGATGAAGGAGAGGTCAGAGTCCAAGGTGACACCCAGACAGTGGGCCTGGGAGGTAGGGAGAATGGTTGTGTTGTCGATTGTGAGGTGGAAATCTGGGAGGGGTGCAGCAGCATGGGGTGGAAAGATCAGGAGCTCAGTTTTGTCTAGGTTAAGCTTTAGGAACCTAGCTGACATCCAGGAGGAAATTGCTGAGAGACACGAGGAGACCTTGTTTATGGTGGTGGATGAGAGATCGGGGGTATGGAGGTAAATCTGAGTGTCATCTGCATAAAGGTGGTAATTGAAGCCCAGGGAGGAGATAAGCTTGCCAATTGAGGAAGTGTATATGGAGAAAAGAAGGGGGCCTAGAACAGAGCCCTGGGGGACCCCAACTGAGAGGGGGGCAGGGGTTGAGGAGGAGCCATTGAAGGAAGTGGTGAAGGAGCGATTGGATAGGTAGGAGGAGATCCAGGCCAAGGCAAGACCATGGATGCCCATGGACTGTAGTGATTGGAGGAGGAGGGAGTGGTCAACAGTGTCAAATGCTGCAGAGAGGTCAAGGAGGAGCAGGATGGAATATCCTTAGTTACAGTATGTCAATAGTCGGATTTCTGTGGACATCCGCGGCATTGCCTGCAAACTATCTGGATTTTGGCCAAGGTATCCGGAATCCGAATCCGGGCGTATAGCTGAAAAAGTTCGGATTATCTGGGTAACCCTGATATCCGAAATCTTGCTGAGCAGCACTTCCAACAAACGTTGATTCTGGTGATACCTTTAACCTCCTTGCCGGTTATTCCGAGCTCAGATCGGGGTAACCTGCCGCGGAGGATTCCTCAGGCCCTGCTGGAAAAATTGCATAATTTTTTTTTATACACGCAGCTAGCACTTTGCTAGCTGCGTGTCACTTACGATCGCCGCCGCTCCGCGCCGATTCGCCGCTACCCGCTGCATCAGAGGGTGCCCCCCCCGAGACCCGTGCGCTGCCTGGCCAATCAGTGCCAGGCAGCGCTGAGGGGTGGATCGGGACTCACTCTGACGTCACGACGTCGATGACGTCGGTGACGTTCTCGCGCCCGTTGCCATGGCAACGGGGGAAGCCCTCATGGAAATCCTGTTCAGAACGGGATTTCTGGATGGGCATATTCGCCGGCGGCGATCAGCACATACGGGGGGATGCTGCAGGGAGGGGGAAGAATGTAGCTAGCGCTAGGCTAGCTACATGCTAAAAAAATAGAAATGCAAAAAAAACCACCCTCCCTGCCGTGCGCAGCACATTTTTGAACGGCAGGGAGGTTAATGACTAACTGTACATGTACACGGTTTATTGCCAAGCTTTCAAAACGTTAAGTTTCTTCTTCAGGCATTATACAGAACTGGATGAGAACTGGAACTTCCTGGCAGAAAATCCTTAAACAAACAAGAAATAGCGAAAGACAGGTTGAGATAAGTACTTCAGAAAATAGCATTGCTCTCTGACTAAATTAGTCAGAGAGCTCAGAGAAGATCTTTTGCACAGCTAACAACTGAAGTTTGAGTCCAACAGGAGAAAATTGGCATACAAATGTTAGGATTAATATTATTAGGAGGATGTTTCTTAACTCTTCCTGTACTGGAAACAATATGAGACTATTTTCTTTGCTACTAATGTTCTGTTTCTTAGCTGTACTACACGTACAATTCATAGTTACACAGTTTGGTTGAAAAAAGACATCCGCCAAGCCCCACTCATTATATCATAAGTTTATTTTCACTTCAAATTCCCTTTAAAGGATATCCCTGAGGTGACATGTGACATGATGAGATAGACGTGTGTATGTACTGTGCCTAGCAAGTGGCGGTTCCTGTCTGGGTCAGTACTGGGTCAGACTACAGTGTGACCCTCACTGATAAGAAATTACAACTATAAAATGCTTTACTAGCAGAAAATGGCTTTTGAGAGCAGGAAAGTGATAAACAGGGTCAATAGTTCATATATTTTAGCTCTGGCATACTTCAATGAATGTGTCATTGAGCAAAAACAATAGACAGTACAGACTTAAAAAGTAGATTTAAATATAAAATAAAACTGTGAATATCTTTAAAAGTCATTTTTAAGAGAAGGAGGGTAGATACAATTGTTTATTTCATTAGTTTCTTTGAACATCAGATTCCCTTTAAGTATCTTCTTCAGGCATGTTACAGAACTTTGGAATCTTCGGATTCTCTCCATGACTGATACTGGACTACATGGAAGGTTATTCTTGTATTCTGCAATTCATGATGACTCCAACACCCTCATTCTTTATTTTTTCTCCTGAGTTCTCTCACAGGAAATATTTTCTCATCTCCTTCTCTCCTACACAATACATTTTCAGCTCCTCAAGGCAAAACGTAAGTAAGAAGATACGCAACTTCACTAAATTTGGAACAACTTGTGTTTGAGCATGTTTTTCATTGTTTGCTGAGAGGTGAGAAGTTATTTTATTGATGAGGTGGGATAATAACTGCAGTGAGGAATGTTTATTGAATTCAGTCCATAGACTGAGGATAGTGAATATAGGTTAACATGTGCGTGTAAAAGTCACAGCTCTGGAAATGGCCTGAGGGTGTAGTATGGCCTGGGGGACAGAAAACCACACAATATGGCCAAAGCTGCAGTTCCGATTTGTATTGCAAAGCACAGATCCATATACACAGCTACTTGTCTTCTTTAAAATAGACATAATGCAAGTTCAGGAAAAATAAATAAAAAACAAAACAAAACAGATAAACAAAAAATAAGAACTATGGTGTTGGTACTGACAGCTGTCTGAATACAACTGAATAAACATGGGTCCATCGTCTTGTCAGTACAACACCAGTGCTGGTGTGATTGACTGATTGGTTGCTATGACCAGTTCATGTTTACTCTTAAAGGAATACTGTAGGAGGTCGGGGGAAAATGAGTTGAACTTACCCGGGGCTTCTAATGGTCCCCCACAGACATCCTGTGTTGGCGCAGCCACTCACCGATGCTCCGGCCCCGCCTCCGGTTCACTACTGGAATTTCAGACTTTAAAGTCTGAAAACCACTGCGCCTGCGTTGCTGTGTCCTCGATCCCGCTGATGTCACCAGGAGTGCACTTGTGCAGTCCCAGTATGGTCTGTACCTGCGCAGTACACTCCTGATGACGTCAGCGGGAGCGAGGACACGGCAACGCAGGCGCAGTGGTTTTTAGACTTTAAAGTCTGAAATTCCAGAAGTGAACTGGAGGCGGGGCCGGAGCATCGGTGAGTGGCTGCGTGGGCACAGGATATCTGCGGGGGACCATTAGAAGCTCCGGGTAAGTTCAACTCATTTCCCCCCCCCCCCCCCCCCTTTAAAGTTATTGAGCAAATCTTGTACAAACAGAAGTAGAGATTGGAAATTTATTTTCTAGTTCCTTTGCCTGAAACAGTGAAAAGATGTATAAGATTGCAAGTTTAAAATCCTGCAAATGCTCCCTGTTTTGTGTACAGTGCTGACATCACTGGCAAGATGACAGTTGGCATGCAGGTACAAGGTACAGGAGTCAGGAAAAGAAAAATACGTAACATAGGAAATTATCAGTGTGTCTCAGGTCTTTGAAGTGGGCCTGAAGAATTAATACTATAGATCAACCCACAGATCCACACAATCTGCTTTTAAATTTGTCATGATCTGATCAAAAAAATGAGTACTTAAGTTTACACTCATAATGGCCACCTTAAAGTGAACCCAAGGCAAACCCTTGAGTCTAAAAGTAGATACTTACCTACTAAGAGGCAAGCTTATGTATCCTAAAGAGGCTTCCTGCTTTCTACTTGCCCCTGCTGCATGCTGGGACCCTCTTTAAGATCTTGGCCAAGCTCCTATTTATGCACGGGCGTGGCCATGTTGCACCCGCACCTGCACAGTAGCACAGAGCCACTTGTACGGGTACGGTGAGTACGGCCATGCTTCTGCATGAAGAGGAGTATGACCTAGATCTTACATCTAACAAGCTTTTGTAGGTTGCGCAGTAGAGCGGACCCGATGGAGATCGGCTATTTCCGCCTATCTTCATGCGGAGAGCCGCAACAGCGCCCCCGCTGGAGCCAGGAAAGGTAAATAAATCAGCGCTTGTCAGGCTTGTCGAGGGAGGATTCCGGGACACTTCGGGGGAGCCAGCGCTGGATTGCCTGCAGCTACAGGGGTGGGGGAAGCCTCATTGGGACCCAGGTGAGTACCCCAAAGGGGAACTTTTTTTTTGTTACAGGTTCTCTTTAAGACGTCAGAGTCTTTAGCCAATAACTTTATGAGGATATTATATTAATATAGAGGAAGAGTCCAGGAAACCAAAATAATATATAGTTGATTTAAATGATCAGAAAGTAAAAAAATTCACAAACCTTCATAAATTAGTGCGGTACACCTGCAGACACATTTACTCCACTGACAGGGTAACGATACCAGGTTCACAACAGGAGTACAGAGTACAAGGTACATTTTCCTGTGGTTCCACCAATCTGGTATATCTGATCATGTGTGCTAAATGCCCCAATGTTATGTACGTGGGAGAAACTGGACAAACTCTGCGCAAACGTATGAATGGACACAGGCACACTATTAATGATACCAAATCTGGACTCCCAGTTGCTACACACTTTCGGTCCAACGAACACAGCATGGATGATCTTCGTGTCACTGCCCTGAAGGGCGGCTTCAAAACGTCAAATGACCGATTAATAGCAGAAACAAAATTTATAAATTCTTTCAAAGCTGTGCAGAAGGGTTTGAATAAGGACAACAACTTTCTATATTGGTATGAGATTGATGATATATGAACTGTCTCAGCCACCCTAGCTGAACTTGTGAACTAAGAATTTACGATACCTCTGGGTCAATCCTAAGTGAGCAATAAAGTAAACAAGGATCCTTATCTTACCCCATTTAGATGGTCTGTTTGTATTAAGGCATCTTCATGATGTATTTATGCTTAAAAAAATATCTGTTTTCCCTTTTGATGTTGCATGTATATAAGCTGTCTGTACCACCAGCTTGCAAACTAACAGGATGTAAACCTGACGAAGGCTGCAAGGCCGAAAGCTTGTTCATTCTTATTCATTTGTAGTTAGCCAATAAATGGTATCATCCTGATTTAAAACTTCTTGCTTCATAAATTAGTAGGAACAATATATCCCTCCACCAGCAATGATGTGGTAAAGGAGGCCCTCCTAGGGCTTGAAGTGCTGCATAGCTGTAATTTTTCTGTATCTTCAGCAACAGAAATATGGTTGTTAGCAATAAAAAATAATAATAATAATATAAGGAAGGTAGAACAATTTTCAAAGAATAATGACAACTACTGATACAACCAGAAGGTGACTTTATTCCCCATGTCTCGGAGTTCTCCTTTAATTCTGCATTTGCTGCACAGGAAGTCCTTGCCGATACAATGTGAGCTCCCCTCACCGGTAATGTTCTTGTTTACGGATCGGGTTTTTGAATACATTTTCGAGTATTTAATTGTTGAGCTGTAAAGCACTTGGAATGTGTATTTGGCTATTTTTCACATGATTAGGCAAGTTATTATGGGAAGATTGAAATGTTATCATGCGTTACTTTAAGTAGCAAACAGAAGTGACTTTGATAATAATGACCCTCACTTGATCAATTTGGCTGCTGGCGGAAGCTGAAGGCATTGTCCAAAACGCAACGTTTGTTTCCAGAAATGCAAAATAGATTCTGCTGCTTCTCCTCCAGCCGGGTAAACATATTATACGTAAAGGACTTTCACAGCTAGTTGGTGGCAAAAGCCTTAAAGTGAACTCAACAACAGTACTTTCTTTACTAAGCATTTGTTATTGTGTGCCCACTTGCTTGACATGGGGGGAGGAGGGGATGTTTCTACTAAAAATTAATACTAAAGTAACCAAATCAATCTATTTTAAGGTGTCTTGTCTGTGACGCAGTGGTGGAGGTGGTTGTATATTCAGGATCTGCGTCACCATCTTTGATGATACCGCAGCTGACCTACCCATTTGATGGGATATGCTCCCCATCACCCAATGGATGCAGAGATTAGAGCGTGTGTGTTATGCCCCGCCCTTCCTGTCCACCACGTTTACGGGCACAGAAAGCCTCCTGATTTATATAAGACTTATTACATAGCCCCCACCCAACCATTTGCTGCACGCCTCCAGAAAATGCAAATAATCAGTACCGTAGGTCTCCCAAAATACATGTAGCAAAGCCATTTCCACTTCAACTCCCCACCCTCCCCCCCCTCCCCCCCGACACACACTATCACCTAATATCACTCAGACTCCCACAGACCATTCCCCATGTATTAGTTTAATGTGGGTTGGGCTGGTCTGTGGCCAACAGCACACATTATTATTATTCATGGATGAGAATGGAAACCTTCCTTTACCCAAAAACTTTTCCCCAAAAGAAAATGGGATTTCCTGTTTGGCTTCCCCGTCGCCATGGCGGCGATCGGGATGACGTCATCGGCGTCATCCACGTCATGGCGTCTGGGGGAGTCCCGATCCACCCCTTAGCGCAGCCTGGCGGTGATTGGCCAGGGTCTCCGGGGGGCCCTCTAACACGGTGGGTAGTGGCGAATCGGCACAGAGCGGCGGCGATCGGCTTGTACACGCAGCTAGCAAAGTGCTAGCTGCGTGTAACAAAGCAAAAAGTGTGGAAATCGGCCCACCAGGGGCTGAGAAATCCTCTGCGGCAGCTTACCCTGAGCTTAGCTCTAATGCGGCGGGTAGTGGCAAATCGGCGCGGAGCAGCGGTGATCGGCTTGTACACATAGCTAGCAAAGTGCTAGCTGTGTGTAACAAAGCAAAAAGTGTGGAAATCGACCCCCCAGGGGCTGAGAAATCAGGCAGCTTACCCTGAGCTCAGCTCGGGATTATTGCCCAGGAAGTTAGTCTGAAAACCACTGCGCCTGAGAGGCTCCCTCTGATGTCACCAGGAGTGTATTGCGCAGGGCCAGTATGGTCTATGCCTGTGCATTAAGCTCCTGGTCACATCAGTGGGAGCGAGGTCACGGCAACACAGGCGCTGTAGTTTTCAGACTTTAAAGTCTGAAATTCCAGAAGTGAACCGGAGGCGGGGCCGGAGCATCGGTGAGTGGCTGCGTGGGCACAGGATGTCTGCGGGGGACCATTAGAAGCCCTGGGTAAGTTCAACTCATTTTCCCCCGACCCCCTACAGTATCCCTTTAATAGCTGATGTGTGGTTTGAGACATCACCAAGATAAATTACAGCAGAAACAGGAAACACTAGGAGGAGGGATGGGAGGAGAGATGGGCATCAGAGGAGCGGGAAGACATATTTCTGATAAGGAAGCAGCAGGAGGCTGTTAATGTGTTAATATGTGGTGGGAATGAGAGCCTTTATTTGCCGGTGTCCTTGCGAGTTGCGTTCGGTCGGTGTCCTTGCGAGTTGTGCTTAGCGGAAAAGGTCGCTGGAGGCCGAAAGGAACATGGGTAGATGCTGTGAAAAGGTCAGAGGCCACATAGTAGTTATTTGTAGTATTATATTAATGAAGCCTTCTGGCTTTGTTTACTAGCTTTGTTTTCTTCTGCAATGTTCTAATTTACTCCCCCCCTTTACTCCATTTCACTGCTTCTAAAAAAGCTTGTTTAAAACGCATGGAGCGATTATTAGATGTGATATTTTGTAATCTATATTTAAATATGAAAAAAAGAGTCTCTAATGAACAGGCACCCTGCATAGCATTATTTCCTAACAGTGTACAGATTATAATTACAATTAAGGCACAGTGATTTCTTGATACCTCATTAGAGAATTATAGCAAAAGTTCAAAGTAGCTTTTAGAATCAATCTTCCTGCATAATAGTTATTCATTTTCCAAATTGTGTTCCATACAATGCAGGTTAAAGCGCAATTCTCGCTTCCCTTGAAATAAAAAAGCTAAAATCTCAAGTAAACAATACAAAGCCTGGAACACAATATACGGTATTATTAGTGGACATACTCAGGGAAAATTAAACCCTTTGTGTTCAGTCCATGAGTGGCAAGTACTAATAGGTATAAAGGCTGTATGCGCCTACCACCACATGACTTTAACTGTCATTTATACCTATTCGAATAATTATGCAGCAGGGAGAGGTGGCTGTGCTTCCTAAGACAGGCTGCATTTGAATGGCCAACAGCATAAATGTGCTGAGCCTAATTATAGGCAGGGTTCAAAGCTTGCATTCAAAACAGATGCACCAAAATTAATGTAAGGATGTTAGCTTCCAAAAACAGTTTGCATGCAGATTGTTCTGTACTGGACCCTTCCACCACGATGAGGTCATCCTTCATGGAAGGGACCCTAACCTCTAATTAACAGACAGACATTGGGCTTGATTCACAAAAGAGTGCTAACTGTTAGCACGTCCGTTTTCGCGTGAATTTTCGCATTTTCGCGTGAATTTTCGCATTGCGCGCGATCGCGAATTTTCACGTGAAACGAAAACATCGCGCACAAACGCAAATTTTCATGCGAAATCGATGTCGTTTCCACGCGAAAATTCGCATTTGCACGCAAAAACATTATCGTTTCGTGTGAAAATTCGCGATCGCGCGCAATGCGAAAATTCACGCGAAAACGGCTGTGCTAACAGTTAGCACTCTTTTGTGAATCAAGCCCATAGTGTGAACCTGGGGGCAGTTGGCCATAAAATGGTTTATACATTTTTTTATAGACAACAGGGAAGAGATGGCAGCACTCATAAACCAGGCTGCATCTGAAATGACTACCAACAGAGGCATGCAGAGCCCCCTACAGGCAAATACACACCTTGTGTTCAAAACAAATGCCAGACTATGCAGAAAATCCCTAAACTCAGAATAATTACAGCACAAGATGAACCTGTACTTGCAAACTTCAGCGCTAAGTCCTGATGGTTTCCGAACACTGGCATCATGATAAACCAGGAAGGCTTTCCAGTCACAGAGACCCAATTCACAGAGTCTTAATGCACTTTTCTGTTTAGCTCTTTCATCTAAACACCATTGGAGTGGTCCTTATCACATTGATAGGGCGTTTCACCTCTGTTTCACTTCAGGCAGGTGGGGTGGGCAGTAGACAAGTAGCAGCTGTGTTGGATATAGGGGGATTTTATGTATTGGGTCCATTTGGAAGGTACATGATGTGAGTGTGTAATAGAGGCCTATATTCTTTGGGAACACATATATTACTGAGAGCAATATATTATAATGCTTGACATGTTCAGTAGCTCCTGATGAGTCCTTATGATGAAACATGTCGGGCGGGGCTTAGGCACGGAAGTAAGAGCCCAGTAAGAGATAGAAGGCATGGGTATACCAAATGGCGTCCCGATCTGGAGAGGTGACCGCAGCGCACACGGACACCACTGGCAGACACAGAAGGGAGACATAATGGCACCTGGAGCCCAGCCTGACGGGGGAGAGCCCGTGTTAAAACTCTGTGCCCTTGAATCAAGTCATCTTATTGTAAGTGCAATAGATTTTTATAGCTCAATAAATATATACGGTTTTACACTATGTGAGGTTTTTTTCCTACTTTACAGAAATAATCTGTGATGCATGGAGGTACTTATATGAGGAGGTAACCTTTTCAAGTGGATGATCCAGAGGAGGTGGGGGACGGCCCTAAGTGTCCCAATGTGCAACTAGGCCTGGTTAAGGTCATATAATCTGGTGAGTCTGTTTCCTTATGGTGTGGTGGTGGATAATCTTATGAAGATACCACAGACGGCAGATTACAAGCACACAACCATAGGGAAACGTGATTGGGACTCTCATTAGTAGCACTAGCACACAAATCCAATGTATTGGGTTGTGTAGGCGCTACCTTCTCTAAAAAGACTTTTTATTGTACACAGAAGGAGCTGCTCCAACTTTTATTCTTTTATTATTGTATTTGTACATTTTCAGGAAACTTGGTTGTAGCGCTCATCTCTATCACATTATTATAATAAAGCAGACAGCTCAGAATCCTTCACTTTACATTGCTGTCTCTAGTAACACTCCACTTAACGACAGCTCTTAGACCAGGTGACAATTCCTCACGCACTTTACAGTTGTTATCACTTGTATTCCTCTCTGTGAATTAAAATATGACTTTAAGGAGACTCTGTAAAAAAAATGTCATCCTTATTTCTTCTATCCTATAAGTTCCTATACCTGTTCTAATGTGCTCTGTCTATCTGAAGCCTTTCCTATTTGCACAGTGGCTGTATTATCTCTGTTATATGATCTAATCTTCTCTCCTCTGTCAGCTCTCTCGGGCTCAGGCAGTCAGGCTGGAATGTGCAGGGCTGCTTGTGATTGGATAGAAGTTATACAAACCCTCTCCAGGCCCCTGCACACTCTGTATGACTCACACACTGAGATACTCTCAGCCTATCACTTGGTATGTCTTTTGTTTGTAAACACTGGATAAAAACAGCAATTACAAGCCAGGATTGCAGCAGGGAGTGGCAGAAACAGCGAAGAGGGGCCCAGCCAAACATAATGAATAGAATGGTATGCTTTTTATTGTAAGAATTTTACAGTACAGATTCTCTTTAAGTTTAGGATTCGGTCATTAATTTAAAAATTCAGTCGTTAACTTGAGGAATCACTCTTTAACTTAAGGAGATAATCCTTGTTTTAGGGTTTGCCTGAGGTAAATTGCTTAGTGAATACTACATACTTCATGACTTATCACCATGGTGATAACAGTAAAACAGCTCAGTATCATTATTAAAGACAGAAGATAAGCTTAGTGAATTGTGGCCAATGCTTGTTTGCCTCTGATGAAGGGGTCTGTAGAACCGTGAAACAAACTCCAGGCTCATTAGTACCGCCCATTAGTATATTATTTATTATACTTTATAGACTTTTATGTTCTGGATTCCCAGTTGTTTGTTGTTTCATACATTTTATAAACTGTTGTTTACTTTGTCTCCTAAAAACTCAGTTACTCAGCATACAGGCGTTTTCCTTTGTATCAGTGGAGTGATATGGACCCCGGGGGACTTTCCACCCATGTGGACCCCTGTGAAGTTCCATCCTCTAGAGGCGGATTTATCTTTTTACTCCAGTAATATAAGTGCAATAGCACAACTATTCTTTGCAAATGAAAGGCTTGGTACCTTCTCGAGGAGCTGTTTGTTCTATTTGAGCAAAGTTTTTCCATCTAATTTCAAGATAATTTGTCTTAGCGTAAATATTTAGCCTTCCACAGAAAAAAACAAAAAAACAAAAACTTTCTTTCTTTCTTTTTTTGTATTTTACTTTGTAATCATGTATTCATAGCAATAAGTATTCACAGATTTGCACAGGGATGCATTATCACTTCTGCTTATAAAAGCACGGCAGGAGAAGCACTTGAGCTATTTTTTCCCCTCCTTGTTCTATTTTTAAAGCCAGTTGTCCAGTTGAATAAATACTCAGACAGGAATGTCATTTTCTAAAGTATATTTATTTTTAGAGACTTTTCGAGGTAAGCTCTCTTAACGATTTTAATGCACGCCTGCCTTACTTGCTTCTGACAGTTCTGAAAAATAAGCAAAATATGTGGAGTGCGATACAAATATAACTTCGCCCGGCTCTGGAAACAGCTCTCCTCTCACACAGGTTCCATGGAAATTTACATTTTTCTGTATATCCAGCCTCATTGTTCAGAGAGATGAGAGATTAAAACAAGAGGCGGTCATCACCCTATCCCACCTCCCATGTCTCCTACTTCTGGAAAGTTATTACTATATTAGCAAATACTGAAGATGTGACTGGGGGAAACATGGACCATGTAGTTACGAATATTCATAGCTGCCCTGGTGAGTAGACTACAAAAAGTATAGATTTTTGGAAGAGACACTCAAATTACTATAAACTGCCCCTCTTCTCTTAAAGTGAACCTCCAGACTAAAAATCGACTCAGCAGCACTGAAAAGGCCTGGCGTTTCTTTAACAGTTTCACAGCATCAGAACTTTGTTTTTCTTACATAAGCCTCATTTTTAGCTGCACAGAAGAAATCTGCCCGGGCATTTTCCCCCTGATGCTGTGCAAAGCATGATGGGATTTCTGATGATGTTGTTCTTGTTCTGCTGTTTTGGCGCAATTTTTTTTTTTTAATTTTGAATTTGAGATTTGAAGCCTAGCTCGCAAAGCTGGGAGGGGTGATCAGGACACAGGGCAGTTGGAACTGTGTCTCATGCTCCCTGTCACCTCCTTTCAACCAAAAAGATGGCTGCCCCCATGAAAAAGATGGCTGCCCCCATGAAGTCACAAACATTTGCCTGTTCTTTTAAAACAGGGTGGGTAAGAGATTATATTACCTATCTATTTTAATTAACATCACTAATGTAACTTAATGACAGTATGTTTGTTTGGGCTGAAGTTCCCCTTTAAAGGATCTTGTAAATTGGGTCTCTGGGGCTCTGGTGAGCCCTTCTCATTTATTGTGGTGACGTTTGCAAGTTTGCTGTGCTGAACTTTGCAAGCACCTGTTTATTCTATGATCAGTGGTGTAACTGAGACATGGCACAAGCATCGCACAAGTACCTCCAGCTCAAATGTCTCTGACTTAATCTGGCCATGGCTAGTGTTGGGCGAACACCTAGATGTTCGGGTTCGCGAACGTTCGCCGAACATCGCCGCGATGTTCGGGTGTTCGCGCCGAACTCCGAACATAATGGAAGTCAATGGGGACCCGAACTTTCGTGCTTTGTAAAGCTTCCTTACATGCTACATACCCCAAATTTGCAGGGTATGTGCACCTTGGGAGTGGGTACAAGAGGGAAAAAATATTTGAAAAAGAGCTTATAGTTTTTGAGAAAATTGATTGTAAAGTTTCAAAGGAAAAACTGTCTTTTAAATGCGGGAAATGTCTGTTTTCTTTGCACAGGTAACATGCTTTTTGTCGCCATGCAGTCTTAAATGTAATACAGAGAAGAGGTTCCAGGAAAAGGGACCGGTAACGCTAACCCAGCACAAGCAGCAGAACACGCGATGGAACAGGAGGAGGCGCAGGAGGAGAAGGCCATGCTTTTTGAGACGCAACATCCCAGGCCTTGCATGAGGACAAATAGCGTGCGGATATAGCAATGCTTTTTGCCGCCATGCAGTCATAAATGTAATAAAGATGAGAGGTTCAATAAACAGGGACCGGAAACGCTAACCCAGCAGCAGCAGCAGCAGCAGCACACGTGATGGAACAGGAGGAGGCGCAGGAGGAGAAGGCCACGCTTTTTGAGACACAACATCCCAGGCCTTGCATGAGGACAAATAGCGTGCGGATATAGCAATGCTTTTTGCCGCCATGCAGTCATAAATGTAATAAAGATGAGAGGTTCAATAAACACACAATAAACATACACAGAGTGGCAGTAAACACAATGCTATATAGTGTGGGTGAGCGGTGTATTACTGTTCCCAGCAGACACAGAGTGGCAGTAAACACAATGCTATATAGTGTGGCTGAGCGAGGTACACAGAGTGGCAGTAAACACAATGCTATATAGTGTGGCTGAGCGAGCGCTGTACTACTGTTCCCAGCAGCGACACACAATGACTGGGGGGACCCTGGCTAGCGTGGCTGGAGCGCGAACTGCCCTGCCTGCCTACCCAAAGCTAAACCCACAGACAAATTGCGGAGATATGACGTGGTTCGGGTATTTATTTACCTGAACCACGTGACAGTTCGGCCAATCAGAGCGCGTTCGAGTCCGAACCACATGACCCGTTCGTCCAATCACAGCGCTAGCCGAACGTTCGGGGAACGTTCGGCCATGCGCTCTTAGTTCGGCCATGTGGCCGAACGGTTTGGCCGAACACCATCAGGTGTTCGGCCGAACTCGAACATCACCCGAACAGGGTGATGTTCTGCAGAACCCGAACAGTGGCGAACACTGTTCGCCCAACACTAGCCATGGCCACCACTGCACCGATATACAAGCAGACAGAGACCCTCGGGAGAGAACAGATGCCTAGGTTAGTGTTTGTACACATACACCTATATATGGGCTCCCCCCTCCCTGTTTTTTTTCCCTGGATTTCTCTTTAACCATTTCACCCCAAGGCGGTTTTTACCCTAACGGACAAGAGCGATTTTCACCTTTCAGTGCTCATCCCTTTCATTTGCCAATATAGCTTAATCACTACTAATCATCATGGCATGATCTATATCTTGTTTTTTTCACCACAAATTGGGCTTTTTGGGGTTGATATTTGTTTTCAGTAATTACTTTATTTTCTATGCATTTTCATACACTATTTCTCCAATGTCATCCCCTATGGTTTTAATATAAACACTGCTACTGTACATAAAACCCACACATTTTATCTGCCCATTTGTCCTGGTTATCAAAAGATTTTAATTATGTCCCTAGTACAAAGTATGTTGACAATATATCGTTCGGAAATAAAGGTGTATTTTTTTTTTGGTGGTTATTTTTTTCACAATTTTCACGTGCACGTGCAGGGGGATGCACGTGCACCCGCGGGAGCGCGCACGTGCACACGCACAGCGGCAGCAGCACTGTCTGACTTATAAAAACGTCCTGGAGCCATTAAGTCAGCATGTCATTAAGTGGTGAAATAGATTTTCAGTACTTTACTGTTGAAAAAGTACCAAAAAGTAGGTGAAAAGGTACTATCAAAATTATTCTGAGTATTTTATTGCTTGTTATTGGTGATGATGTGACCGTTCGGCCAGATTTGTGAGATCAAAAGTAATGGGAAGGTAATTATTGATTGTTCCCATGAACGGTTTAATTTTACATACAGTCTCAAAAGAGTTTTAGTCGTATATATATGCTCGATTGAACGTGATCGAAGTATAGCACATTTTCCTGTTTTACACATTCATGGCAGGAAGTGATGTCAGAAATGATTGGAAGTTAATGATTACGAAGTACGGTTACTAGGAGAAGGGGGAAAACTACAATTCATGCCCCTGCCCCTCCCCCCCGCCAAACCTTTTGATAAGGCCCCCAATGTTCACCCTTTCCCTTGTCTAATTCTTGTGACCCTCTCAGCCAGGGGCTCCCAGCCATCATCTCCACACCCATAACAAGTGTAGCCACAAAATCACCTGATCTGAGGGATGGGCCCCTTCATAGGAGGAAATGAAGTTGAAGTTGGGACCCCCTTACAGCTCTGGGTCCCCCTGCAGTCACAGGGCTCCCTTCTAGTTATGCCCCTCCTGTGGAGGTATCCATTCAGAGCTGTATCTAACTGGAGGTGCCCGATGTAGAATAAATATGTATATGGTATATCCACTACAAACACTTCACAGGTATCCTACCTTGTGGATGCTGCAATCTGGACAAAGAGGATTATGGGAATATTATAAAATTCAAATCGTTTTTAATATTTGCACGATACAACGCGTTTCACGGCAATAGCCGCTTCCTCGGGTCAGTAACCGTGCTTCCATGAAGGAGTGTCTATGCGCCTCAGACGCCGTAGGAAACCTCCCGGTCTCCCTGTGATTTCATTTCCACAAGTCTGCATTGATATCCATTCAGAAGATTGCTCTAATAGTTGCACTGATGGGAATGGGAATAGTGGAAAGTTAAAGATTGAAACTTCACACTAAGGTGGGGGATGAGCCTCCGATTTCACATTTTCTAGACTAGAACATGTTAAAGAGACACTGAAGCGAAAAAAAATGATGATATTATGATTTGTATGTGTAGTACAGCTAAGAAATAAAACATTAAGATCAGATACATCAGTCTAATTGTTTCCAGTACAGGAAGAGTTGAGAAACTCCAGTTGTTATCTCTATGCAAAAAAGCTATTAAGCTCTCCGACTAAGTTAGTCATGGAGAGGGCTGTTATCTGACTTTTATTATCTCAACTGTAATTGAACTGTTTACTTTTCCTCTGCCAGAGGAGAGGTCATTACTTCACAGACTGCTCTGAAAGAATCATTTTGAATGCTGAGTGTTGTGTAATCTGCACATATTATAGAATGATGCAATGTTAGAAAAAACACTATATACCTGAAAATAAAAGTATGAGAATATTTTCTTTGCTGCTAATCTTCTAGTAATTATTCATAGTACACAACCAATTCATTATATCATATATTTTTTTTCGCTTCAGTGTCTCTTTAAGCAGTGTTGCTCGGATACCCCCGATCATGGACTCAAATAAATCCGGCCACGGCAGTCATAAAATGCGGATAAGCCGTGATTGTGATCCGGATTTGAAACTGATTGACAAATTCATGATCACGGGTTTGTGATCCGGATTTGACTTTAACATTAATAGCAATGCCCCCGTACATGCCCAAATCCCCAGAATTGCATGGGTTATAAAGGTGATCAGTGGCTACAACTTAAACAGTTTTTTTTTTTTTCAAAAATATCTTATAGTTTTTGAGAAAATCTAATTTAAATTTCCAATGAAAAAGTATTAGTGATTAAATCCACCAAAACCCACTGACTTTAACAGTTAATAGCAACACCCCCTTACATGCTATAAACACCAAATTTGTAGGATATGTCAAGTAGAACAGTGGGAACAAGGGAAAAAAAATTCCAAAAAGACCTTATAGTTTTTGAGATAATCGATTTTAAAGGTTCAAGGGAAATTTCGAAGGAAAAAAGTATGCATGTAAATGCAGTAAATACATTAACTGTCTTTTACCACATTTGTATGTATACTATTTTCCTCTGAACATTTAAAATCAATTATCTCAAAAACTATAAGGTCTTTTTGGGAAAAAATGTTCCCTTGTTCCTGCTGTTCTACTTAAAGAGAGTCTGAAGCGAGAATAAATCTCGCTTCAGACCTCATAGATAGCAGGGGCATGTGTGCCCCTGCTAAACCGCCGCTATCCCGCGGCTTAACGGGGGTCCCTGATCCCCCAAATCTCCTCCGTACAGCCGGGGAGCGCTTCCTGGTTGGGGCAGGGCTAACCGCCGCAGCCCTGCCCCACGCTCGTCTGTCAGACGCGTATCTCCGCCTCTCCCCCGCCCTTCTCAGTCTTTTTTCACTGAGAGGGGCGGGGGAGAGGCGGCGATGCGCCGCTGATAGACAGCGACTGGAGGCAGGGCTGCAGCCGTTAGCCCTGCCTCCAGGAGCTAACAAGTCTGCGACCAAGTGTTGCAGTGGGGGGTTTGGGGGTGAAGGGACCCCCGTTTAGCCGCGGGATAGTGGCGGTTTAGCAGGGGCACTCATGCCCCTGCTATCTATGAGGTCTGAAGCAAGATTTATTCTCGCTTCAGAGTCTCTTTAATATAACCTTCAAATTTGGTATTTATGTAATGTAAGGTAGCTTGGCTATTAAACGCTAAAGTCAGCTGCTTTTCAGCTTATAATCACGGCTCATTTTTCTGTGATTACGGCCGTGATCACGGGCCGAATACGTGAAATAACGGCCGCATCCGTGATTGAATTCCGTGATCGATTCACGATGTCGGATAGTGAAAAAATGTTTGTGAATCAGAGCTATGCCATAATCACGGATTGTATCCCAGCAACACTGATTTTCAGCCAATCAGGAGACTCAGAAGCACTAGACCATAGAATGTAGAATTTTCCTATCGGGAATTGGATTACTGCGGTCAGTTTAGAAGAGTCAGAAGAGTTAGGAAATATGGAGGCCAACTACAGCGCCGTTCAGCACCAAACCTGTGAACAGGGTCAGAGGGAACTCATTTCATGTGACTCTGATCCTTCCTGCTTTAGAATGAGGAAGTATGGAGTCGTAGGGAAACAAGGCATGGGTATCATAAGTGAGTGAACTCCCTCTGGCCCTGTCCGCTGGTTCAGTGCTGAATGGTGCTGAGGTGAATTCAGAATGATGTTCCAAATTCTAACATTAGTCTTCAGTAGTGTTGGGCGAACACCTGGATGTTCGGGTTCGGGCCCGAACCCCAAACTCAATGCAAGTCAATGGGGACCCGAACATGCCGCAATACGGCCCCCCTATGGCTGGCAGGGGTGTACGCGTCACGCGTACCCTCGTATGCGTCATCACGTAGAGAACGTGAGGTCAGAGAAAGGGCGGAAGTACCACAAGGGTACTACCGCTGAACCGCCCGCTGCCCGGCCTCAACGCGTCCTACTCGGACTCCTCCTCCTCACTCACACCACTGCCAGCCAGCCACTGCAGCAGCCACCACCGGTACTATTTAACGTTACGCAAACTTCTTTATGGGGAAGCGGGCAGAGGGGGGAGCGCTAGCGGAGGGGGTGGGGGGAATTTCCGCCCCCCCCCGCGATCGGGGCATGCTCCCCCCTTATGCCTGCGACCCCATAGGGGGGCCGTATTCGGCCGAACAGGGGCCCTGTTCGGCCGGGCATTGAGCAGTTCACACCATCAGGTGTTCGGCCGAACTCGAACATCACCCGAACAGGGTGATGTTCTGCAGAACCCGAACAGTGGCGAACGCTGTTCGCCCAACACTAGTCTTCAGCACTTGCTGCAAAACGTGGCCACCTGCTTACTTGTCTCTGGAAGCCATTTTAACCACTAAATAAGGTGGTATTCAGAGTCGTGCATTGTTTTGGGGGATCTTCTGCTAGAAACTTTTCTTTTTCTCGTGTCCCAGCGGAGGAAATTCAGCACTTTGATTTTTTGGCTGCTTTGGCATTGGTTGCAGTTGGAAGATGTCACATTTCATGGGGGATTCATTCCTTTTAGCGCAGCGAAGCTGAATATTGGCTTTATGTGAGCGATAAGTGCCGCGTCTCTAAAGGAAAACGCCAGCGTGAGCTTCTCCTGATTCCGTCTCGGGGACTCGCAGCTCGTTTGAAGAAGTGCTTTTTATGTACTAGTTTGTGTCGGTTTTGCAGCTTCCTACGGCTTCTTGCTTGAAATGAATCGCGACAGACAGTAAGGTAACTCAATGAAATATAGATAAAACCCGTGTTGTACCTAAAGATCATTTGCCTCCTGTGAAGATTCTGCTTATCACAGCTACATTTCCCTCTTACATATATTTCTATGCTTTAGTTGTGTCTTCCTACAGCTTAACTTTCATGCAGTAAATCATAATAAGTAAACATTAAAGCACAATTCCGCCTAAAGATATGGATGCAGGGTTTTACACCTTCACCTAGAGCTGGATTTCTGTAAAGGCCACATAGGCCCGGGACTTGAGCGCAAAGCCAAAAAGGGCACCTGGACATGGAAGAGGAGATGCTACATGTGAAAGAGGAGGCTGAAACAGGGGAGCAACACATAAAAAGGGAAACTGATGTCCAAGGAAGCTGTTTGTGAAAGAGAGGGGCTGCGGTACATGGATGATACACATGGAAGAGGGGGCTGCACATGGAATGGGAGGGGCTACAGTACATGGATGATACACATGAAAGAGGGGGCTGCACATGGAATGGGAGGGGCTACAGTACATGGACGCTACACATGAAAGAGGGGGCTGCACATGGAATGGGAGGGGCTACAGTACATGGATGATACACATGAAAGAGGGGGCTGCACATGGAATGGGAGGGGCTGCTGTACATGTATGTTACACATGGAAGAGGGGGCTGCACATGGAATGGGAGGAGGCTGCTGTATATGGATGATACACATGGAAGAGGGGGCTGCACATGGAATGGGAGGGGCTACAGTACATGGATGATACACATTGAAGAGGGGGCTGCACATGGAATGGGAGGGGGCTGCTGAACATGGATGTTACACATGGAAGAGGGGGCTGCACATGGAATGGGAGGGGGCTGCTACAGATGGATGATACACATGGAAGAGGGGGCTGCACATGGAATGGGAGGGGCTACAGTACATGGATGATACACATGAAAGAGGGGGCTGCACATGGAATGGGAGGGTGCTGCTGTACATGGATGATACACATGGAAGGGGGGCTGCATGTGGGATGGGAGGGGCTACAGTACATGGATGATACACATGGAAGAGGGGTCTGCACGTGGGATGGGAGGTGGGGCGCTGCTGCACATGAAAGGCAAAATAAAACATACTTGGCCTGGGGGCACAAAATAATAAATCCAACCTTGCCTTCACCTAGCAAAGGTTATGGTTGCCATTATTACTCCTCCATACCAGTTTATTCTTGGTGGGAAGTTTAGGAGACCTAGTGCTCCATCTCCGCACCCTCCATCCAGGAAGCAATGTCATTAGATCAGAGAACAGAACAGAGCTACAGAGACTAAGGACATCATCATGTGGGTGAAGTTTAATGTGTGGGAGGTTCAGGACACGTTGGTAGGGCCACTTGACACAGCATTTGAAGCCGGGATCAGAAGATCCTCATTTGATCTCTATACACAATTTTTACTCCATGTGCCCTCTTTGTTTATTGAATTTTTTTTTTACTTGTTTAATAAATGTCACACTATCAGAAGCTATTGTGCTTTCTCTTTGCTTGCGCTCTCACTCTATTGTGTCCTGGAATGTTATTAATTTCATAGCTTGCTCTCTGTTATACATTTTATTCATCGTGTATTCATCATTGTACTAGTGATGGGAAATCCAGCTCTTTTCAATGAATCAATTCACTCGATTCAACTCATTAAAAAGAACCGGATCATGAACCGAATCATTTGATTTATTTGGGAGGGTGTGGCTAGCAGTAACTCTTTGCTAGTCACTCCCCTCCCCTGCTAATTGGCCCAGACATGTATTATTCCTCCTCCTGGCTCCTCCTCCCTTAGCTGTGTGGCCCTTTTCCACTAGCTGTGTTTTTGCCAAAAACACAAAACGCATGTGTTTGTTGATTCTTAAGTGCAGCCTGTTTAAAATCATAATCCTGGGTGGCCATTTCCACTGCTGCATTCCGATTTTTTAAAAGACGGAAACGCATGTCTGTGCGACTATGATGCGTTTCAATGTAAAGTATAGGAACATATGGAAAACGCATAGAAATGCTTTTGCGTTTTGTATTGATTTAACCACTAGTATCTATTTTCAAAAACCAAGACAACACTTGCCGATCAGAAAAACGCGAATGCAAAAAAAAGCACAAAAAACGCACATCAAAATTGATCAAAAACGCAAACACATGTATTTGCGTTTTGCAGTGGAAAAGGACCCTGACTCATCCACTGAACTGATTCGGTTCAGAGTGATGAGTCGGATCACTCAACTCACAGGAAAGAACCAATCACTTATGAACCGGACATCACTATTTTGTACCAGTGTCCATATTTAATGTATATCATTGTCTGTATCATTATGTATCCCTTGTTTGTTTTCTTACATTGTACAGCGCCACGGAATATGTTGGCGCTTTATAAAGAAATAATAATAAATAGTATATATATTTTTTATGTTTGTTATTCAATATGCCACAGTAACTAGCCACTCCCCTGGTGAGTAGATGCAGCACAATTACCAATAGCAGTCAGCCACTGTCAGGGGGAAAGCTCCTGTCCTTGATAAGCTTCACTTCAACAGCACTGCGGAATATTGTACAGCAAGCGTCAAGAAGCCACTTACTGAAGCAGCTCCCCCAATATGGTTAGCATAGCGCTCGCTGCCCAGGAAGGTCTGGAGGTCCCCACAATCCTAACCTTCACTTCTGAGAATCATTTAAAGCAGAACGTTTTGTTTGATATAATACCATTTATTGGTTAGGCTAAATTTAAATTAATAGTGTAATTTTAAAGAGAAACCGTAAACAAGAATTGAACTTCATCCCAATCAGTAGCTGATGCCCCCTTTCCCATGATAAATCTATTCCTATTCACAAACAGATCAGCAGGGGGCTCTGTATGGCTGATATTGTGGTGAAACCCCTCCCACTGTGTGATGTCAGCACCTCACAGCACTGAGGTCCTGACATCACACTGTGGGAGCCTTGTTGCATTGTGGGAAATGACAGCTGTTTACAACGGGCAAAAAAGCAAGCAGCATCTCCTTTCAGTGACTTCACCTGCCAGCAGTAAAAATGTCACCATGTGATAAATGTCAGAATGTAAATCAGGAAAAAAGAAAAAAGATGAAGGCCGACACCATCCAGTAATTAAAGCTCAGTATTTAATTCAAAAAGACATCATGACATGTAAACGACGTTTCGGAGGAAGGACCTCCTTTCTCAAGTTCCTGTCAGTGTCTAAAATACATCATATCATACCCTCTATAAATACCTAACACCATGGAAAATCAACCAATCACATCCTTAGTGTCGCCTGTGGCGACCAATCCCCTCTCATCTCGCTCACGCGGACCTGATGGGGAACTATCGTATGCGTACAAGGTGTGCGCACAAACTGAAGAGCTTGCCAGGCGGCAGGGCGGAGAGACGCAGCAGACGCCACGCCCACGCATTGCCGACCTATAGGAAGAGCTTCCCGTGATGACAAATCATCTAGGTCCGCCCCTAACAGAGACGGACCTGATGGGAAATAGGATGCTCCCTCGGCGGCACCAAGTACCGCCCATAGGTCGTGCATGACGTACGCCAAGCATCTTCAAGACTACACGCTGTGTATTGCTCCTGTCCTTTATTGCCTGAAGAAGCGGGTCCTTGCCTGCGAAACGCGTTGCGACTTTTTACTGGGAGTAATTGAATAAACTGTATATAAGTTTTGAAAATCGACAGCCGTTTTGTCTGTTTATGGTTGGCTGGTCCACCACTGCAACCAAAACAATTTTAAACCTTTTAGCTACTTTTATCCTTTCGGCGCCTCTGTACACCTTTGCGCATCCAGAAGGGTGATCTACCCTACAATTTTCCTCTATCCACAGAGAGCGACGTCTTAATCCGGAGTGGGGACAGGCTTGTTCTCCCCACCTGCCTGAACAGTGGTTGCGTTGGAGGCAACCCTGGTTTGTGAGTATAATACTTGCATTTCATACTACATCCCATCCCCTTCCCCTATTAATACATACTACACTATATTGGGCTCTCGGTCTTCTATCTTTTATCTCTCTGCTGTAATCAATGACTAAAGCCCCATTCACACTACGGGAAAAAACAGTGTTTTCCAGAACACAGGAACATGCAAATCAGATGGTGAATGCATTCTATGTAAATAATGCATGATAGGAAGTGTTCACATCGTCAATTGGAACTCTAATGTGCATGGACTGGACTGCAAATGCAAAGTCCCGATCTGCTGCATTATTCTACAGCTACAAACACTGCAAATCACATGCAATAGAAGCCTGTGGGATCGGAGGGTGTCTGTTCCCACTAGGCTGGTTGCCAAATGGAAAATGTAAACTTGTCCCATGTACTCAATTTCCTGCCGCTGCTTGATTCACTGCAGGGGATCAGACACAAGCATGGGGCATCCCTTTGGTTTGTAAAAGACCAATGGGAATCCTACTGCAGCAGAGACATTCTCATTGGCTCAAGGTGGACCAATGCGAATGAATCCCCTCTGTTGCTAGGTAGAATTCACGTTCATTTATTACAATCCAGCAGGATCTCTGATTGGTTGTGGGGTGAGTCGGGATGGCGGTGGATAGGGCGGATGGTGGCGGAGGGTGTGCAGCGCTTCCTGTGGTGGATGTACTTACCTCAGTGTTCCACATCCGCTGCGTTTGTGTCGCAGTGTGAACCAACCCTTACTCTATAAGGGCCCTTTTCCACTAGCGGCGATTGTGATGCTGAATCGCAAAATCGCAAACCGTTGGTGATTTTTAAATCGCCACGGTTTCATTTTAGCATATGAATCACGGTAGGTAATTTCCACTACCGCGATTCATTTTTTACTCAAGCGCGATCCCGCCGCGGAGCGATTTTTGCTGCAATTTTGCTATGCAGTGCATTGCACAGCAAAATCGCGATCGCAAACACCGGGAAAATGTGTAACTTTGCAGAATCGCAATAACTAGCGTTTAGCTCGAACGCTTGCGATTGCTAGTGGAAAAGGGCCCTTACACTCTACTGCTACTATAAAAAGAGAAATAAACAGATGGTCAATGAGATTAGAAAAATCCCAGCTCTCTTCAAACTTAATGCAAAATGTATGCAGCTAAAGTACAGCTAATCAAGTGCTCTTCAGCTCCGTACTATGTGAAATAAACCTGCACTTAAAGGATACCCGCAGTGACATGTGACATGATGAGATAGACACGTGTATGTACAGTGCCTAGTACACAAATAACTATGCTGTGTTCCTTTTTTTCTTTCTCTGCCTGAAAGAGTTAAATAGAAGGTATGTAAGTGGCTGACTCAGTCCTGACTCAGACAGGAAGTGACTACAGTGTGACCCTCACTGATAAGAAATTACAACTATGAAACACTTTTCTAGCAGAAAATGGCTTCTGAGAGCAAGAAAGAGATAAAAAAGGGGAATTTCTTATCAGTGAGGGTCACACTGTAGTCACTTCCTGTCTAAGTCAGGACTGAGTCAGCCACTTACATACCTGATATTTAACTATTTCAGGCAGAGAAAGAAAAAAAGGAACACAGCATAGTTATCTGTGTACTAGGCACTGTACATACACATGTCTATCTCATTATGTCACATTTCAGTTGGGGTATCCTTTAAGCTGGAAATATTAGTATCTGATTGACAACAGCAACAACAATAATAATAATAATAATAATAGTCATGTATAATTAGTCTCTTCTGGTGATAGGTATCCATCGAGCCAACAAAAGCGACTAGACAGGAGACCCTCCAACAGTTGCTTTCTTTCTAGTATCTATACAGTTGTAGGGATTTTCCTGATATTTAGTATATAATGTGTCAGTATAGTACAGTATAAAATTCTTATTTTTCAGCATTTATATAGCGCCAACAACTTCCACCGTGCTGTACAGAGTATATTGTCTTGCTACTAACTGTCCTCAGAGGGGTTCACAACCCAATCCCTACCATAGTCATATGTCGATGTATGCATCGTGTAGTGTATGTATCGTAGTCTAGGGCCAATTTAGGGGGAAGCTAATTAACTTATCTGCATATTATTGGGAAGTGGGGGGAAACCGGAGTACCCAGAGGAAACCCACACAGACACGGGGAGAACATAATAACTCTGTGCAGATATTGCCGTTGCTGAGGTTGGAACTGGGGACTCAGAGCTGCAAGGCGAGAGCGCTAACCACTATGTCACCGTCCTGCCTGCACCGTCCTGCCAGCATAGTATAGGACAGTATATAATGGGTCAGTAACTTAAACAAAAACAAAAAAGACCCCAGGAGGAATTAAACATTTTTTTTAAATATGTTGAGCTTGTTGTCAGCTCTACTTAATGAAATATGTCTATGTTATGACTTTTTTTTCTGAGAAGTACAGCTTGCATAAGACCCCTTCCCTTTGATCTCAGCAGGATGTCTATCGGCTGTCCAAATGTCACCATTAAAATACTCAGCTGAGATGCTTATCTTTATTGCAACCTCTGTTCCCAAGAAACTCCTACAAATAGATTCTGCTTTGATTACCCCTCTAAAATCCTTTGGGATTCGCAAGAAAACAAGGCGGGGGAAGAGGGGGGGGGGGGCATGCAGGCACCCATAACTCAAAGCCAAAGCAATCCTCACATATCTATAAATCAGCTGTATCAGTAAAGGACCCAGAAAACAGAGACAGCTGCCACACTCCCGATTACAACCCCCAACCAGGAGCTAGGAACACAGGCCTCAAAGTTAAGGAAAACAACATTAAAGCAGTACTCTGCAATGCCAGGTCCATAAACAACAAAACAGCAGTTATTCATGATCTAATAGAGGATTCAGATCTAGCTTTAATTACAGAGACATGGTTGGATCAGAACTCAGGACCCACTCTCGCAGCTGCGGTACCAGACAATTACTCAGTTTTACACTGTGAAAGGCAAAACCGCAAGGGCGGAGGATTAGCTCTGTGCTTCAAATCCAGTTTGAATATTAAACCCCTCGCTGTAGCCCCCACCCACTCTTTTAAATGTCTAGCAGCCCAGCTCTCAGCTGGAAAAAAAATAAACATACTGCTTGTCTACCGACTAGTGTTGGGCGAACACCTGGATGTTCGGGTTCGGGAAAGTTCGCCGAACATGGCCGCAATGTTCGGCATGTTCGGGCCGAACCCCGAACTCCCCGAACATCCCGCTTTTGGGGGCCCTATGGGGTCGCAGGCATAAGGGGGGAGCATGCCCCGATCGCGGGGGGGGGGTCGGAAATTCCCCCCACCCCCTCCGCTAGTGCTCCCCCCTCTGCCCGCTTCCCCATACAAAAGTTTGACGAAAGTAAAATAGTACCGGTGGTGGTGGCTGGCTGCTGCAGTGGCTGGCTGGCTGGCACTATGAAGTGACTGAGGAGGAGGAGTCGGAGTAGGACGTGTTGAGGGAGGCCGGGCAGCGGGCAGTTCAGCGGTAGTACCCTTGTGGTACTTCCGCCCTTTCTCTGACCTCATGTCCTCAAGGCGTGACGCGTACCCTCGTATGCAGAGGACGTGAGGTCAGAGAAAGGGCGGAAGTACCACAAGGGTACTACCGCTGAACCGCCCGCTGCCCGGCCTCCCTCAACGCGTCCTACTCCGACTCCTCCTCCTCAGTCACTTCATAGTGCCAGCCAGCCAGCCACTGCAGCAGCCAGCCACCACCACCGGTACTATTTTACTTTCGTCAAACTTTTGTATGGTGAAGCGGGCAGAAGGGGGAGCGCCAGCGGAGGGGGTGGGGGGAATTTCCGACCCCCCCCCCCCCCCGCGATCGGGGCATGCTCCCCCCTTATGCCTGCGACCCCATAGGGGGGCAGTATTCGGCCGAACAGGGCCCTGTTCGGCGGCCAATTAGTAGTTCGGGGCGAACCCGAACTTAAAAGGCCGAACACCATCAGGTGTTCGGCCGAACTCGAACATCACCCGAACAGGGTGATGTTCTGCAGAACCCGAACAGTGGCGAACACTGTTCGCCCAACACTACTACCGACCCCCTGATGGCGGCTCAGCTTTTCTCAAGGAAATAGCAGAACTTGTATCTTGCATAACACTGAAACACCCTAGGTGGATAATTCTTGGAGACTTTAACACATGGGTCGATACACACTCTTCCCAATTTGGAACTAAGCTACTTCTCTCCATGAATGAACTGGGCTTCTCTCAAGCCGTCAACCTCCCTACCCACAAAAAAGGACACACTTTGGACCTCATTTTCCATTCAGAACTCCTAATATCCAATGTGGAAATTGATCCAGTAGTTTGGTCAGACCACCACACTGTCCACTTCTCCTTTACAGCACCGGCTACAAAACACCAAGTGAAATAACTAATAAAATATCATTCCTTGAAAGATTTGACACCCCAACACCTTCAGAACAGCCTCAATCTAGGTGGACTGACAGATCACAACTTCGACCTTGAATCCATGGTCCTTAAATATAACCACGATGTCTCAGCCGCTTTTGACGCCATAGCTCCCTTAAAGATTAAACGTTCCGCACCATTACATCATGCTCGCTGGTTTGACAACTCTATAAAGGAACTAAAGAAACAGGGACGCAGACTGGAAAGAAGGTGGCGCAAACATCAGTCTCCTGATGACAAACTTTCCCTAATTGCTCACCTGAAAAAATATCAAACGATGATTAACAAAAAGAAGTCCTTATTCCTGTCTCACGAAATTGCAAATGCAGCCAACAGACCTGCCCAACTCTTCCGCACGGTTGACAGTTTCTGCAATCCATCTTGCAGGAAATCCAGCATCAGACCTTCACAGGAACTGTGCGAGAAATTTGCCCACTTCTTCTCAGACAAAGTCTCCTCCATACGATCTGCCATTCAATTCACAGCCCCAGAAACCCATGCAGAGCCATATAACAGGTGCAAAAATAGCCTACCACCATGGTCTGATTTTAAGGTAATCACTGAAAAAGACATCTTGGATATCCTCTCAAACCTTCGCCAGATTACCTGCGATCTGGACCCTGGCCCCACTAAGTTCATGTTGAAATGCCCTGAACTATTTACACCGGCATTCCACAAAATAGTCGACGGCTCCTTACAAGAAGGGTGGTTTCCCTCTACTCTGAAAGAAGCAATCGTCAGGCCTCTACTCAAGAAACCATCCTTAGACCCAGATGCTCTAAACAGCTACAGACCTGTCTCAAACCTCCCCTTTCTGGGAAAAGTTATTGAAAAGGCTGTTTACCTCCAACTTGAAGCCAGGCTCTCCAGAAACAACATCCTTGACCCTCTTCAATCTGGCTTCAGGAAATATCACAGCTGTGAAACAGCCCTCACCCAGATTTGCAATGATCTGCTCATTGCAAGAGACAAGGGTCAATGTTCCATCCTGATTTTGCTCGACCTCTCAGCGGCTTTTGACACAGTCGATCATGAAATCTTACTCAACAGGCTACAAGAGTACTGTGGCATAGATGGCATTGTTCTCCGGTGGTTCAACTCCTTCCTGGCTGGCAGAACACAAAGGGTAGCCTTAGGGCCCTTCCTCTCCAACCCTGTACCACTAAAATACGGTGTACCTCAGGGCGCAATATTATCCCCTTTACTGTTCACCATATACATGCTGCCACTTGGAGAAATCATACAAAAACATGGCCTGACATCATTGCTATGCTGATGACACCCAGCTATATTTGTCATTCAAACCTGACGTCACAGACCCTACTCCACAAATAAACGCATGCTTAGCTGAGCTTCAGGAGTGGATGAATAATAATTGGCTAAAACTTAATGCTGACAAAACTGAGGTTCTTGTTATCGAGGGCCAGGGCTCAACAGCAAAGCAGCTCCAGTCTCAACCAACACCGCTAAGGATAGGGAGCTCAGACCTGAACAACTCAGACTGTGTGCGCAGCCTGGGAGTACTGATTGATGGGAAATTAAGCTTCAGGAATCAAATCTCAGCTGTTGTGAAACATTCCTTCTTTCACCTAAGGAATATTGCAAGGATTAAACACCTAATTCCTTCAGAGGATCTTCCAACCCTAGTTCATGCCTTCGTCACATCAAGGTTAGATTACTGCAACGTCCTCTACACAGGCCTGCATAAGAAAGACTTACGCCGCCTGCAATTAGTACAGAATGCCGCCGCAAGGCTGTTAACGAGCCAACCCCGCCATTGCCACATAACACCAACCCTGAGCTCACTCCACTGGCTACCGATAAAATGGAGAATTCTGTTTAAGATTGGCTTACTGACATTCAAATCCTTGCACAATCTGGGCCCTGGATACCTGAAGGACTTGTTGCAACTGCATCACACCCCCCACAATCTTAGATCAAAAGCACGTAACACCTTGGTCACCCCCAGAGTCCACCTCAAAACCTTTGGAGACAGAGCCTTTTGTCATGCTGCCCCTACACTTTGGAACTCCCTGCCACACCCAATCAGGACAGCCCCATCCCTGGAAACATTTAAGTCTAAACTGAAAACCTACCTCTTTAGACTGGCATTCATGAACATCTGACTATCTCCTCTGTAACACAACCCAGCCTGCAACCCTGTATTAATCTGAGACACAGCTATGCGCTTTGAGTCCTGTGGGAGAAAAGCGCTTTACAAATGTTATTGTATTGTATTATTGTATTGTATTGTATTGTAAATAAATAAAACACCCATTATATACCGTTACTATTTACCATTATCCAAACTGTTGATCCTTTATTAATGACTGTTTCTTCTTCATCTTTTCTCTGATTAAATCTGAGCATTAAACAAGCTGCAGCTGATGTTCTGTTGACAAAACCTTTTTATTTAGAGAAAGCTCTGCATGCGCTGTGTGCGAAAGGTCTAGGGAAAGTGTAGCTGGGAGGCAGCTCTGTCACTGCTGCGATAATCAGACAATGTGCCCCCTGGTGGCGATAAGGAAAAAAAATAAATAGACCTGCAGCGCCGCAAGATTGCATAATGCCCATTTTCAATTCTTCAAGAGCTTTGATGGAGCCAGTTTTAATTAGCAAACTTGTGATATCACAAGCAATTGTAATTCCAATTATTTGCTTGCTGGAAGGCAACTTTTGCTACTCCAAATTAGGAAGTCATGTAAATAGGCTAATTAATATACTTTGCCTTATGCTGCTAAAAAACCCACAAAACAAATATGTCAAATTGCAACAAGTAGTGCGCTATAGACTAAATATTTAAAGCTGAGAGTTGGGTCAACATATATTATAGACGTGACTTGTGGGAATTGCTGCTACTTATATGCCTTTGTCAGCAGAATAATGAGAATAGCGCCGAAAAAAATATAACAGGAGATTGGTAGGAAGATAACAGATATCTTTATGTGTGAATGGACCAAAGAGCTTAATGAATTAAATTCAAGCAACACGTAAAAGTGTTGTACTTTCACACCAAGTCAGCAGACACAGCACAACAGAAGGGTAACATCTGCACAAGAATCAGGTGTAAGCAGACATAGCACAACAGTAGGGTAACATCTACACAAGAATCAGGTGTAAGCAGACATAGCACAACAGTAGGGTAACATCTGCACAGGAATCAAGTGTAAGCAGACATAGCACAACAGTAGGGTAACATCTGCACAAGAATCAGGTGTAAGCAGACATAGCACAACAGTAGGGTAACATCTACACAAGAATCAGGTGTAAGCAGACACAGCACAACAGTAGGGTAACATCTGCACAAGAATCAGGTGTAAGCAGACATAGCACAACAGTAGGGTAACATCTGCACAAGAATCAGGTGTAAGCAGACATAGCACAACAGTAGGGTAACATCTGCACAAGAATCAGGTGTAAGCAGACATAGCACAACAGTAGGGTAACATCTGCACAAGAATCAGGTGTAAGCATACATAGCACAACAGTAGGGTAACATCTGCACAGGAATCAGGTGTAAGCAGACATAGCACAACAGTAGGGTAACATCTGCACAGGAATCAGGTGTAAGCAGACATAGCACAACAGTAGGGTAACATCTGCACAGGAATCAGGTGTAAGCAGACATAGCACAACAGTAGGGTAACATCTGCACAAGAATCAGGTGTAAGCAGACATAGCACAACAGTAGGGTAACATCTGCACAGGAATCAGGTGTAAGCAGACATAGCACAACAGTAGGGTAACATCTGCACAGGAATCAGGTGTAAGCAGACATAGCACAACAGTAGGGTAACATCTGCACAAGAATCAGGTGTAAGCAGACATAGCACAACAGTAGGGTAACATCTACACAAGAATCAGGTGTAAGCATACGTAGCACAACAGTAGGGTAACATCTGCACAAGAATCAGGTGTAAGCAGACATAGCACAACAGTAGGGTAACATCTACACAAGAATCAGGTGTAAGCAGACATAGCACAACAGTAGGGTAACATCTGCACAAGAATCAGGTGTAAGCATACATAGCACAACAGTAGGGTAACATCTGCCTAAGAATCAGGTGTAAGCAGACACAGCACAACAGTAGGGTAACATCTGCACAAGAATCAGGTGTAAGCAGACATAGCACAACAGTAGGGTAACATCTGCACAAGAATCAGGTGTAAGCAGACACAGCACAACAGTAGGGTAACATCTGCACAAGAATCAGGTGTAAGCAGACATAGCACAACAGTAGGGTAACATCTGCACAAGAATCAAGTGTAAGCAGACATAGCACAGCAGTAGGGTAACATCTGCACAGGAATCAGGTGTAAGCAGACATAGTACAACAGTAGGGTAACATCTGCACAAGAATCAGGTGTAAGCAGACATAGCACAACAGAAGGGTAACATCTGCACAGGAATCAGGTGTAAGCAGACATAGCACAGCAGTAGGGTAACATCTGCACAGGAATCAGGTGTAAGCAGACATAGTACAACAGTAGGATAACATCTGCACAAGAATCAGGTGTAAGCAGACATAGTACAACAGTAGGGTAACATCTGCACAAGAATCAGGTGTAAGCAGACATAGCACAACAGGAGGGTAACATCTGCACAAGAATCAGGTGTAAGCAGACATAGTACAACAGTAGGGTAACATCTGCACAAGAATCAGGTGTAAGCAGACATAGCACAACAGTAGGGTAACATCTACACAGGAATCAGGTGTAAGCAGACATAGCACAACAGTAGGGTAACATCTGCACAATAATCAGGTGTAAGCAGACATAGCACAACAGTAGGGTAACATCTACACAGGAATCAGGTGTAAGCAGACATAGCACAACAGTAGGGTAACATCTGCACAATAATCAGGTGTAAGCAGACATAGCACAACAGTAGGGTAACATCTGCACAAGAATCAGGTGTAAGCAGACATAGCACAACAGTAGGGTAACATCTGCACAAGAATCAGGTGTAAGCAGACATAGCACAACAGTAGGGTAACATCTGCACAAGAATCAGGTGTAAGCAGACATAGCACAACAGTAGGGTAACATCTGCACAAGAATCAGGTGTAAGCGGACATAGCACAACAGTAGGGTAACATCTGCACAAGAATCAGGTGTAAGCAGACATAGCACAACAGTAGGGTAACATCTGCACAAGAATCAGGTGTAAGCAGACATAGCACAACAGTAGGGTAACATCTGCACACAAATCAAGTGTAAGCAGACATAGCACAGCAGTAGGGTAACATCTGCACAAGAATCAGGTGTAAGCGGACATTGCACAACAGTAGGGTAACATCTGCACAAGAATCAGGTGTAAGCAGACACAGCACAACAGTAGGGTAACATCTGCACAAGAATCAGGTGTAAGCAGACACAGCACAACAGCAGGGTAACATCTGCACAAGAAGAATCAGGTGTAAGCAGACATAGCACAACAGTAGGGTAACATCTGCACAAGAATCAGGTGTAAGCAGACATAGCACAACAGTAGGGTAACATCTGCACAAGAATCAGGTGTAAGCAGACACAGCACAACAGCAGGGTAACATCTGCACAAGAATAAAGTGTAAGCAGACACAGCACAACAGTAGGGTAACATCTGCACAAGAATCAGTTGCAAGCAGACATAGCACAACAGTAGGGTAACATCTGCACAGGAATCAGGTGTAAGCAGACATAGCACAACAGCAGGGTAACATCTGCACAAGAATCAAGTGTAAGCAGACACAGCACAACAGTAGGGTAACATCTGCACAAGAATCAGGTGTAAGCAGACATAGCACAACAGTAGGGTAACATCTGCACACGAATCAAGTGTAAGCAGACATAGCACAGCAGTAGGGTAACATCTGCACAGGAATCAGGTGTAAGCAGACATAGCACAACAGCAGGGTAACATCTGCACAAGAATCAAGTGTAAGCAGACACAGCACAACAGTAGGGTAACATCTGCACAAGAATCAAGTGTAAGCAGACTCAGCACAACAGTAGGGTAACATCTGCACAAGAATCAAGTGTAAGCAGACACAGCACAACAGTAGGGTAACATCTGCACAAGAATCAGGTGTAAGCAGACATAGCACAACAGTAGGGTAACATCTGCACAAGAATCAAGTGTAAGCAGACACAGCACAACAGTAGGGTAACATCTGCACAAGAATCAGGTGTAAGCAGACATAGCACAACAGCAGGGTAACATCTGCACAGGAATCAGGTGTAAGCAGACACAGCACAACAGTAGGGTAACATCTGCACAGGAATCAGGTGTAAGCAGACATAGCACAACAGTAGGGTAACATCTGCACAAGAATCAGGTGTAAGCAGACACAGCACAACAGCAGGGTAACATCTGCACAAGAATCAGGTGTAAGCAGACATAGCACAACAGTAGGGTAACATCTGCACAAGAATCAGGTGTAAGCAGACACAGCACAACAGTAGGGTAACATCTGCACAGGAATCAGGTGTAAGCAGACACAGCACAACAGTAGGGTAACATCTGCATAAGAATCAGGTGTAAGCAGACACAGCACAACAGTAGGGTAACATCTGCACAGGAATCAGGTGTAAGCAGACACAGCACAACAGCAGGGTAACATCTGCACAAGAATCAGGTGTAAGCAGACATAGCACAACAGCAGGGTAACATCTGCACAAGAATCAGGTGTAAGCAGACATAGCACAACAGTAGGGTAACATCTGCACAGGAATCAGGTGTAAGCAGACATAGCACAACAGTAGGGTAACATCTGCACAAGAATCAGGTGTAAGCAGACATAGCACAACAGTAGGGTAACATCTGCACAAGAATCAAGTGTAAGCAGACATAGCACAACAGCAGGGTAACATCTGCACAAGAATCAGGTGTAAGCAGACATAGCACAACAGTAGGGTAACATCTGCACAAGAATCAGGTGTAAGCAGACGTAGCACAACAGCAGGGTAACATCTGCACAAGAATCAAGTGTAAGCAGACACAGCACAACAGTAGGGTAACATCTGCACAAGAATCAAGTGTAAGCAGACACAGCACAACAGTAGGGTAACATCTGCACAAGAATCAGTTGCAAGCAGACATAGCACAACAGTAGGGTAACATCTGCACAGGAATCAGGTGTAAGCAGACATAGCACAACAGCAGGGTAACATCTGCACAAGAATCAAGTGTAAGCAGACACAGCACAACAGTAGGGTAACATCTGCACAAGAATCAGGTGTAAGCAGACATAGCACAACAGCAGGGTAACATCTGCACAGGAATCAGGTGTAAGCAGACACAGCACAACAGTAGGGTAACATCTGCACAGGAATCAGGTGTAAGCAGACATAGCACAACAGTAGGGTAACATCTGCACAGGAATCAGGTGTAAGCAGACACAGCACAACAGTAGGGTAACATCTGCACAGGAATCAGGTGTAAGCAGACATAGCACAACAGTAGGGTAACATCTGCACAGGAATCAGGTGTAAGCAGACATAGCACAACAGTAGGGTAACATCTGCACAAGAATCAGGTGTAAGCAGACATAGCACAACAGTAGGGTAACATCTGCACAAGAATCAGGTGTAAGCAGACACAGCACAACAGTAGGGTAACATCTGCACAAGAATCAGGTGTAAGCAGACATAGCACAACAGTAGGGCAACATCTGCACAAGAATCAGGTGTAAGCAGACACAGCACAACAGTAGGGTAACATCTGCACAAGAATCAGGTGTAAGCAGACATAGCACAACAGTAGGGTAACATCTGCACAAGAATCAGGTGTAAGCAGACACAGCACAACAGTAGGGTAACATCTGCACAGGAATCAGGTGTAAGCAGACATAGCACAACAGTAGGGTAACATCTGCACAAGAATCAGGTGTAAGCAGACATAGCACAACAGTAGGGTAACATCTGCACAAGAATCAGGTGTAAGCAGACACAGCACAACAGTAGGGTAACATCTGCACAAGAATCAGGTGTAAGCAGACATAGCACAACAGTAGGGCAACATCTGCACAAGAATCAGGTGTAAGCAGACATAGCACAACAGTAGGGTAACATCTGCACAAGAATCAGGTGTAAGCATACATAGCACAACAGTAGGGTAACATCTGCACAAGCATCAGGTGTAAGCAGACATAGCACAACAGTAGGGTAACATCTGCACAGGAATCAGGTGTAAGCAGACATAGCACAACAGTAGGGTAACATCTGCACAGGAATCAGGTGTAAGCAGACATAGCACAACAGTAGGGTAACATCTGCACAAGAATCAGGTGTAAGCAGACATAGCACAACAGTAGGGTAACATCTGCACAAGAATCAGGTGTAAGCAGGCATAGCACAACAGTAGGGTAACATATGCACAGGAATCAGGTGTAAGCAGACATAGCACAACAGTAGGGTAACATCTGCACAAGAATCAGGTGTAAGCAGACATAGCACAACAGTAGGGTAACATCTGCACAAGAATCAGGTGTAAGCAGACATAGCACAACAGCAGGGTAACATCTGCACAGGAATCAGGTGTAAGCAGACATAGCACAACAGTAGGGTAACATCTGCACAAGAATCAGGTGTAAGCAGACATAGCACAACAGTAGGGTAACATCTGCACAGGAATCAGGTGTAAGCAGACACAGCACAACAGTAGGGTAACATCTGCACAGGAATCAGGTGTAAGCAGACACAGCACAACAGTAGGGTAACATCTGCACAAGAATCAGGTGTAAGCAGACACAGCACAACAGTAGGGTAACATCTGCACAGGAATCAGGTGTAAGCAGGCATAGCACAACAGTAGGGTAACATCTGCACAAGAGTCAGGTGTAAGCAGACACAGCACAACAGTAGGGTAACATCTGCACAAGAATCAGGTGTAAGCAGGCATAGCACAACAGTAGGGTAACATCTGCACAAGAATCAGGTGTAAGCAGACATAGCACAACAGCAGGGTAACATCTGCACAGGAATCAGGTGTAAGCAGACACAGCAAAACAGTAGGGTAACATCTGCACAGGAATCAGGTGTAAGCAGACACAGCAAAACAGTAGGGTAACATCTGCACAGGAATCAGGTGTAAGCAGACACAGCACAACAGTAGGGTAACATCTGCACAAGAATCAGGTGTAAGCAGACACAGCACAACAGTAGGGTAACATCTGCACAGGAATCAGGTGTAAGCAGGCATAGCACAACAGTAGGGTAACATCTGCACAAGAATCAGGTGTAAGCAGACATAGCACAGCAGCAGGGTAACATCTGCACAAGAATCAGATGTAAGCAGACACAGCACAACAGTAGGGTAACATCTGCACAAGAATCAGGTGTAAGCAGGCATAGCACAACAGTAGGGTAACATCTGCACAGGAATCAGGTGTAAGCAGACATAGCACAACAGTAGGGTAACATCTGCACAGGAATCAGGTGTAAGCAGACATAGCACAACAGTAGGGTAACATCTGCACAAGAATCAGGTGTAAGCAGACACAGCACAACAGTAGGGTAACATCTGCACAGGAATCAGGTGTGAGCAGGCATAGCACAACAGTAGGGTAACATCTGCACAAGAATCAGGTGTAAGCAGACATAGCACAGCAGCAGGGTAACATCTGCACAAGAATCAGATGTAAGCAGACACAGCACAACAGTAGGGTAACATCTGCACAAGAATCAGGTGTAAGCAGGCATAGCACAACAGTAGGGTAACATCTGCACAGGAATCAGGTGTAAGCAGACATAGCACAACAGTAGGGTAACATCTGCACAAGAATCAGGTGTAAGCAGACATAGCACAACAGTAGGGTAACATCTGCACAGGAATCAGGTGTAAGCAGACACAGCAAAACAGTAGGGTAACATCTGCACAGGAATCAGGTGTAAGCAGACACAGCACAACAGTAGGGTAACTTCTGCACAAGAATCAGGTGTAAGCAGACACAGCACAACAGTAGGGTAACATCTGCACAGGAATCAGGTGTAAGCAGGCATAGCACAACAGTAGGGTAACATCTGTCAAGGGATCAGGTGTAAGCAGACATAGCACAGCAGCAGGGTAACATCTGCACAAGAATCAGATGTAAGCAGACACAGCACAACAGTAGGGTAACATCTGCACAAGAATCAGGTGTAAGCAGACACAGCACAACAGTAGGGTAACATCTGCACAAGAATCAGGTGTAAGCAGACACAGCACAACAGTAGGGTAACATCTGCACAAGAATCAGGTGTAAGCAGACATAGCACAACAGTAGGGTAACATCTGCACAAGAATCAGGTGTAAGCAGACATAGCACAACAGTAGGGTAACATCTGTCAAGGAATCAGGTGTAAGCAGACATAGCACAACAGTAGGGTAACATATGCACAAGAATCAGGTGTAAGCAGACATAGCACAACAGTAGGGTAACATCTGCACAAGAATCAGGTGTAAGCAGACATAGCACAACAACAGGGTAACATCTGCACAAAAATCAGGTGTAAGCAGACACAGCACAACAGTAGGGTAACATCTGCACAAGAATCAGGTGTAAGCAGACACAGCACAACAGTAGGGTAACATCTGCACAATAATCAGGTGTAAGCAGACATAGCACAACAGTAGGGTAACATCTGCACAAGAATCAGGTGTAAGCAGACATAGCACAACAGTAGGGTAACATCTGCACAATAATCAGGTGTAAGCAGACATAGCACAACAGTAGGGTAACATCTGCACAATAATCAGGTGTAAGCAGACATAGCACAACAGTAGGGTAACATCTGCACAAGAATCAGGTGTAAGCAGACACAGCACAACAGTAGGGTAACATCTGCACAAGAATCAGGTGTAAGCATACATAGCACATCAGTAGGGTAACATCTGCACAAGAATCAGGTGTAAGCAGACACAGCACAACAGTAGGGTAACATCTGCACAAGAATCAGGTGTAAGCAGACACAGCACAACAGCAGGGTAACATCTGCACAAGAATCAGGTGTAAGCAGACACAGCACAACAGTAGGGTAACATCTGCACAAGAATCAGGTGTAAGCAGACATAGCACAAAAGTAGGGTAACATCTGCACAGGAATCAGGTGTAAGCAGACATAGCACAACAGTAGGGTAACATCTGCACAAGAATCAGGTGTAAGCAGACACAGCACAACAGCAGGGTAACATCTGCACAAGAATCAGGTGTAAGCAGACACAGCACAACAGTAGGGTAACATCTGCACAAGAATCAGGTGTAAGCAGACATAGCACAAAAGTAGGGTAACATCTGCACAGGAATCAGGTGTAAGCAGACATAGCACAACAGTAGGGTAACATCTGCACAAGAATCAGGTGTAAGCAGACACAGCACAACAGTAGGGTAACATCTACACAAGAATCAGGTGTAAGCAGACATAGCACAACAGTAGGGTAACATCTGCACAAGAATCAGGTGTAAGCAGACACAGCACAACAGTAGGGTAACATCTGCACAGGAATCAGGTGTAAGCAGACATAGCACAACAGTAGGGTAACATCTGCACAAGAATCAGGTGTAAGCAGACATAGCACAACAGCAGGGTAACATCTGCACAAGAATCAGGTGTAAGCAGACACAGCACAACAGTAGGGTAACATCTGCACAAGAATCAGGTGTAAGCAGACACAGCACAACAGTAGGGTAACATCTGCACAATAATCAGGTGTAAGCAGACATAGCACAACAGTAGGGTAACATCTGCACAGGAATCAGGTGTAAGCAGACATAGCACAACAGTAGGGTAACATCTGCACAAGAATCAGGTGTAAGCAGACATAGCACAACAGTAGGGTAACATCTGCACAATAATCAGGTGTAAGCAGACATAGCACAACAGTAGGGTAACATCTGCACAATAATCAGGTGTAAGCAGACATAGCACAACAGTAGGGTAACATCTGCACAAGAATCAGGTGTAAGCAGACACAGCACAACAGTAGGGTAACATCTGCACAAGAATCAGGTGTAAGCATACATAGCACATCAGTAGGGTAACATCTGCACAAGAATCAGGTGTAAGCAGACATAGCACAACAGCAGGGTAACATCTGCACAGGAATCAGATGTAAGCAGACATAGCACAACAGTAGGGTAACATCTGCACAAGAATCAGGTGTAAGCAGACACAGCACAACAGCAGGGTAACATCTGCACAAGAATCAGGTGTAAGCAGACACAGCACAACAGTAGGGTAACATCTGCACAAGAATCAGGTGTAAGCAGACATAGCACAAAAGTAGGGTAACATCTGCACAGGAATCAGGTGTAAGCAGACATAGCACAACAGTAGGGTAACATCTGCACAAGAATCAGGTGTAAGCAGACACAGCACAACAGTAGGGTAACATCTACACAAGAATCAGGTGTAAGCAGACATAGCACAACAGTAGGGTAACATCTGCACAAGAATCAGGTGTAAGCAGACACAGCACAACAGTAGGGTAACATCTGCACAGGAATCAGGTGTAAGCAGACATAGCACAACAGTAGGGTAACATCTGCACAAGAATCAGGTGTAAGCAGACATAGCACAACAGCAGGGTAACATCTGCACAAGAATCAGGTGTAAGCAGACACAGCACAACAGTAGGGTAACATCTGCACAAGAATCAGGTGTAAGCAGACATAGCACAACAGTAGGGTAACATCTGCACAAGAATCAGGTGTAAGCAGACATAGCACAACAGTAGGGTAACATCTACACAAGAATCAGGTGTAAGCAGACATAGCACAACAGTAGGGTAACATCTGCACAAGAATCAGGTGTAAGCAGACACAGCACAACAGTAGGGTAACATCTGCACAGGAATCAGGTGTAAGCAGACATAGCACAACAGTAGGGTAACATCTGCACAAGAATCAGGTGTAAGCAGACATAGCACAACAGCAGGGTAACATCTGCACAAGAATCAGGTGTAAGCAGACACAGCACAACAGTAGGGTAACATCTGCACAAGAATCAGGTGTAAGCAGACATAGCACAACAGTAGGGTAACATCTGCACAAGAATCAGGTGTAAGCAGACATAGCACAACAGTAGGGTAACATCTACACAGGAATCAGGTGTAAGCAGACATAGCACAACAGTAGGGTAACATCTGCACAAGAATCAGGTGTAAGCAGACACAGCACAACAGTAGGGTAACATCTGCACAGGAATCAGGTGTAAGCAGACATAGCACAACAGTAGGGTAACATCTGCACAAGAATCAGGTGTAAGCAGACACAGCACAACAGTAGGGTAACATCTGCACAGGAATCAGGTGTAAGCAGACATAGCACAACAGCAGGGTAACATCTGCACAGGAATCAAGTATAAGCAGACATAGCACAACAGTAGGGTAACATCTGCACAGGAATCAAGTGTAAGCAGACATAGCACAACAGTAGGGTAACATCTGTCAAGGAATCAGGTGTAAGCAGACATAGCACAACAGTAGGGTAACATCTGTCAAGGAATCAGGTGTAAGCAGACATAGCACAACAGTAAGGTAACATCTGCACAGGAATCAGGTGTAAGCAGACATAGCACAACAGGAGGGTAACATCTGCACAAGAATCAGGTGTAAGCAGACATAGCACAACAGTAGGGTAACATCTGCACAAGAATCAAGTGTAAGCAGACATACCACAACAGTAGGGTAACATCTGCCCAAGAATCAGGTGTAAGCAGACATAGCACAACAGTAGGGTAACATCTGCACAAGAATCAAGTGTAAGCAGACACAGCACAACAGTAGGGTAACATCTGCACAAGAATCAGGTGTAAGCAGACACAGCACAACAGTAGGGTAACATCTGCACAAGAATCAGGTGTAAGCAGACACAGCACAACAGTAGGGTAACATCTGCACAGGAATCAGGTGTAAGCAGACATAGCACAGCAGTAGGGTAACATCTGCACAAGAATCAGGTGTAAGCAGACATAGCACAACAGCAGGGTAACATCTGCACAGGAATCAGGTGTAAGCAGACACAGCACAACAGCAGGGTAACATCTGCACAGGAATCAAGTGTAAGCAGACATAGCACAACAGTAGGGTAACATCTGCACAAGAATCAGGTGTAAGCAGACATAGCACAACAGTAGGGTAACATCTGCACAAGAATCCGGTGTAAGCATACATAGCACAGCAGTAGGGTAACATCTGCACAAGAATCAGGTGTAAGCAGACATAGCACAACAGCAGGGTAACATCTGCACAGGAATCAGGTGTAAGCAGACACAGCACAACAGTAGGGTAACATCTGCACAGGAATCAGGTGTAAGCAGACACAGCACAACAGTAGGGTAACATCTGCACAAGAATCAGGTGTAAGCAGACATAGCACAACAGTAGGGTAACATCTGCACAAGAATCAGGTGTAAGCAGACATAGCACAACAGTAGGGTAACATCTGCACAAGAATCAGGTGTAAGCAGACACAGCACAACAGTAGGGTAACATCTGCACAAGAATCGGGTGTAAGCAGACATAGCACAACAGTAGGGTAACATCTGCACAAGAATCGGGTGTAAGCAGACATAGCACAACAGTAGGGTAACATCTGCACAAGAATCGGGTGTAAGCAGACACAGCACAACAGTAGGGTAACATCTGCACAAGAATCAGGTGTAAGCAGACATAGCACAACAGCAGGGTAACATCTGCACAAGAATCAGGTGTAAGCAGACATAGCACAGCAGTAGGGTAACATCTGCACAAGAATCAGGTGTAAGCAGACATAGCACAACAGTAGGGTAACATCTGCACAAGAATCAGGTGTAAGCAGACATAGCACAACAGTAGGGTAACATCTGCACAAGAATCAGGTGTAAGCAGACATAGCACAACAGTAGGGTAACATCTGCACAAGAATCAGGTGTAAGCAGACATAGCACAACAGGAGGGTAACATCTGCACAGGAATCAGGTGTAAGCAGACATAGCACAACAGTAGGGTAACATCTGCACAAGAATCAGGTGTAAGCAGACACAGCACAACAGTAGGGTAACATCTGCACAAGAATCAGGTGTAAGCAGACATAGCACAACAGCAGGGTAACATCTGCACAAGAATCAGGTGTAAGCAGACACAGCACAACAGTAGGGTAACATCTGCACAAGAATCAGGTGTAAGCAGACATAGCACAACAGTAGGGTAACATCTGCACAAGAATCAGGTGTAAGCAGACATAGCACAACAGTAGGGTAACATCTGCACAATAATCAAGTGTAAGCAGACACAGCACAACAGTAGGGTAACATCTGCACAGTAATCAGGTGTAAGCAGACACAGCACAACAGCAGGATAACATCTGCACAAGAATCAGGTGTAAGCAGACATAGCACAACAGGAGGGTAACATCTGCACAAGAATCAGGTGTAAGCAGACATAGCACAACAGGAGGGTAACATCTACACAAGAATCAGGTGTAAGCAGACACAGCACAACAGTAGGGTAACATCTGCACAGTAATCAGGTGTAAGCAGACATAGCACAACAGCAGGATAACATCTGCACAAGAATCAGGTGTAAGCAGACATAGCACAACAGGAGGGTAACATCTGCACAGGAATCAGGTGTAAGCAGACATAGCACAACAGTAGGGTAACATCTGCACAAGAATCAGGTGTAAGCAGACATAGCACAACAGGAGGGTAACATCTGCACAGGAATCAGGTGTAAGCAGACATAGCACAACAGTAGGGTAACATCTGCACAAGAATCAGGTGTAAGCAGACACAGCACAACAGCAGGGTAACATCTGCACAAGAATCAGGTGTAAGCAGACATAGCACAACAGTAGGGTAACATCTGCACAAGAATCAGGTGTAAGCAGACATAGCACAGCAGTAGGGTAACATCTGCACAAGAGTCAAGTGTAAGCAGACATAGCACAACAGTAGGGTAACATCTGCACAAGAATCAGGTGTAAGCAGACACAGCACAACAGTAGGGTAACATCTGCACAAGAATCAGGTGTAAGCAGACACAGCACAACAGTAGGGTAACATCTGCACAGGAATCAGGTGTAAGCAGACATAGCACAACAGTAGGGTAACATCTGCACAAGAATCAAGTGTAAGCAGACATAGCACAACAGTAGGGTAACATCTGCACAAGAATCAGGTGTAAGCAGACACAGCACAACAGTAGGGTAACATCTGCACAAGAATCAGGTGTAAGCAGACACAGCACAACAGTAGGGTAACATCTGCACAAGAATCAGGTGTAAGCAGACACAGCACAACAGTAGGGTAACATCTGCACAAGAATCAGGTGTAAGCAGACATAGCACAACAGTAGGGTAACATCTGCACAAGAATCAAGTGTAAGCAGACATAGCACAACAGTAGGGTAACATCTGCACAAGAATCAGGTGTAAGCAGACACAGCACAACAGTAGGGTAACATCTGCACAAGAATCAGGTGTAAGCAGACACAGCACAACAGTAGGGTAACATCTGCACAAGAATCAGGTGTAAGCAGACACAGCACAACAGTAGGGTAACATCTGCACAAGAATCAGGTGTAAGCAGACATAGCACAACAGTAGGGTAACATCTGCACAAGAATCAGGTGTAAGCAGACATAGCACAACAGTAGGGTAACATCTGCACAAGAATCAGGTGTAAGCAGACATAGCACAACAGTAGGGTAACATCTACACAGGAATCATGTGTAAGCAGACATAGCACAACAGTAGGGTAACATCTGCACAAGAATCAGGTGTAAGCAGACATAGCACAACAGTAGGGTAACATCTGCACAAGAATCAGGTGTAAGCAGACACAGCACAACAGTAGGGTAACATCTGCACAAGAATCAGGTGTAAGCAGACACAGCACAACAGTAGGGTAACATCTGCACAAGAATCAGGTGTAAGCAGACACAGCACAACAGTAGGGTAACATCTGCACAAGAATCAGGTGTAAGCAGACATAGCACAACAGTAGGGTAACATCTGCACAACAATCAGGTGTAAGCAGACATAGCACAACAGTAGGGTAACATCTGCACAAGAATCAGGTGTAAGCAGACATAGCACAACAGTAGGGTAACATCTGTCAAGGAATCAGGTGTAAGCAGACATAGCACAACAGCAGGGTAACATCTGCACAAGAATCAGGTGTAAGCAGACACAGCACAACAGTAGGGTAACATCTGCACAAGAATCAGGTGTAAGCAGACATAGCACAACAGTAGGGTAACATCTGCACAAGAATCAGGTGTAAGCAGACATAGCACAACAGTAGGGTAACATCTGCACAAGAATCAGGTGTAAGCAGACATAGCACAACAGTAGGGTAACATCTGCACAAGAATCAGGTGTAAGCAGACATAGCACAACAGTAGGGTAACATCTGCACAAGAATCAGGTGTAAGCAGACATAGCACAACAGTAGGGTAACATCTGCACAAGAATCAGGTGTAAGCAGACACAGCACAACAGTAGGGTAACATCTGCACAGGAATCAGGTGTAAGCAGACATAGCACAGCAGTAGGGTAACATCTGTCAAGGGATCAGGTGTAAGCAGACATAGCACAACAGTAGGGTAACATCTGCACAAGAATCAGGTGTAAGCAGGCATAGCACAACAGTAGGGTAACATCTGCACAAGAATCAGGTGTAAGCAGACATAGCACAGCAGTAGGGTAACATCTGTCAAGGGATCAGGTGTAAGCAGACACAGCACAACAGTAGGGTAACATCTGCACAAGAATCAGGTGTAAGCAGACATAGCACAACAGTAGGGTAACATCTGCACAAGAATCAGGTGTAAGCAGACATAGCACAACAGTAGGGTAACATCTGCACAAGAATCAGGTGTAAGCAGACATAGCACAACAGTAGGGTAACATCTGTACAATAATCAAGTGTAAGCAGACATAGTACAACAGTAGGGTAACATCTGCACAGGAATCAGGTGTAAGCAGACATAGCACAACAGGAGGGTAACATCTGCACAAGAATCAGGTGTAAGCAGACATAGCACAACAGGAGGGTAACATCTGCACAGGAATCAGGTGTAAGCAGACATAGCACAACAGGAGGGTAACATCTGCACAAGAATCAGGTGTAAGCAGACATAGCACAACAGTAGGGTAACATCTGCACAAGAATCAAGTGTAAGCAGACATAGCACAACAGTAGGGTAACATCTGCACAAGAATCAGGTGTAAGCAGACATAGCACAACAGTAGGGTAACATCTGCACAAGAATCAAGTGTAAGCAGACACAGCACAACAGTAGGGTAACATCTGCACAAGAATCAGGTGTAAGCAGACACAGCACAACAGTAGGGTAACATCTGCACAGGAATCAGGTGTAAGCAGACATAGCACAGCAGTAGGGTAACATCTGCACAAGAATCAGGTGTAAGCAGACATAGCACAACAGTAGGGTAACATCTGCACAGGAATCAGGTGTAAGCAGACATAGCACAACAGCAGGGTAACATCTGCACAAGAATCAGGTGTAAGCAGACATAGCACAACAGCAGGGTAACATCTGCACAGGAATCAGGTGTAAGCAGACACAGCACAACAGCAGGGTAACATCTGCACAGGAATCAAGTGTAAGCAGACATAGCACAACAGTAGGGTAACATCTGCACAAGAATCAGGTGTAAGCAGACATAGCACAACAGTAGGGTAACATCTGCACAAGAATCAGGTGTAAGCAGACATAGCACAACAGTAGGGTAACATCTGCACAAGAATCAGGTGTAAGCAGACATAGCACAACAGCAGGGTAACATCTGCACAAGAATCAGGTGTAAGCAGACATAGCACAACAGCAGGGTAACATCTGCACAAGAATCAGGTGTAAGCAGACATAGCACAACAGCAGGGTAACATCTGCACAGGAATCAGGTGTAAGCAGACACAGCACAACAGCAGGGTAACATCTGCACAGGAATCAAGTGTAAGCAGACATAGCACAGCAGTAGGGTAACATCTGCACAAGCATCAGGTGTAAGCAGACATAGCACAACAGTAGGGTAACATCTGCACAAGAATCAGGTGTAAGCAGACATAGCACAACAGTAGGGTAACATCTGCACAAGAATCAGGTGTAAGCAGACATAGCACAACAGCAGGGTAACATCTGCACAAGAATCAGGTGTAAGCAGACATAGCACAACAGTAGGGTAACATCTGCACAAGAATCAGGTGTAAGCAGACATAGCACAACAGTAGGGTAACATCTGCACAAGAATCAGGTGTAAGCAGACATAGCACAACAGTAGGGTAACATCTGCACAAGAATCAGGTGTAAGCAGACATAGCACAACAGCAGGGTAACATCTGCACAAGAATCAGGTGTAAGCAGACATAGCACAGCAGTAGGGTAACATCTGCACAAGAATCAGGTGTAAGCAGATATAGCACAACAGCAGGGTAACATCTGCACAAGAATCAGGTGTAAGCAGACATAGCACAACAGCAGGGTAACATCTGCACAAGAATCAGGTGTAAGCAGACATAGCACAACAGTAGGGTAACATCTGCACAAGAATCAGGTGTAAGCAGACATAGCACAACAGTAGGGTAACATCTGCACAAGAATCAGGTGTAAGCAGACATAGCACAACAGTAGGGTAACATCTGCACAAGAATCAGGTGTAAGCAGACACAGCACAACAGTAGGGTAACATCTGCACAAGAATCAGGTGTAAGCAGACATAGCACAACAGCAGGGTAACATCTGCACAAGAATCAGGTGTAAGCAGACATAGCACAGCAGTAGGGTAACATCTGCACAAGAATCAGGTGTAAGCAGACATAGCACAACAGTAGGGTAACATCTGCACAAGAATCAGGTGTAAGCAGACATAGCACAACAGTAGGGTAACATCTGCACAAGAATCAGGTGTAAGCAGACATAGCACAACAGTAGGGTAACATCTGCACAAGAATCAGGTGTAAGCAGACATAGCACAACAGTAGGGTAACATCTGCACAAGAATCAGGTGTAAGCAGACATAGCACAACAGTAGGGTAACATCTGCACAAGAATCAGGTGTAAGCAGACATAGCACAACAGTAGGGTAACATCTGCACAAGAATCAGGTGTAAGCAGACATAGCACAACAGTAGGGTAACATCTGCACAAGAATCAGGTGTAAGCAGACATAGCACAACAGTAGGGTAACATCTGCACAAGAATCAGGTGTAAGCAGACACAGCACAACAGTAGGGTAACATCTGCACAAGAATCAGGTGTAAGCAGACATAGCACAACAGGAGGGTAACATCTAGACAAGAATCAGGTGTAAGCAGACATAGCACAACAGGAGGGTAACATCTAGAGAAGAATCAGGTGTAAGCAGACATAGCACAACAGTAGGGTAACATCTGCACAATAATCAAGTGTAAGCAGACATAGCACAACAGTAGGGTAACATCTGCACAAGAATCAGGTGTAAGCATACATAGCACAACAGTAGGGTAACATCTGCACAAGAATCAGGTGTAAGCAGACACAGCACAACAGTAGGGTAACATCTGCACAAGAATCAGGTGTAAGCAGACATAGCACAACAGTAGGGTAACATCTGCACAGGAATCAGGTGTAAGCAGACACAGCACAACAGTAGGGTAACATCTGCACAAGAATCAGGTGTAAGCAGACACAGCACAACAGTAGGGTAACATCTGCACAGGAATCAGGTGTAAGCAGACACAGCACAACAGTAGGGTAACATCTGCACAAGAATCAGGTGTAAGCAGACATAGCACAACAGTAGGGTAACATCTGCACAAGAATCAGGTGTAAGCAGACACAGCACAACAGTAGGGTAACATCTGCACAAGAATCAGGTGTAAGCAGACATAGCACAACAGTAGGGTAACATCTGTCAAGGAATCAGGTGTAAGCAGACATAGCACAACAGTAGGGTAATATCTGCACAAGAATCAGGTGTAAGCAGACATAGCACAACAGTAGGGTAACATCTGTCAAGGAATCAGGTGTAAGCAGACACAGCACAACAGTAGGGTAATATCTGCACAAGAATCAGGTGTAAGCAGACATAGCACAACAGTAGGGTAACATCTGCACAAGAATCAGGTGTAAGCAGACACAGCACAACAGTAGGGTAACATCTGCACAAGAATCAGGTGTAAGCAGACATAGCACAACAGTAGGGTAACATCTGCACAAGAATCAGGTGTAAGCAGACATAGCACAACAGTAGGGTAACATCTGTCAAGGAATCAGGTGTAAGCAGACATAGCACAACAGTAGGGTAACATCTGCACAAGAATCAGGTGTAAGCAGACATAGCACAACAGCAGGGTAACATCTGCACAAAAATCAGGTGTAAGCAGACATAGCACAACAGTAGGGTAACATCTGCACAAGAATCAGGTGTAAGCAGACATAGCACAACAGTAGGGTAACATCTGCACAGGAATCAGGTGTAAGCAGACATAGCACAACAGTAGGGTAACATCTGCACAAGAATCAGGTGTAAGCAGACATAGCACAACAGTAGGGTAACATCTGCACAAGAATCAGGTGTAAGCAGACACAGCACAACAGTAGGGTAACATCTGCACAAGAATCAGGTGTAAGCAGACATAGCACAACAGTAGGGTAACATCTGCACAGGAATCAGGTGTAAGCAGACATAGCACAACAGTAGGGTAACATCTGCACAGGAATCAGGTGTAAGCAGACATAGCACAACAGTAGGGTAACATCTGCACAAGAATCAGGTGTAAGCAGACATAGCACAATAGTATTGTAACATCTGCACAAGAATCAGGTGTAAGCAGACATAGCACAACAGTAGGGTAACATCTGCACAAGAATCACGTGTAAGCAGACACAGCACAACAGTAGGGTAACATCTGCACAAGAATCAGATGTAAGCAGACATAGCACAACAGTAGGGTAACATCTGCACAAGAATCAGGTGTAAGCAGACATAGCACAACAGTAGGGTAACATCTGCACAAGAATCAGGTGTAAGCAGACACAGCACAACAGTAGGGTAACATCTGCACAAGAATCAGGTGTAAGCAGACATAGCACAACAGTAGGGTAACATCTGCACAGGAATCAGGTGTAAGCAGACATAGCACAACAGTAGGGTAACATCTGCACAGGAATCAGGTGTAAGCAGACATAGCACAACAGTAGGGTAACATCTGCACAAGAATCAGGTGTAAGCAGACATAGCACAATAGTATTGTAACATCTGCACAAGAATCAGGTGTAAGCAGACATAGCACAACAGTAGGGTAACATCTGCACAAGAATCACGTGTAAGCAGACACAGCACAACAGTAGGGTAACATCTGCACAAGAATCAGATGTAAGCAGACATAGCACAACAGTAGGGTAACATCTGCACAAGAATCAGGTGTAAGCAGACACAGCACATCAGTAGGGTAACATCTGCACAAGAATCAGGTGTGAGCAGACATAGCACAGCAGTAGGGTAACATCTGCACAAGAATCAAGTGTAAGCAGACACAGCACAACAGTAGGGTAACATCTGCACAAGAATCAGGTGTAAGCAGACATAGCACAACAGTAGGGTAACATCTGCACAAGAATCAGGTGTAAGCAGACATAGCACAACAGTAGGGTAACATCTGCACAAGAATCAGGTGTAAGCAGACATAGCACAACAGTAGGGTAACATCTACACAGGAATCAGGTGTAAGCAGACATAGCACAACAGTAGGGTAACATCTGCACAAGAATCAAGTGTAAGCAGACACAGCACAACAGTAGGGTAACATCTGCACAAGAATCAGGTGTAAGCAGACATAGCACAACAGTAGGGTAACATCTGCACAAGAATCAGGTGTAAGCAGACATAGCACAACAGTAGGGTAACATCTGCCCAAGAATCAGGTGTAAGCAGACACAGCACAACAGTAGGGTAACATCTGCACAAGAATCAGGTGTAAGCAGACATAGCACAACAGTAGGGTAACATCTGCCCAAGAATCAGGTGTAAGCAGACACAGCACATCAGTAGGGTAACATCTGCACAAGAATCAGGTGTAAGCAGACACAGCACAACAGTAGGGTAACATCTGCACAGGAATCAAGTGTAAGCAGACATAGCACAACAGTAGGGTAACATCTGCACAGGAATCAGGTGTAAGCAGACATAGCACAACAGTAGGGTAACATCTGCACAAGAATCAGGTGTAAGCAGACATAGCACAACAGGAGGGTAACAGCTGCACAAGAATCAGGTGTAAGCAGACACAGCACAACAGTAGGGTAACATCTGCACAAGAATCAGGTGTAAGCAGACATAGCACAACAGTAGGGTAACATCTGCACAAGAATCAGGTGTAAGCAGACATAGCACAACAGTAGGGTAACATCTGCACAAGAATCAGGTGTAAGCAGACATAGCACAACAGTAGGGTAACATCTGTCAAGGAATCAGGTGTAAGCAGACATAGCACAACAGTAGGGTAATATCTGCACAAGAATCAGGTGTAAGCAGACATAGCACAACAGTAGGGTAACATCTGTCAAGGAATCAGGTGTAAGCAGACACAGCACAACAGTAGGGTAATATCTGCACAAGAATCAGGTGTAAGCAGACATAGCACAACAGTAGGGTAACATCTGCACAAGAATCAGGTGTAAGCAGACACAGCACAACAGTAGGGTAACATCTGCACAAGAATCAGGTGTAAGCAGACATAGCACAACAGTAGGGTAACATCTGCACAAGAATCAGGTGTAAGCAGACATAGCACAACAGTAGGGTAACATCTGTCAAGGAATCAGGTGTAAGCAGACATAGCACAACAGTAGGGTAACATCTGCACAAGAATCAGGTGTAAGCAGACATAGCACAACAGCAGGGTAACATCTGCACAAAAATCAGGTGTAAGCAGACATAGCACAACAGTAGGGTAACATCTGCACAAGAATCAGGTGTAAGCAGACATAGCACAACAGTAGGGTAACATCTGCACAGGAATCAGGTGTAAGCAGACATAGCACAACAGTAGGGTAACATCTGCACAAGAATCAGGTGTAAGCAGACATAGCACAACAGTAGGGTAACATCTGCACAAGAATCAGGTGTAAGCAGACACAGCACAACAGTAGGGTAACATCTGCACAAGAATCAGGTGTAAGCAGACATAGCACAACAGTAGGGTAACATCTGCACAGGAATCAGGTGTAAGCAGACATAGCACAACAGTAGGGTAACATCTGCACAGGAATCAGGTGTAAGCAGACATAGCACAACAGTAGGGTAACATCTGCACAAGAATCAGGTGTAAGCAGACATAGCACAATAGTAGGGTAACATCTGCACAAGAATCAGGTGTAAGCAGACATAGCACAACAGTAGGGTAACATCTGCACAAGAATCACGTGTAAGCAGACACAGCACAACAGTAGGGTAACATCTGCACAAGAATCAGATGTAAGCAGACATAGCACAACAGTAGGGTAACATCTGCACAAGAATCAGGTGTAAGCAGACACAGCACATCAGTAGGGTAACATCTGCACAAGAATCAGGTGTGAGCAGACATAGCACAGCAGTAGGGTAACATCTGCACAAGAATCAAGTGTAAGCAGACACAGCACAACAGTAGGGTAACATCTGCACAAGAATCAGGTGTAAGCAGACATAGCACAACAGTAGGGTAACATCTGCACAAGAATCAGGTGTAAGCAGACATAGCACAACAGTAGGGTAACATCTGCACAAGAATCAGGTGTAAGCAGACATAGCACAACAGTAGGGTAACATCTACACAGGAATCATGTGTAAGCAGACATAGCACAACAGTAGGGTAACATCTGCACAAGAATCAGGTGTAAGCAGACATAGCACAACAGTAGGGTAACATCTGCCCAAGAATCAGGTGTAAGCAGACACAGCACAACAGTAGGGTAACATCTGCACAAGAATCAGGTGTAAGCAGACATAGCACAACAGTAGGGTAACATCTGCCCAAGAATCAGGTGTAAGCAGACACAGCACATCAGTAGGGTAACATCTGCACAAGAATCAGGTGTAAGCAGACACAGCACAACAGTAGGGTAACATCTGCACAGGAATCAAGTGTAAGCAGACATAGCACAACAGTAGGGTAACATCTGCACAGGAATCAGGTGTAAGCAGACATAGCACAACAGTAGGGTAACATCTGCACAAGAATCAGGTGTAAGCAGACATAGCACAACAGGAGGGTAACATCTGCACAAGAATCAGGTGTAAGCAGACACAGCACAACAGTAGGGTAACATCTGCACAAGAATCAGGTGTAAGCAGACATAGCACAACAGTAGGGTAACATCTGCCCAAGAATCAGGTGTAAGCAGACACAGCACATCAGTAGGGTAACATCTGCACAAGAATCAGGTGTAAGCAGACATAGCACAACAGTAGGGTAACATCTGCCCAAGAATCAGGTGTAAGCAGACACAGCACAACAGTAGGGTAACATCTGCACAAGAATCAGGTGTAAGCAGACATAGCACAACAGTAGGGTAACATCTGCCCAAGAATCAGGTGTAAGCAGACACAGCACATCAGTAGGGTAACATCTGCACAAGAATCAGGTGTAAGCAGACATAGCACAACAGTAGGGTAACATCTGCCCAAGAATCAGGTGTAAGCAGACACAGCACAACAGTAGGGTAACATCTGCACAAGAATCAGGTGTAAGCAGACATAGCACAACAGTAGGGTAACATCTGCCCAAGAATCAGGTGTAAGCAGACACAGCACATCAGTAGGGTAACATCTGCACAAGAATCAGGTGTAAGCAGACACAGCACAACAGTAGGGTAACATCTGCACAGGAATCAGGTGTAAGCAGACATAGCACAACAGTAGGGTAACATCTGCCCAAGAATCAGGTGTAAGCAGACACAGCACATCAGTAGGGTAACATCTGCACAAGAATCAGGTGTAAGCAGACATAGCACAACAGTAGGGTAACATCTGCCCAAGAATCAGGTGTAAGCAGACACAGCACAACAGTAGGGTAACATCTGCACAAGAATCAAGTGTAAGCAGACATAGCACAACAGTAGGGTAACATCTGCCCAAGAATCAGGTGTAAGCAGACACAGCACATCAGTAGGGTAACATCTGCACAAGAATCAGGTGTAAGCAGACACAGCACAACAGTAGGGTAACATCTGCACAGGAATCAAGTGTAAGCAGACATAGCACAACAGTAGGGTAACATCTGCACAGGAATCAGGTGTAAGCAGACATAGCACAACAGTAGGGTAACATCTGCACAAGAATCAGGTGTAAGCAGACATAGCACAACAGGAGGGTAACATCTGCACAAGAATCAGGTGTAAGCAGACACAGCACAACAGTAGGGTAACATCTGCACAGTAATCAGGTGTAAGCAGACATAGCACAACAGTACGGTAACATCTACACAGGAATCAGGTGTAAGCAGACATAGCACAACAGTAGGGTAACATCTGCACAAGAATCAGGTGTACGCAGGCATAGCACATCAGTAGGGTAACATCTGCACAAGAATCAGGTGTAAGCAGACATAGCACAACAGTAGGGTAACATCTGCCCAAGAATCAGGTGTAAGCAGACACAGCACAACAGTAGGGTAACATCTGCACAAGAATCAGGTGTAAGCAGACATAGCACAACAGTAGGGTAACATCTGCCCAAGAATCAGGTGTAAGCAGACACAGCACATCAGTAGGGTAACATCTGCACAAGAATCAGGTGTAAGCAGACATAGCACAACAGTAGGGTAACATCTGCCCAAGAATCAGGTGTAAGCAGACACAGCACAACAGTAGGGTAACATCTGCACAAGAATCAGGTGTAAGCAGACATAGCACAACAGTAGGGTAACATCTGCCCAAGAATCAGGTGTAAGCAGACACAGCACATCAGTAGGGTAACATCTGCACAAGAATCAGGTGTAAGCAGACACAGCACAACAGTAGGGTAACATCTGCACAGGAATCAGGTGTAAGCAGACATAGCACAACAGTAGGGTAACATCTGCCCAAGAATCAGGTGTAAGCAGACACAGCACATCAGTAGGGTAACATCTGCACAAGAATCAGGTGTAAGCAGACATAGCACAACAGTAGGGTAACATCTGCCCAAGAATCAGGTGTAAGCAGACACAGCACAACAGTAGGGTAACATCTGCACAAGAATCAGGTGTAAGCAGACATAGCACAACAGTAGGGTAACATCTGCCCAAGAATCAGGTGTAAGCAGACACAGCACATCAGTAGGGTAACATCTGCACAAGAATCAGGTGTAAGCAGACACAGCACAACAGTAGGGTAACATCTGCACAGGAATCAAGTGTAAGCAGACATAGCACAACAGTAGGGTAACATCTGCACAGGAATCAGGTGTAAGCAGACATAGCACAACAGTAGGGTAACATCTGCACAAGAATCAGGTGTAAGCAGACATAGCACAACAGGAGGGTAACATCTGCACAAGAATCAGGTGTAAGCAGACACAGCACAACAGTAGGGTAACATCTGCACAGTAATCAGGTGTAAGCAGACATAGCACAACAGTAGGGTAACATCTACACAGGAATCAGGTGTAAGCAGACATAGCACAACAGTAGGGTAACATCTGCACAAGAATCAGGTGTACGCAGGCATAGCACAACAGTAGGGTAACATCTGCACAGGAATCAGGTGTAAGCAGACATAGTACAACAGCAGGGTAACATCTGCACAGGAATCAGGTGTAAGCAGACATAGCACAACAGTAGGGTAACATCTGCACAAGAATCAGGTGTAAGCAGACATAGCACAACAGCAGGGTAACATCTGCACAGGAATCAGGTGTAAGCAGACACAGCACAACAGTAGGGTAACATCTGCACAAGAATCAGGTGTAAGCAGACATAGCACAACAGTAGGGTAACATCTACACAAGAATCAGGTGTAAGCAGACATAGCACAACAGTAGGGTAACATCTACACAAGAATCAGGTGTAAGCAGACATAGCACAACAGTAGGGTAACATCTGCACAGGAATCAGGTGTAAGCATACATAGCACAACAGTAGGGTAACATCTGCACAGGAATCAGGTGTAAGCATACGTAGCACAACAGCAGGAACGGACCTAGACCAAGTTGCGCCTGTGACAAGGTCAGGTTTTGGCACCTAAACTGCCATTCCCCATCCAAATTTTGCCGCCTTTTTAAGAATTCAACAAACTGCGCCTGGGGCAAGATACCCACTTGCCCCCCTTCCCCCCCCCCTAGATCCGTACCTGCACAACAGTAGGGTAACATCTGCACAAGAATCAAGTGTAAGCTCAAGTAAAAAAAAAAAAAAAACTAAAAAAAACACCGCTAAAAGATTGCCATTCATAAAACAGTGATGACCAGACAAAATCATCAAACTCATTTGAACATTAAATATATCATATTTTAAATTTTGCAAGGAACCCTTATACTTTTTGTCCATTTTAGATGTTGGAGGACGGGTTGAAAACTTTGGAGAAGTGTTAGATTCAACATCGGGATGGCAGATGATTGCCAACCATGCCATTGGTGGCTCCGTAGTACGGCAACCTCGGCTCTCGGCTTTCAGACATTATCCCCCCTCCCCCCATCCTTTCAGAACCTGTATAAGCCACAACCAATTCCGGGTACAAACGCCCGGTTTTTACTTGGTGAAATAAATTATACTGATTCTGATGATGCCATTTTGTGAACCATAGTCAGACTACATTTAAAGAGAATCTGTATTGTTAAAATCACACAAAAGTAAACATACCAGTGCATTAGGGGACATCTCCTATTACCCTCTGTCACAATTTCGACGCTCCTCGCCGCATTAAAAGTGGTTAAAAACAGTTTTAAAAAGTTTGTTTATAAACAAGCAAAATGGCCACCAAAACAGGAAGTAGGTTAATGTACAGTATGTCCACACATAGAAAATACATCCATACACAAGCAGGCTGTATACAGCATTCCTTTTGAATCTCAAGAGATCATTTGTGTGTTTCTTTCCCCCTGTTCTCATGCACTGAAGTTTTCAGGCTGCTTGTTTCTTCCTGCAAACAGCTTTGCCCTTGTCTGTAATTCCTCAGTATGTGAAAGCCCAGCCAGCTCAGAGGACGATTTATCCAGCTTGTAAAAGGTAAGAGAGAAGAGAGAAGCTGCTCTAATCTAAATAACACACAGGCAGTGTGCATAGAGGGGCCTGGAAGGAGGAGTTCATAGCAGAACCACAACACTGAAGAACTTGGCAGCCTTCCAGACACAGGCTGACAAGTCTGGCAAGAGAGAGATAAGTTGATTTATTACAGAGATGGTGATAGTAGAACGTGCTGCAGTAAGCCAGAACAGATTAGAATAGCTTTTTGAACTTGTAGGATGATAAAAAACAGGATGCAATTTTTGTTACAGAGTCTCTTTAATGTTTTTTCAATGCTTTTTTTATTTTTAAAATTGATGAAATTATAAATAATAATAATAATAAAAAAAAACATGGGAGGGATGGGGATTGACTGCTGCACTTTTACCTCTCTTTCTAACAGTATTTATGAAAAAAAAAAGGGGGAATGCAAGGGAAGGACAATACATTAAAGAACACACAATGAATGGAAGGGATTGTGAAAGGAAAGAAAGCTAAAGTAAGGAAAGGTAAGGAAAACAATGGAAAGTAATGTCAATAGAAAAGAAAGGTCAAGTAAAGGAAAAGAATGTTAGGGGAAGTAATGGATAACAAATTAAATGTATGAAAATGAAAGAAAAGGAGGGACAGGAAGCTTAATTGCTACGTAACTATGAAAAGGAAAGACAAGTAAAAAGGAAAGCTAAATGCAATTCTACATTTTATGTCTATATGTGAATATAGCATGGCTGAAATCTATGATTTGGATTTAAATATTGGTTTGGAGGTTGGCGGATTTATCACAAATATATTTTTTAAGGAAACAAGCAGGGGCAGTTACATTCCAACCGGCAGTTGTCACTAAGTTGTCACTGTCCCCCCTGGCTGAAACCAGCTGGCTCGGGTCCATAGGGATTCTACTGAAAGGTCAGATTACTTAGATCCTAGGTTCTCAACATGCGGTACGCGTACTCCAGGGGGTACTTCTGATGGGTCCAGGGGGTACTCGGGCTTGATATACTTAACCAAGAATAATACATTTAGAGATTTAGAAAATTATAATTCTTATTTAAACAACATCAAATTAGTATTTTAGCTAATTAAAAGCAATAATAAATGCTTGCACATTGTTTAGAACCAATTATCATGTACTATATATATTTGTCAAGGGGTACTTGTGATCATGTTTACTATGCTAGGGGGTACTCGATGAGTACAGGGTTTTAAAAGGGGTACACACTTATAAAATGTTGAGAAACACTGATTTAGATCATTAGTGAACTCCTTGTTTCCTGTTTTGTAGACAAGTAGTGATGCTCATCCAGATTTTCGTGGAATTAAAATTTCCGAATTTCCGATCGGCAATATGAATTTCTGAACGGAACTCGGAAATCGGATTTTTGCAGAAATTCTGCATTACTGCAATTCGGTCATTTTAGCCCAATCACAGCACTCAAAATAAAGTGGACAATCAGAGAATTGCAGAAACAACTCGGAAAGAATTGGCCAATGAGAGAATGCAAAAAATGACAAAAAAACAAAACAAAAAACTCTACTCGGAAATCTGAACTCGAAAATCGGATTTCTGTGGAAATACAGCATTACCACAACTCGGTAATTTTAGTCCAATCACAGAACATGGAGGCATTGGACCAATCAGAGGATGCAGAGTCCACTCGGAAGTATTTGGCCAATCAGAGAATGCAAAAGATGACCAAAAAAAACACTACTCGGAAATCAGAAATCCAAACTCAGAAATCGGAAATCGATCAGAAAGGAATCGGTAATCCGCAATGGCAGAAATCGGTATTTCTGCAGAATCAGAAATCGACATGTCCGACCATCCCTATAGACAGGTGCTATAATGATAAGCACCAGCTCATCAGTAGAAGGGGTAGAATAGGCATTGACCCCAATCCTCCTATTACAGTTAGACGTACTGGACACTAACAGATTTTGTACACAATGCAGCACTCATCATAACGCTCTTAAGAAGAATCTGAACCTTCTGAAAGGAGACGTGGTTGGTCCAGAGCTGGCCGACGGCCAGATGTGGTTTCCACACGTGCAACATGCCTGCAAGACTTTCTGGTTAACAACCACGTTAGTCCCTCTAATGTGAAGCCTAGACAGGTTGTTTCTGGAAGGTTTCTATTGGTGTGGACAGTGTGTGGGGTGCAAAATTTGTAGCAATCTTCCCTGTTAAACTCCTATGTCCGTTGATAAGGTGAGCATCAGATCAAGAAACTCTTGACCTGTGTGAGACAAAATATGCAGTCTGGAATGCCCATGTGGCCTCCAGTATGCGGGACGCCCAACTTGCATGGATAAGGAGAGATTTGGTGAGCATGTGAATCTGATAAACAAAGGATTCGCAGGACATTCAGTGTCAATAAAAATTTTTTTCAGTAAAACAAAAAGGATCCAACCATTAAAACGTTTGTGTCTTTGACAATATTAGAATGAACTGGAGAGGTCAGAATAGAATGAGGGAGGTATTGGAATTAGTGACTGAGTGGACAATCATTGACTCTACTTGGCCTTAAAGGGAACCAGAGAGGAAGCACCCTCATGTATTTTACCATATAGATCAGTGGGAACATTAGAGAAAACACCTGCCCTGCTCTCTGTTTCATTATTTACTGTTCAGATTGCTTCTTAACAGGCCTGATGAAATCCCTGACTGAGCATTCAGTCTGGCTTTGCTATAATGACTCAGCTATAATGATTCCTGAGCAGAGCCACAAGGGGGCAGGCTTGGGCTTGAAAAGACACCAGAGAAGACAGACTCAGCTATAATGATTCCTGAGCAAAGCCAGACTGAATGCTCTGTCAGGGATTTTATCAGGGCTGATTAGAAGCAAGCTGAACAGTAAATAATGAAACAGAAAGCAGGGTAGGTGTTTTCTCTAATGTTCCCACTGATCTATATGGTAAAATACATGAGGGTGCTTCGTCTCTGGTTCACTTTAATGCTGAGCTAGACATGAATTGCTTTATCACTAATGGTTGAGTGTTGTTAGCTGGCATCTCAGGTGGACCTCCATTACCATATAGATACCGTTTATATTTTATTTTTAGAATTAATTTAAGTTTATATATATCACTTAATATTTATGATTTTTCATCACATATGCTCATTGTATTTCTCATTGTTTATTATTTTTATATCTTAATTTTCACATTTATATAATATATTCAGTGATTGTGGTTTGTGGATACATCTAGACCACTGTTTCTCGACATTTTATTGGTATGTGTAACGATTGTGGAATCGTCTCCGTGGTCAGCGCACCAGACGTGCGCTAACGCGGCGGATTTCCTCCACAAGCGTATTATTGCGGACACCCAGGCTAGGTGCTATGCAACCGCAGAGGGCAATTCCCACCGGCAGATGGCGCTGTGGAGTGCAGGCGAACACAGCCGCTGCACAGCCACAGATGCCAAATGGGAATTGTACAGATCCAGGACAAGGTACAATCAGGCAGGGCTGGATAGCCCACAGGGAACAGAGCAAAGGGACAGAACCAATGTGTGCCCACCAAATTAGTCGCCACGCAGCGACGGCGAACACACAACGGCGGAAACAAAGTAGGAAACGCAATCGCAAGAATGACGATTGCCAATAGTGACACAAGACTGAGCAGGACAGAGCACAAGGGTAGCAAAGGCACAGCAAATCATACAAAGAGAAAGATAAAGAAAATAACAAACGCGAACACCGCACTCATTCGCAACAGTGCACGCGTTCGTGCGCGGTCTCCGCGTGTTACGCACAACAGAGACAAGCACGCCTAACTAACCAAAGACAGACAAACACGAAACAGAGAACGCGAGCGCTTGCTTAACGGTTACCTCACCGAGCCTACAGCAAGCGTTTTGAATCAGACAAGACAGACAAACGTGAAACAGGAACTAGGCAGAAAGGATCCACCGCTCTTTTGTCAGAGCAAGTGTGATCCAAGCAGAAACACAGATCAGAACGATCCACAGCCGCTACCGCTAGCGGTTAGTGTGATTCAGGAAGACAGATCAGAAGGATCCACAGCACTAGCGAAAAGTGGCTAGCGAGATCCAGGTACAGAGTAGCAGAACAGAAGGATCCCCAGCGCTAGCGAAAAGTGGCTAGCGCGATCCCAGAAGACAGAACAGAAGGATCCACAGCACTTGCGAAAAGTGGCTAGCGCGATCCCAGGAGACAGAACAGAAGGATCCCCAGCGCTAGCGAAAAGTGGCTAGCGCGATCCCAGGAGACAGAACAGAAGGATCCCCAGCGCTAGCAAAAAGTGGCTAGCGCGATCCCAGGAGACAGAACAGATGAGGTAGGCAGAAACAACCGCTGTTCCAACCTACACTCTAGACTCAATCAGAAGGATCCACAGCCGCTAACGCTAGGGCTTGTGCGATCCAAACACAAGACAGATGGAACAGGCAAAACAGATAATACAACCTGACTGGACTAGAAGGGGAGCCTAAAGCAACCCCCAGGAATTAACTATACTAGATAGCAATGGCTGACACTCCAGCAGTGTCCATCAGGAACAGACCATGGAAGGGAAATGTCCAGCAAAGCATTCTGGGAGCAGAATGCTTTTATAGTGCCAGTCATCACAGGAGGCAGGTAAGGGATTTGCATGACTAATGTATGCAAATTCCTCAGCAACACAAGCTGCACAACTGACAGAAGGTCTCCTTTCCAGAGTCCTGCAGCAAGCAAACCTAAACAATGGTCAAAAGGCTGCCTGCCTGCGCAGGCAGCTGAGCGGAATTTCACAGTATGTACCCCTTTTAAAACCCTCTACTCACCAAGTACCCCCTAACATAGTCAACATTATCACAAGTACCCCTTGACAAATGTATATTAGTACATGATAATTGGTTCTAAACAATTTCCAAGCATTTACTATTGCTTTTAGCTAAAACACTAATGTGGAGTTGTTTAAATAAGATTTATCATTTGCTAAAACTCTACGTTTGTTATTTTTGGTTAATTATATCACGCCTGAGTACCCCCTGGAACCGCCAGAAGTAACCCCTGGGGTACACGTACCACACGTTGAGAACCGAGGGACTAGACCATTTAATTTTAAATGGAGACAATGTTCAATCTGGGCTCTGTGTAAGATACCTGCATACTTGTTTCCAAACATATGAGACAACAATACATTTGTACCTAATCAAATCTACCATCAACCATTTTTCTAGGGACAAGTAGACCCAAAGATTTAGGGATGTTGAAACCCAGTCCATTATACATGCTATTATGATCAGTGTTGCTTGCACATTTTTGCAAAATCATTTTTGCATTGAAAATGGGCTGTTAAGCCTCCCACTTCTGAAGACATTTTCGACAGTCATTTTTGCATTGAAAACGCTGTTTCTATTTTTTATTTCGTAATATAGTAAAACATGCTAGGTGTATTTTCCCAACATAGTAAAAAAAAATAAAAAAATTCCAGATGCAAAAATTTGCAAGAAACGCAATAACGGTTATTTTTACATGGAAAATTAGCAGCAACCGTTTATATTTACCGCGAAAATTTGTAAAAAATCACAAACTTATTACAAAATAATTATTGAGGGCATTTTCACTCAAAAGTCAAATTTTACATTATTTCTGTGAAAATGAATGCACAAAGAATATCTGCATTTTCGCTCATCACCAGTGGTGTGTGCGGCTAATGAGTGCATTGGATTATGGATAATAAGCGCTGAATTTTTAGCATCCTTTTATTTTAGAATTTGGACTGGTCTGTGGTTATGACTGGCACTGATTTATATTACATTTTACACTTCTTATTTCTGCTGGTCACAGATTTTTTTTTTTTACCTTTTTATGTAATAAACTGTCTGGAAAATATGCATTGTATAAACTCTTATCAGGTTTCAGTGTGTATGTTACCAACTCTTAGACAATTTATTATGTGGCACCCTCTTCCTCTACTTAAAGGTCAATCAGCCTCCAGTTGTAAAAATATTGCAGTTACTAAAAAAGGCCAATCAGTGGATTAGTAACCTTTAAAACTAACTCAGCACCGGGCGGAGGGAAATGGTCCCTCCATAAAGTTTTCTGCTTTCTCATTAATTCTGGAGGAACTATTATTAAATATGAACTTTAAAGGTGGGATTCAGAGGTCCGTGAATGCAAATATGAACTTTCCTACCCTAAAATGATTGTGGAAGGATGGACTTTACATGGCTTGCATTGTGTGCTCATCAGAAAACATCACTTATTGTGGAGCTGAAAATGCATTTTAAGCTTGAAGGACATTGGAATTATTCGCGCCATAAATAATATTCGTGTATATTTAAAGGCCAATTTCAGAAAAGATTTCATTTTTATTTTAGTAGAAGAGACAGATCGTCTGTTTTTGAGTAATTTTCTCTGATCTTTACTTTTTGTTCTGTGTCACGGGCCAGGAAAATGGGACAAATCTCTCCAACGGACATGTCAATAATAATAGTAAAATAAATACAAATAATACAACACCATGCTACAGTTTTGGGAAGGTGTCAAAAAATGCTGTAAATAAAAAAAAAAACATTTTCACAACTATTAATGGTTTACATTTATCAATGAATAATACAAAGTGACTGCACAGATGAGAAATCTGATTCAAAACAATATTTTATGTGACTCCTCTTTGGCTTCAAAACAACATGAATTCCTATAGGCACAAAGTCAGGTAAGCACACGTGTGCAAATATTTACCTCTGTAGAGAAAAGTCTCTGGACAACCCAAAAGCAACCTGGATCCTGTTCCTGTGCACGCCCCCTCTGATAATATCTAACAAGAGCTTGTCAGTAACGTTCTTGTGGCTGCACCACAAAAAGTGTGCAAGTATGTCCGTACCACACAGGCATGAGTATAGTCTGCACAGTAGCACAAAGCCACTCGCGCATGACTTTTACCTCCATGCACAAGCAGCTACGTGCTACTGCACAGACACGGGGCGTACTCACGCATGCGCAGTATGGGTGTGCTTGTACATGGATGGGAGCACAGCCATGAAGAGGAAGAGTGTCCTAGCCAGCTGCAGTAAGGTGGAGAAGGACTTGGAAACCCTCCAAAGGCTTTCCACTACTTGGGTAAGTATCTATTTTTAACTTTTTTTTTTTAAAAGTACCTTTGAAATGGAACAATTTTGGAGCTGGATCATCCACAAGGCAGAGCATCCACAAAGAGGTCTTTCTCCGCACACAAGCGGCTTTGTGCTACGGCATACAATCCCATACTTGTCTTATCTATACCTGGGAACTTGGCTTCCCTGATTGCGTGCACACCAACATACCTGGCTTGTATTGGCTGCTGACCCCCATTTGGAATATATATATATATATATATATACAGTGGAGGAAATAATTATTTGACCCCTCACTGATTTTGTAAGTTTGTCCAATGACAAAGAAATGAAAAGTCTCAGAACAGTATCATTTCAATGGTAGGTTTATTTTAACAGTGGCAGATAGCACAGCAAAAGGAAAATCAAAAAAATAACCTTAAATAAAAGATAGCAACTGATTTGCATTTCATTGAGTGAAATAAGTTTTTGAACCCCTACCAACCATTAAGAGTTCTGGCTCCCACAGAGTGGTTAGACACTTCTACTCAATTAGTCACCCTCTGTCACAGGAGCCCTCGTGGCTGACCGCACTTAGCCTTCTAAACGGTGCCAGCGCACAGATCGTGCGAACTCTGGTCGCAGTCAATGCGCAGGAACCGTTAAGAATTAGCCGCAGACAACTCAGAAGGGAGCCTGTGAGACACGGGTAATTACAACGTCACCTACTGGTTCAGAGTAAACTGCCACCACCGCGGTTACTATGGGACCGTGGGGCCCACTAACTGACTGACTAATCCTGCGAATAAAACGGTTAAACACACGATATTCTGTCTAGCCAACAACAAACAAACAGTAGCGTATCTTCAGAGACCTGGGATCAGTTCTGTGTGTGCTGATAAGCAGGGTAGCGAAACAGTGAATGACTTGGGGAAAGTCGTTTATTCACGCAATATAAATAATTAATATATACAGACAATTATGAAAATCAACAACTATTAAAACAGTAATAGCCAGTATGAAAAATAAAAGAAGGGAGAAAAATACTTAGTTCCTGGAAAGATGTCCTTATTGTGGGAAGAATCATAAAGTTCTTGGTTTCAAAGTCCAGAGTTCAGAGTTCAGACCAGGTGGATGCCAGCATATCCTCAAGCTGGCATCTGATGAGTGCAAGATGGTTCAGTGTGGAGGACACTGAGTTTGGGTCCTCAGCCATTCTTATGCCCCTGCTTCAGTAGGAGGGAGTGAGGGCGGGGAGCCATACACCCCCTTAGAAGATGAGATGAGCCCTCCCCTTATCCTGGGGGCTAGAAATCATATCTACCCATATATGGGCTCTATCTCACAGAACCGTACAGGTCAGGGCAGATTTATTAACATTTTCAGGTCTGTCTCGATTTACCCAGCGCCCTGATACCAGACATGAGGGGTGGGACCCCTGTGGTATCATCAGGGCCTTTTCAAACTGCCTAACTGGCAGTCCTTACCTCAGAATGTTCTGAAACTTCCTCAGAACCAGCACCGGGGCTCATGCTACACTTCCCCCACGTTTGGCGAAGCTGCCATCTCAGGAACCCCAGAAATATGACAGATCTGGGAAGTTATGGATTTGCTATGAGACTCAGGTTATTCCCAGGCAAAGGCTCTTTGAAGTTTGGAGCAGCCAGCGAGGTGTCGCCTCCCCTGCTGGGAATGAGCCAGTGGGTCTGGCTTTTAGCCCAACTAGATTGCTTCTGCCATGGTGCTTGTCACCTTATACCTGATGGATGGGCCATCAGCACAGCTTGAAGCCAGGGACTCTCTGGGGCAGATTAGGCTCAGGCTCATTAGCATATCAAAAGAGCCATCCAGCCTTTGGAATGGTGCTCTCTTTGCTAAGAAAAGGACTTCAGCTGTCCCTACACACTCAACCCAGATTGTACCGTTTTGAAGCGCAATCGATGCAGGAATCGAGTGCGATCGTTCTTTTCTTCACGGGCGGTTCCAGGACGCGACTGCGTCCCCGCAATCGTCCGTGACAGCCCTCCCCCTTGTCCGTGGCTTAGCCACTCATCCGCAAGATGTGTGGCGGCGCCGCTAACCTGGCTGACGGGCCTCGAGTTGCCGGTACGGCGGGAAAACCTATTGGAGCCTGTGGCTCGGTTCCCCTGGACCGGTCGCGGTCTGCTACCCTCAGGGTTGACCCAACATGGACCGTTCTGGACAGGGCGTTTGTGCCACTGCAGTCGGACGTGGTGTCTGCCGGGACTGCTGACAACGGGCAGTGGGTTGGTTAGGTCAACAGCCAGCCCACGCAGGGTTCCCCTGCTGAGTGGCTGTGGACCTAAGGGAACCCCGCGGGAATCCCTGGACCTTCCCAGCTCCTGACAGACGGCACATGCCCTGCAGTAGTTGGCTACATCCCTGTTCATCCGGGGCCAATAAAACTGTTTCCGAATACCGGCGAGTGTCTTGCGGACACCCGAGTGCCCTGTCAGAGGATTACCATGTGCGGATTTCAGCACATGTCCCCTGAACGCACTCGGGACCACAAGCCACTTGGTATCCGCGTGGGATCTACCTGTAGGGGGCTGTACAGACTCACTGTACAGTCTCCCACCTTCCCAGTACACCTTGAAAGCGGCCCCGTCTGCGAGGGGCTCAGCGGCTTGCTGCCTGAGCACCTCCAGGCTTGGGTCACTTTGTAGTGCGGCTGAGAATATGGCGCTGTCAGTTTCAGCCAACTGGCTCATGTCACACGAGGCCAGCGGCTGAAAGGTCTCATCCCTGCGGTCAGAGGAGGGGGAGGAGGCCAGAACCCCCTCCACCTGTTCTGAGCTCGGGTTCTGAGCAGTGCAGCTGCGCGGTACTGCTAGCACAGGTACACTGTCAGAATGGCACAGACGGGCATTACTCAAATCATCATTGCATGCAGTAATGACATTGACAGGTATAGACATTTTTTCATTACAGACAGGTTGTACAAGAAACTCAGGTACAGTTACAGCATCATCACAACAGACAGCCTGTACATCAAACTCAGGTGCCTTTGAAGCAGGCACTATTGAACCTGGTACCCTTGAACTGGGCACATTCAACCCACCTCCCCCTGGTGCTCCCCCAAGTGTATAAAGTACCTGGTGGTGGGTGGAGAGTCCGCCTCCTTCCGTGAGCGACAAGGCGGTCGTGGCAGGTTCATAGTAGGACACAAGCTTGCCCAAATCAGTCCCCAGCAACACAGGGACTGGGAGATCCTTCATAACCCCAACAACCCTTTCGTGGACCCCTCCCACTCCCCAATCCAGCTTCACTCTTGCGTGGGCTATGTGGAAAAGGGTGCCCTCTACTCCAGTAAGGGCAAGGGATCGGCTGGAGCTGATGCTCTCCTTTGGCACAAGATGTGAGTGAACTAACGTGATGTCAGCTCCGGTGTCTCGAAATCCGGTGACAACTTTGCCGTTCACTCTAACAAGTTGCTGCTGGTCGGTTCGGTCGCGGATTTCCTGTCCGCGTGCAAACAGGACAAAATCTGATGATCCAGGCTGTGGTTCGCTGGCGGGTTGCCTCTGCTGTGGGTGAGGTACGGGTGGTCCAGGTGCTGGGGTGGTCTGCCTCCGCTCCGGACAGGTGAACTTCATGTGTCCCGTCTTGTGGCAGTAGTGACAGGTGACCTCTCCAGAGGCTGCAGGCCTGGGTGCAGCAGCTGCGCTGGGTGGCCTCTGTGGCGGACGGCTCACAGGGGCAGGAGGGTCTGCCGAGGTATTGGGCTGACCTCCTCTCCAGCTGGATGGGACAGTTCTGCGGTTATCAGCCACCCGGGTAGTTGCAAAAGTCTCAGCAAGGTCTGCAGCGACAGTTGCTGAAGCCGGCCTGCGTTCTAGCACAAACTGGCGTACATCAGCAGGGCAAATGTTCTGAAATTGTTCCAGGACTATCAAGTCCTCCAGGACATCATAAGACCCTTTGGTGAGGCCTAGTGTCCACTGGCGGAGTGTGGTGAGCAAGCTGCTGGCCACATCTCGGTACGAATCAGAAGGCTTTTTCTGCCAGGCCCTGAACTTTTTCCGATAGGCTTCTGGCGTCAGCTGGTACTTAGTAATGATAGCGTCTTTTATAGCAGCATAATCATTATCCTTCTCCGCAGGCAATTCTGCGAAGGCATCAAGCGCTTTGTAGCGCAGCAAAGGTGTCAGATGTCTGGCCCACTGGTCTTGGGACAGACGATACTGACGGCATGCTTTTTCAAAAGACCGCAAAAACAAGTCAATGTCTGTGTCTTTTTCAATATTAGCAAATTTAAATTTTGCACTTACGGGTGGTGCAGCTCCTTCAGCAGGGAGGCTGGGCGGTGAACTCCGGCTGGCCTGTAGCACTTTTGCCATGTTTAGCTCATGCTGTCGTTGGCGCTCCCGTTCTCGCTCAGCGGCATCCCTCTCCGCGTGGCGTTCTGCAGATTGGCGTTCCCGCTCCTCGCGGGCTTCCATGTACTGCATGTACTTGTCCAGGTCAGTCTCCATCAGCTTTTGTAATGCCTGCTGCATTACCGGGTCAGCACCCCTGGACAGTCCAGTACTGGCCAGTTCCGGGCGAGTATTTTCAGAAACTTTGGGGTTGGGGTCCACACTGACATTCTCCTGCGTAACTGTTGATGCAGGGCCCTCAGGATGCACAACCTCTGTACGGTCAGGAGTCTCAGTCTCTGGTTCCCCTTGCCTTGAGTCAGATGGGTCAGCGTCTACCTCAGCAGACACATCCAGCTCCTGCAGTTGCTGGGTATCCCATTGAAACAATTCCGTTACCAGGTCCCCTTGTTTCTTGCGGCCGACATCAATGCCTCTCTCTTGGCAAAGATTTTGCAGGTCCGCCAGGCACATTTTCTTGTAGTTCCCGGACATTTCCACGTCAAATAAAATAAAACTTTTGGGGAGGGGTACTGGCTACACAGTCTCTCTGTATATATAAAAAATATATTGCCTTCCAGCTACACCAACGAATTAGTTCGTTTCTCGATAGCGCTAGCGCTATCGCAGATACTTTCAGCACAACACAGGTCCCAACCGCTGCCTAACACTGTCACAGGAGCCCTCGTGGCTGACCGCACTTAGCCTTCTAAACGGTGCCAGCGCACAGATCGTGCAAACTCTGGTCGCAGTCAATGCGCAGGAACCGTTAAGAATTAGCCGCAGACAACTCAGAAGGGAGCCTGTGAGACACGGGTAATTACAACGTCACCTACTGGTTCAGAGTAAACTGCCACCACCGCGGTTACTATGGGACCGTGGGGCCCACTAACTGACTGACTAATCCTGCGAATAAAACGGTTAAACACATGATATTCTGTCTAGCCAACAACAAACAAACAGTAGCGTATCTTCAGAGACCTGGGATCAGTTCTGTGTGTGCTGATAAGCAGGGTAGCGAAACAGTGAATGACTTGGGGAAAGTCGTTTATTCACGCAATATAAATAATTAATATATACAGACAATTATGAAAATCAACAACTATTAAAACAGTAATAGCCAGTATGAAAAATAAAAGAAGGGAGAAAAATACTTAGTTCCTGGAAAGATGTCCTTATTGTGGGAAGAATCATAAAGTTCTTGGTTTCAAAGTCCAGAGTTCAGAGTTCAGACCAGGTGGATGCCAGCATATCCTCAAGCTGGCATCTGATGAGTGCAAGATGGTTCAGTGTGGAGGACACTGAGTTTGGGTCCTCAGCCATTCTTATGCCCCTGCTTCAGTAGGAGGGAGTGAGGGCGGGGAGCCATACACCCCCTTAGAAGATGAGATGAGCCCTCCCCTTATCCTGGGGGCTAGAAATCATATCTACCCATATATGGGCTCTATCTCACAGAACCGTACAGGTCAGGGCAGATTTATTAACATTTTCAGGTCTGTCTCGATTTACCCAGCGCCCTGATACCAGACATGAGGGGTGGGACCCCTGTGGTATCATCAGGGCCTTTTCAAACTGCCTAACTGGCAGTCCTTACCTCAGAATGTTCTGAAACTTCCTCAGAACCAGCACCGGGGCTCATGCTACACTTCCCCCACGTTTGGCGAAGCTGCCATCTCAGGAACCCCAGAAATATGACAGATCTGGGAAGTTATGGATTTGCTATGAGACTCAGGTTATTCCCAGGCAAAGGCTCTTTGAAGTTTGGAGCAGCCAGCGAGGTGTCGCCTCCCCTGCTGGGAATGAGCCAGTGGGTCTGGCTTTTAGCCCAACTAGATTGCTTCTGCCATGGTGCTTGTCACCTTATACCTGATGGATGGGCCATCAGCACAGCTTGAAGCCAGGGACTCTCTGGGGCAGATTAGGCTCAGGCTCATTAGCATATCAAAAGAGCCATCCAGCCTTTGGAATGGTGCTCTCTTTGCTAAGAAAAGGACTTCAGCTGTCCCTACACACTCAACCCAGATTGTACCGTTTTGAAGCGCAATCGATGCAGGAATCGAGTGCGATCGTTCTTTTCTTCACGGGCGGTTCCAGGACGCGACTGCGTCCCCGCAATCGTCCGTGACACCCTCATTAAGGACACCTGTCTTAACTAGTCACCTGTATAAAAGACACCTGTCCACAGAATCAATCAATCAAGCAGACTCCAAACTCTCCAACATGGGAAAGACCAAAGAGCTGTCCAAGGATGTCAGAGACAAAATTGTAGACCTGCACAAGGCTGGAATGGGCTACAAAACCATTAGCAAGAAGCTGGGAGAGAAGGTGACAACTGTTGGTGCGATTGTTCGAAAATGGAAGGAGCACAAAATGACCATCAATCGACCTCGCTCTGGGGCTCCACGCAAGATCTCACCTCGTGGGGTGTCAATGGTTCTGAGAAAGGTGAAAAAGCATCCTAGAACTACACGGGAGGAGTTAGTGAATGACCTCAAATTAGCAGGGACCACAGTCACCAAGAAAACCATTGGAAACACATTACACCGCAATGGATTAAAATCCTGCAGGGCTCGCAAGGTCCCCCTGCTCAAGAAGGCACATGTGCAGGCCCGTCTGAAGTTTGCCAATGAACACCTGAATGATTCTGTGAGTGACTGGGAGAAGGTGCTGTGGTCTGATGAGACCAAAATAGAGCTCTTTGGCATTAACTCAACTCGCTGTGTTTGGAGGAAGAAAAATGCTGCCTATGACCCCCAAAACACCGTCCCCACCGTCAAGCATGGGGGTGGAAACATTTTGCTTTGGGGGTGTTTTTCTGCTAAGGGCACAGGACAACTTAATCGCATTAACGGGAAAATGGACGGAGCCATGTATCGTGAAATCCTGAACGACAACCTCCTTCCCTCTGCCAGGAAACTGAAAATGGGTCGTGGATGGGTGTTCCAGCACGACAATGACCCAAAACATACAGCAAAGGCAACAAAGGAGTGGCTCAAGAAGAAGCACATTAAGGTCATGGAGTGGCCTAGTCAGTCTCCGGACCTTAATCCAATAGAAAACCTATGGAGGGAGCTCAAGCTCAGAGTTGCACAGAGACAGCCTCGAAACCTTAGGGATTTAGAGATGACCTGCAAAGAGGAGTGGACCAACATTCCTCCTAAAATGTGTGCAAACTTGGTCATCAATTACAAGAAACGTTTGACCTCTGTGCTTGCAAACAAGGGTTTTTCCACTAAGTATTAAGTCTTTTATTGTTAGAGGGTTCAAAAACTTATTTCACTCAATGAAATGCAAATCAGTTGCTATCTTTTATTTAAGGTTATTTTTTCGATTTTCCTTTTGATGTGCTATCTGCCACTGTTAAAATAAACCTACCATTGAAATGATACTGTTCTGAGACTTTTCATTTCTTTGTCATTGGACAAACTTACAAAATCAGTGAGGGGTCAAATAATTATTTCCTCCACTGTATATATATACTAGCTGATTGCCCGGCGTTGCCCGGGTATGTATTTGGCTGGTGTTGGCTCCGCCTACTTTTTCTAACACTAACACATAATTACTCACTGACCAAGTTTGTGAGCTTTGCGGTCTTTGGTATCAATAATCTGCTTTGAAATGAAACAAATCTGATTGGCTGTGTGTGGCTCCACCCCTTTTCTGAATTTGAACCCCAGTCACACAATAACCAACTGTACCAGGTTTGAGGCCTGTGCCATTAACAGTTCAAGAATGGTAGCAATTAAATATTCCCCTTGAAAGCAACAGATGAAGTTTGATTCACTTTTGTAGGCTCCACCCACTTTTCTGAATATTAATCCCAGTAACCAACTGTGCAAAGTTTAAAAACCCTGGCATTAACAGTGTAAGAATGGCTGCAGTTTACATTTTCCCAGTGAAATGTGTATTTGTCTCCACCCACTGATGATCCGGCGTTGCCTGGGAATGTATTTGACTGGTGTTGGCTCCGGCCACTTTCTAACCCTAACGCACAAACACTCAATGACCAAGTTTGTGAGCTTTGGGGTCCTTGTCATCAATAATTTGCATATTCCCATAGAAATGAAACAAATCAGGTAGGCTGTTTGTGGCTCCACCCCTCTCCAGCATTTGAACCCCAGTCACCCAATGACCAACTGTAGCAGGTTTGAGGCATCTGCTATTAACAGTGTAAAAATGGCAGCAATTTAAATATTCCACTTGAAAATCAACAGGCGAATTTTGATTGGCTATTATAGGCTCCACCCACGTCCCTGAATATTAATCTCAATCACCCAGTGACCATCTGGGCAAAGTTTGAGAACCCTGCCATTAACAGTGTAAGAATGGCTGCAGTTTATATTTTCCCAGTGAAATTTGTTTTTGGTTCCGCCCACTATTTGTAACCTAGACACACAGTCACTCAATGACCAATTTTGTGAGCTTTGGGGTCCTTGGCATCGATAATTTGTACTTTCCCATGAAATGAAACAAATCTGATTCACTGTTTGTGGCTCTGTCCCCTTTTCTGAATTTAAACCTCAGTGACCCAATGACCAACTGTACCAGATTTTAGGCTTGTGCCATTAACAGTGCAAGAATTGCAGCAATTTTAATATTCTCCTTGAAAAGTGACATGTGATTTTTGATTGGCATTTTTAGGCTCCACCCACTTTTCTGAATATTAATCCCAGTCACCCAGTAACCAGCTATGCTAAGTTTGAGAACCCTGCCATTAACAGTGAAGAAGGGCTGCAGTTTACAATTTCCCAGAAAAATCTGTTTTTAACTCCACCCACTTTTTATAACCTTGACACAGTCACTACTCAATGACCAAGTTTGTGAGCTTTTGGGTTCCTGGCATCAAAATTGTGCTAATGGAAGCAGTTTATCCAGCAAAGAAATCTGGTTCTTTTTGGCTCCGCCCCTTTACTGAATTTGAACCCCAAACACTTAACAACCGACTGTAGCAGGTTTGAGGCCTCTGCTATTAACAGTGTGAGAATGGCTGCAGTTTCAATATTCCCCTTGAAAATCAATAGGTGAATTTTGATTGGCTCTTGTAGGCTCCACCTACTTTTCCGAATATTAATCCTAGTCACCCAGTGACCAACTGTGTGAAGTTTGAGGACCCGGCCATTAACAGTGTAAGAAAAGCTGCAGTTTACATTTCCCCATGTAAAAAGTTAGTTGTTTTTGGCTCTGCCCACTATTTCTAATCTTGACATACAGTCACTTAATGACCAAGTTTATGAGCTTTGGGGTCTTTGGCATCAATAAGTTGCATTTTACCTTTGAAATTAAACAAATCTGATTGGCTGTTTTTGGCCCGCTCCCTTCAGAATTTAAATCCCAGTCTCCCAGTGACTGACTGTAGCAAATGTTAGGCCTCTGCTATTAAGAGTGTATGAATGGCAGCAATGTAAATATTCCCCTTGAAAATTAAAAGGTGAATTTTGATTGGCTGCTGTAGGCTCCACCCACTTTTCTGAACATTAGTCCCAGCCACCCAGTGGCCAACTGTGTCACGTTTGAGAACCCTGCCAATAACAGAATGGCTGAAATCAATCTAACAAATCTGATTGGCTGTTTGTGGCTCCACCCCTTTAGTGCATTTGGACCCCAGTCACCCAATGACTGACTGTATCAGGTTTGAGGCCTCTGCCACTAACAGTGTAAGAATGGTAGCAATGTGAATATTCCCCTTGAAAATCAATAGGTACATTTTGATTGGCTGTTGTAGGCTCCACCCACATTTCTGAATGTTCATCCCAGTCACCCAGTGGCCAATTGTGTAAAGTATGAGAACCCTGCAATGTAAAAAATGAAGTTGTTGGCACTGGCCACTTTTTCTAACCTTGACATACAGTCACTCAATTATCAAGTTTATCAGCTTTGGATTCCTTGGTATCAATACTTTGTATATTCCCATTGAAAAATAAACAAATCTGGCTGTTTGTGGCTCTGCCCCCTTCCTGAATGTGGGCCCCAGTCACCTAGTGACCAACTGTACCAGGTTTGAGGCATCTGCTTTTACCAGTATAAGAGAATGGTAGCAGATGAAATATTCCCTTTGAAAATCAAATGGGGAATTTTTATTGGCTGTTGTAGGCTCCATCCACCTTCCAAAATCTTAATCTGTCACCCAATGACCAACTGTGCAAAGTTTGAGAACCCTGCCATTAACGGTGTAAGAATGGCTGCAGTTTATATTTTCCCAGTAAAAGTTGTTTTGGCTCCGCCCACTTTTTGTAACCTCAACACACAGTCACTCAATGACCAAGTTTGTGAGCTGTCAGGTTCCTGGCATCAAAAATGTGTGAATGGAAGCAGTTTATCCACCAAGGAAATCTGATTGGCTGTATGTGGCCCCGCCCCTTTAGTGAATTTGGACCCCAGTCACCCAATGACCGGCTGTAGCAAGTTTGAAGCCTCTGCAATTAAAAGTGTAAGAAGAGCAGCAGTTTAAATATTCCCCTTGAAAATCAATAGGTGAATTTTGATTGGCTGTTGTAGGCTCCACCCATTTTCTTGAATCTTAATCGCATTCACCCAGTGACCAAGTGTGGCAAGTTTGAGAACTCTGTGATTAACAGTCTAAGAATGGCTGCAGTTTACATTTTCCCATTTAAAATGAACGGCTGAAATTTGATTGGCTGTTTTATGCTCCACCCACTTTTCCTGGATTTGTAACCTCGGTCACCAAGTGACCAACTGTGCCATGTGTGGGGACTCTGGCTTGATTACTGTGAGAATGGCAGCCTTTTACATTTTTTCCATTGACTTGAATGGGTGGAATCTGATTTGCTGTTTGTAGCTCCGCCCAGGTGTGCAGGGGGGCCGCGAGACCCCCAGAACATATCATCCCAGGTAGTAAGGGATCTGTGTACCAAGTTTCGTTCAAATCGGTCAAGCCGTTTTCGCGTGATCGCGGCACATACACACACACATACACACACATACATACATACATACATACATACATACATACATCCGATTTTATATACAGGGTCTTCTCAAAAAATTAGCATATTGTGATAAAGTTCATTATTTTCTGTAATGTACTGATAAACATTAGACTTTCATATATTTTAGATTCAAATACACACAACTGAAGTAGTTCAAGTCTTTTATTGTTTTAATATTGATGATTTTGGCATACAGCTCATGAAAACCCAAATTTCCTATCTCAAAAAATTTGCATATTTGATCCGACCAATAAAAGAAAAGTGTTTTTAAAACAAAAAAAGTCAACCTTCAAATAATTATGTTCAGTTATGCACTCAATACTTGGTCGGGAATCCTTTTGCAGAAATGACTGCTTCAATGCGGTGTGGCATGGAGGCAAACAGCCCGTAGCAGTGCTCAGGTGATATGGAGGCCCAGGATGCTTCAATAGCGGCCTTAAGCTCATCCAGAGTGTTGGGTCTTGCGTCTCTCAACTTTCTCTTCACAATATCCCACAGATTCTCTATGGGGTTCAGGTCAGGAGAGTTGGCAGGCCAATTGAGCACAGTAATACCATGGTCAGTAAACCATTTACCAGTGGTTTTGGCACTGTGAGCAGGTGCCAGGTCGTGCTGAAAAATGAAATCTTCATCTCCATAAAGCTTTTCAGCAGATGGAAGCATGAAGTGCTCCAAAATCTCCTGATAGCTAGCTGCATTGACCCTGCCCTTGATAAAACACAGTGGATCAACACCAGCAGCTGACATGGCACCCCAGACCATCACTGACTGTGGGTACTTGACACTGGACTTCAGGCATTTTGGCATTTCCCTCTCCCCAGTCTTCCTCCAGACTCTGGCACCTTGATTTCCGAATTACATGTAAAAGTTGCTTTCATCTGAAAAAAGTACTTTGGACCACTGAGCAACAGTCCAGTGTTGCTTCTCTGTAGCCCAGGTCAGGTGCTTCTGCCGCTGTTTCTGGTTCAAAAGTGGGTTCATGTTTCCATCTGCTGAAAAGCTTTATGGAGATGAAGATTTCATTTTTCAGCACGACCGGGCACCTGCTCACAGTGCCAAAACCACTGGTAAATGGTTTACTGACCATGGTATTACTGTGCTCAATTGGCCTGCCAACTCTCCTGACCTGAACCCCATAGAGAATATGTGGGATATTGTGAAGAGAAAGTTGAGAGACGCAAGACCCAACATTCTGGATGAGCTTAAGGCCGCTATCGAAACATCCTGGGCCTCCATAACACCTGAGCAGTGCCACAGGCTGATTGCCTCCATGCCACGCCACATTGAAGCAGTCATTTCTGCAAAAGGATTCCCGACCAAGTATTGAGTGCATAACTGAACATAATTATTTGAAGGTTGACTTTTTTTTGTTTTAAAAACACTTTTCTTTTATTGGTCGGATCAAATATGCTAATTTTTTGAGATAGGAAATTTGGGTGTTCATGAGCTGTATGCCAAAATCATCAATATTAAAACAATAAAAGGCTTAAACTACTTCAGTTGTGTGTATTTGAATCTAAAATATATGAAAGTCTAATGTTTATCAGTGCATTACAGAAAATAATGAACTTTATCACAATATGCTAATTTTTTGACAAGACCCTGTATATATATATATATATATATATATATATATATATATATATATATATATATATACAGTCGGAGCCGCACGATCCACAAGGCAAGTCTAGGCAGTTGCCTAGGGCCTGGAGAGAGTCTAGGGGCCCAGTGGATGCAAGCCCCCACCAGATCTAACTAAAGAAGCCAGGCGGTCATCAGCGCTGGGCAAACTCTTCTATCTTTCCCAGGGTCACATTTCCTCTTAATCCTTTTCTGCATGCAGATCCCATAGGCCCGGCCATGATAGAAGCCGTTCATAGCATGCTATACGTCTATGCTAGTGCCTGCCCCATGCTGCATCAGCTGTGATCCACCATTGTCCAGTATTGCTGATTATTGTGTTGTTTCTGCTGTATTGTTATACTGTATATTGCTGGCACTATATAACTCAGTGATAATAATATGATCCTGAATATACGAGTGAGCAGAGACCCCTCCTCCTCCTCCTCCGTCGGCCATTAGACAGAGCTGGGATTCATATTCCTCCTGCAGTCTGGATGTCACCTCACATCCAGCCTCTATGCTCCCTCTCAATTATAAACAGGAGCTGTTGTGTGCGGCTTGATGACATGATGTAAAGAAGCTTGAAAGTTGCAGCTTGGCAGCTGACATTTCATTGTAGACTAATGGAGGAGGATATAGTCCATGTTGTCATCGCGGTGCCAAAGGTGGTGTCATGACTCCCGTCATCCGACTGTTCCTGATTACTCTGCTGGACACATATCATGGTCATACAGTCACCATGCAGCAAGAGCAGCTATTATTCTACTCCATCTATATAGAAGGGAGCGTATATATACAGGATCTTCTCAAAACATTAGCATATTGTGATAAAGTTCATTATTTTCTGTAATGTACTGATAAACATTAGACTTTCATATATTTTAGATTCATTACACACAACTGAAGTAGTTCTAGCCTTTTATTGTTTTAATATTGATGATTTTGGCATACAGCTCATGAAAACCCAAATTTCCTATCTCAAAAAATTTGCATATTTCATCCGACCAATAAAAGAAAAGTGTTTTTAAAACAAAAAAAGTCATCCTTCAAATAATTATGTTCAGTTATGCACTCAATACTTGGTCGGGAATCCTTTTGCAGAAATGACTGCTTCAATGCAGCGTGGCATGGAGGCAATCAGCCTGTGGCACTGCTCAGGTGTTATGGAGGCCCAGGATGCTTCGATAGCGGCCTTAAGCTCAACCAGAGTGTTGGGTCTTGCATCTCTCAACTTTCTCTTCACAATAGCCCACAGATTCTCTATGGGGTTCAGGTCAGGAGAGTTGCCAGGCCAATTGAGCACAGTAATACCATGGTCATAAACCATTTACCAGTGGTTTTGGCACTGTGAGCAGGTGCCAGGTCGTGCTGAAAAATGAAATCTTCATCTCCATAAAGCTTTTTAGCAGATGGAAGCATGAAGTGCTCCAAAATCTCCTGATAGCTAGCTGCATTGACCCTGCCCTTGATAAAACACAGTGGACCAACACCAGCAGCTGACATGGCACCTCAGACCATCTCTGACTGTGGGTACTTGACACTGGACTTCAGGCATTTTGGCATTTCCCTCTCCCCAGTCTTCCTCCAGACTCTAGCATCTTGATTTCCGAATGACATGTAAAAGTTGCTTTCATCCAAAAAAAGTACTTTGGACCACTGAGCAACAGTCCAGTGCTGCTTCTCTGTAGCCCAGGTCAGGCACTTCTGCTGCTGTTTCCGATTCAAAAGTTGGTTCATGCTTCCATCTGCTGAAAAGCTTTATGGAGATGAAGATTTCATTTTTCAGCACAACCTGGCACCTGCTCACAGTGTCAAAACCACTGGTAAATGGTTCATGACCATGGTATTACTGTGCTCAATTGGCCTGCTAACTCTCCTGACCTGAACCCCATAGAGAATCTGTGGGATATTGTGAAGAGAAAGTTGAGGGATGCAAGACCCAACACTCTGGATGAGCTTAAAGAGGATCTGTAACATCAAAAGATCCCCTGGGGGGTACTCACCTCGGGTGGGGGAAGCCTCCGGATCCTAATGAGGCTTCCCACGCCATCCTCCGTCCCTCAGGGGTCTCGCTGCAGCCCTCCGAGAATAATGACGTCAATATTTACCTTCCTGGCTCCTGCGCAGGCGCTCTGACGGCTGTCGGCTCCGAACTACACGGAAATACCCGATCGCCGTCGGGTCTGCTCTACTGCGCAGGCGCAAGTTTCCGGCGCCTGCGCAGTAGAGCGGACCCGACTGAGATCGGGTATATCCGTGTAGTTCGGAGCCGAGAGCAGCCACAGCGCCCCGCTGGAGCCTGCAAAGGTAAATATTGAACTGACAGTCGGCTCTGTCGCCGGCTGTTCGGAGGGCTGCAGCGAGACCCCCGTGGGACAGAGGACGGCGTGGGAAGCCTCATTAGGATCCGGAGGCTTCCCCCACCCGAGGTAAGTACCCCCCAGGGGATCTTTTTGACGTTACAGAGTCTCTTTAAGGCCGCTATCGAAGCATCCTGGGCCTCCATAACACCTGAGCAGTGCCACAGGCTGATTGCCTCCATGCCACGCTGCATTGAAGTAGTCATTTCTGCAAAAGGATTCCCGACCAAGTATTGAGTGCATAACTGAACATAATTATTTGAAGGTTGACTTTTTTTGTTTTAAAAACACTTTTCTTTTATTGGTTGGATGAAATATGCAAATTTTTTGAGATAGGAAATTTGGGTTTTCATGAGCTGTATGCCAAAATCATCAATATTAAAACAATAAAAGGCTGGAACTACTTCAGTTGTGTGTAATGAATCTAAAATATATGAAAGTCTAATGTTTATCAGTACATTACAGAAAATAATGAACTTTATCACAATATGCTAATTTTTTTTAGAAGATCCTGTATAGATATATATATACTGTATACCTCACAAAAGTGAGCACCTCTTACATCTCTGTAAATATTTTATTGTATCTTTTCATAGGACGACACTGCAGATATGACACCTTGCATGAATGTGAAGTAGTTACTGGTTGTGTACAGCTTATACACCAGTGAAAATGTGCTGGGGTCATGTGACTGGTTAGTGTTACAAGGTCTCAGGGGTGACTGGGGAGCAGGAGGTGTGTTACATTCAGGGCCGGGCCGAGGCATAGGCTGGAGAGGCTCCAGCCTCAGGGCGCAGTGTAGGAGGGGGCGCAGAATTCATTCAGCTGTCATTCCTAATTGTGTTTGAAGCAGAAAGAAATAATACAAGGGGATACATGGCAGTGACTGCAAGCCAGATAACTAGATATTAAGGTGTTGGGGAGGTTGTGGGCCCTGTGGCGCCTCTTAGTCAATAGCAATCAGTGTGTGATGGCTGGGGAGGCAGGGATGGAGGGGCGCACTTTGGTGTCTCAGCCTTGGGTGCTGGAGGACCTTGTCCCGGCTCTGGTTACATTTGGTGTTATCACTCTCACACGCTCTCATACTGGTCACTGGAAGCTCAGCATGGCTCCTCATGGCAGAGAACTCTCTGAGGAGCCTATAGAGGAATTCTGCCCAATCAGACATTTTCCCTGCCCGGGGTCATGTGACTGGTTAGTGTTACAAGGTCTCAGGTGTGACTGGGGAGCAGGAGGTGTGTTACATTTGGTGTTATCGCTCTCACACTCTCTCATACTGGTCACTGGAAGCTCAGCATGGCTCCTCATGGCAGAGATCTCTCTGAGGAGCTTATAGAGGAATTCTGCCCAATCAGACATTTTCCCTCCCCGGGGTCATGTGACTGGTTAGTGTTACAGGTCTCAGGTGTGACTGGGGAGCAGGAGGTGTGTTACATTTGGTGTTATCACTTTCACACGCTCTCATACTGGTCACTGGAAGCTCAGCATGGCTCCTCATGGCAGAGAACTCTCTGAGGAGCTTATAGAGGAATTCTGCCCAATCAGACATTTTCCCTCCTGGGGTCATGTGACTGGTTAGTGTTACAAGGTCTGAGGTGTGACTGGGGAGCAGGAGGTGTGTTACATTTGGTGTTATCACTCTCACACTCTCATACTGGTCACTGGAAGCTCAGCATGGTTCCTCGTGGCAGAGAACTCTCTGAGGAGCTTATAGAGGAATTCTGCCCAATCAGACATTTTCCCTCCCCGGGGTCATGTGACTGGTTAGTGTTACAGGTCTCAGGTGTAACTGGGAAACAGGAGGTGTGTTACATTTGGTGTTATCACTCTCACACTCTCTCATACTGGTCACTGGAAGCTCAGCATGGCTCCTCATGGCAGAGATCTCTCTAAAGGGGCTTATAGAGGAATTCTGCCCAATCAGACATTTTCCCTCCCCGGGGTCATGTGACTGGTTAGTGTTACAAGGTCTCAGGTGTGACTGGGGAGCAGGAGGTGTGGTACATTTGGTGTTATTGCTCTCACCCTCTCTCATACTGGTCACTGGAGGCTCAGCATGGCTCCTCATGGCAGAGAACTCTCTGAGGAGCTTATAGAGGAATTCTGCACAAGCAGGAGGTGTGTTACATTTGGTGTTATACCTCTCACACACTCTCACTGGTCACTGGAAGCCGATCATGGCTCATCAGGGCAGTTAACTCTCTAAGGAGCTTAAAATAAGAATTGTAGCTCTACATAAAGATGGCCGAGGCTGTAAGAAGATCACATTAATTGCTAATGTCTCTTTGAACTTACTAAGTGTGTGCCCGCCCTTGATGGGTGTGTTTTAATGTTTATATAGGTGAATGATTTCTGTGTTTGGTAACACTTGATAAAGGCCGTTGGGCCGAAACGTCGTGCTGTTTGCTACTATGGTGCTAATAAAGCCAAAGCTATAATTGCAAAAATCCAGGTTGAGACCCAGTTACCTCTTTTTTTCTGTGTGTTGGCTTTCTCACCCTTGATGGATCAGGGTGCTACTGGTCGACTCCCTAGTATATAAAGTTTGTGGTAGAGCCCGAAGACACTGCTTTTTCTTCAGGTGTAAGAAGATCGCCAACAGCCTGAAACTGAGCTGCAGCACGGAGACCAAGACCATACAGCGGTGTGACAGGACAGGTTCCCCTCAGAACAGGCCTCCCCATGGTTGACCAAAGGAGTTGTGTGCACATGCTCAGCATCATATCTAGAGGTTGTCCTCTGTAATAGACATATGAGTACTGGCAGCATTACTTCAGAGGTTGGAGGGGTTGGGTGAGCCTGTCAGTGGTCAGACCATACGCCACACACTGCATCACACTGCTCTGCATGGCTGTTGTCTCAGAAGGAATGATGAGGAAAGATGATGCACAAGAAAGCCTGAAAATCAGGGATGTGCAGAAACTACGCCAGTGCGAATTTAACCACTTCCCAACTGAGGGGTTTTACCCCTTCAGCATCCGAGCAATTTTCTCCTTTCAGCGCTCCTTACATTCATTCGCCTATAACATTATCATTACTTATCATTACTTATCGCAATGAAATGAACTATATCTTGTTTTTTTCACCACCAATTAGGCTTTCTTTAGGTGGGACATTATGCCAAGAATTATTTTATTCTAAATGTGATTTAATGGGAAAATAGGAAAACATTTGGAAAAAAAAAACATTTTTCAGTTTTCCGCCATTATAGTATAATTAAAATCCATGTAACTTATATGCCCATTTGTCCCGGTTATTACACCGTTTAAATTATGTCCCTATCACAATGTTTGGCGCCAATATTTTATTTGCAAATAAAGGTGCATTTTTTTCAGTTTTGTGTCTATCCCTAATTTCAAGCCCATAATTTATAAAGTAACAGTGTTATACCCTCTTGATATAAATATTTAAAGATTTCAATCCCTAAGGTAACTATTTAAGTTTTTTTTTTTTATTGTAATTTTTTTTAATTTATTTTAATATTTAAAAAAAATATTGGTAACAATTGGGGAGTGTGGGAGTTAATTAGTTAAAATGAATAGTAAAAATAATTTATTTGTATGTGAAAAAAATGTTTGGGTGTAGTATTACTTTTTGGCCACAAGATGGCCACATTTTTTTAGGCGTCCTGCAAGTGTCGGAAGGACGCTTGCAGGAAGGGAGGCTGGGAAACTGAGTTTTTTCACAATGATCGCGCTGCTTCTCGTAGAAGCATGCCGATCATTGTGGGGGCAGAGATAAACGAACGGGAATGGATTTTCCCGTTCATTGATCTCCGGGCGAGCGGGCGGCAGCGTGCATGATCGCGGGAGTGCGAGCGGGAGCGCGGACAGCGGCGGCAGCGGCGGTAGCGGCGGGGGGTGCGTATATCTTCGCTCCGGGCGGGGAAGTGAAGTCCAAAGGAGCGTAGATATACTGTACCCGGGCGGCGAAGTGGTTAAGCATCGTAGCTCGCATCTACACATCGTAGCTTATGCCCAATATGCGTAGTTAACAAGTGTATTGCATAGTGAATTACGATTGCGTTATTCGTGTCTAATTTTCCGCATGTATGCTTACAAATGTACGCATTGGAAAGGGGAATGTACGCATAGAAGAGTTCCTGGAATTAGCATTTAAAGAGGAATTAATGTGTAAAATTTTCTGCATACGGGAATAAGCATCCGCATACACTATGCTTCGCACTACGCGTAATTACGTATTATAATGTGTAGTCTGCAAAATGCATATGAAACGAATATTTGATTTCGAAGCCGTAGTTTGGCGAAGCGTAATTACGTAAAACTACACAAGAGTTCCAGCGTAGAGAAGTTGGCTGAGTACGACCATCCCTGCTGCAAATAGTTTGCTGAAGACAAGCGGACTGAGGACATGGACTACTGGAACCTCCTATGGTCTGATGCGACCAAGATAAATGTATTTGGTTCAGATGGTGTCAAGAGTGTGGTGCTGCCACCAGGTGAGGAGTACAAAGACAAGCAAGTGTGTGTTGCCTACAGTGAAGCATGGTGGTGGGAGTGTCATGGTTTGTGGCTGCATGAGTGCTGCCAGCACTGGGAAGCTACAGTTCTCACCAGTGTCAACCCTTCTTTGAAATTCCGCTTCTGCCATCAACATGCTCCATATGTTCAAAATGATATTACTCTCTTACTTATTAAACTGCCATGAAATAAATATTTAGTTATCTTTGATTTAATTTACTTTTTAGCCAATTGTGCATGTTTAAGAGGGCCTGTAAGCTCAAATTGGAGCTTAACCATAAAATCACTACTTTTTTTGTGTTCTTTCTAATGTATGACTCACTCAGTAATACTCCAGTAACGCTAACATTTTTCCATTGAGTTGCACAAAGCAGGAAGCAACACTGAATGTATTCCCTGCAGTGATTAGCAACCTAACACACTCATCAGATAGGGGATGCGCTGACGGACCAGTTTGCTGAGGAGTTTTGGTGCGGAGTTTGTATTGTGGTGCAAGTGCTCCAGTCATGTAAATGGACCTTTTAGCACAGCCACGCCAAAATGATCTGACTGCTGTAGTGACATGCAGGGCAGTTTCTGCCACAAGGAATTTCAGGCCGTTGCCTAGAGCGCCAATGCGTCAGGGGCACAGTGTGGGTTTGCTCGCTAAAAGCTGCTCACCACACCTCCTCCTTGCCAGCCTATCAACATGAACAATCAGCAGGAAACATGGCGCGGCTTCTTGCTCTGCTCAAACCCCTCCCCTTCCACACCTGCACACAGTAATCTGTGACCTCTGACCGAATGTAGCACGTGCATGTCGCTCCGCCCACATGCCTGCCGCTAGTGCATGCTTACCCACTCCACCTTTGGCAGATTGTGACTGAAGGGTAATGATGGTGGTGGTGGTGGTGGGGGGGGGGGGGGGGGAGTGGTCCTAAAGCTGCATCACCCAGTTCAAGGAGAGAGAGCGGAGGCATCAGGTCCAGAATCAGCAGCACACAGCGGGCTTGATTCACTAAACCTTGATAACTGATAGCACGGCCGTTTTTGAGTGCATTTTTGCACAATCGCGAATTATTGCACAAGAACGGGCGTGTGTGAAAATTCACGTTTGTGTGCGCAAATGTGCAGTCGCGCAAAAATGCACGCAAAAATGGCCTTGGTATGAGTTATCACGGGTTAGTGAATTAAGCCCTGCATGTAGTAAGCTGCAGCATGCAGGAAAGCTGGCGGGGAAGTCGAACCAACAGCTGTATATACACTAGTGGCTTATCCATGCTGCTGTTACCGCGGGAACATCAGTGAGTGCGCAGTATGTGACTATCTCTGCCTCCTGCTGTACAGCTGTTGCTGCAATACTGAGGTGGTGGTGCTCATTGATGGTGGTGCGGAAACCGATCTCCAGTGTGAAATGACCTGACGACTAGACGTTATATATTTAAGAAGCGTCATTTCTTACCTTTTCAGAAGGACAAATCATTATTAAATGGAAAAAGTGCCGTTTTGTTCATGCACGGTAGACAACGCGTTTCACGGGTCTTGGCCCGCTTCCTCAGGTCAATACAAGTGCCTGTAGAACTTTTGTTCATGAATGTGAGTGCCTAATTTTTTTTTTTTTTTTTTGCCTGGGGTGACGAAAAGGCTGGAAACGGTCCTGGTGGCAAGCACCAGGATTGCATAATAGTAACATAATCATGTCTCTTTTTGTTTTAATGCGGAACTGTCGTGAAAATCTTAAAATTTAAAACACATACAAATAAGAAGTACATCTCTTCCTGAGTAAAATGAGCCGTAAATTACTTTTCTCCTATGTTGCTGTCACTTACAGTAGGGAGTAGAAATCTGACATTACTGGTTGGGTCTAGTCCATCTTCTCATAGGGGATTCTCAGTATGGCCTTTATTCTTAATAAAGACATTCCCTAAAAAATATTTATACAAAGATGCTGGCCAGCCTCCCTGCTCGCTGTAAACTATTTTGGCAGTTGGACGAAGCAATTGCCATTCACTAAGTGCTTTTACAACAAATAAAATCCTGAGAACACCCCTATGAGAAGATGGGCAAGTCCAAAATCTGTCGGTAATGTCAGATTTCTACCACTTACTGTAAGTGACAGCAACATAGGAGAAAGGTAATTTATGGCTCATTTTACTCTGGGAGAAATATACTTCTTATTTGTATGTGTTTTCAATGTTAAGATTTTTGCGACAGTTCCTCTTCAATAGCAAGTTTTTATGGCACAGATTTGTAGTGGTCTCACACTTCTTCATTAAAAAAAATAAAAAAATGTTAGTGTGGGGAGTCTACGCCTCAGTGCTGGAGAGAGAGAGGGTTTTTTTTTTTTTCATGTTTGGGTGATTATGTTGAGTTTAGAACTATTAGGAGTCTTGCTAAAACGTGAAGATGATAGAGTCTTTTAAGTTTTGGTAGTGTTATCTTTCTGGGTGGTTATATTAGAGGGAGGATGGCAAAGATATGAAGAGGGGTTAGTATTTTACTTTAGGTGAGGGATTACAGCTGGGATTCGACAAAAAATAATTGTTGTCTTTTGTCGGCTATACCCTGAACTGCAGTTCACTGACACATCCGGCGCAGAAACTCACAACCAGCTGTCAAACATCCTGAATCACACGTAGACCTCTGGAGTGCCCCCTTCTCATCTCTGCTCATAAATCAGAGAAGGGAATCTGAAATAAAACTTGTCAAAAATCCTGGCTATTTATAGATCTGAACTAAAGGGATCACCTTTTTTATCAACACAACTGGAATGTCACTTAAAACAAACCTTTTCAGAGCCCCCCAAACCTCCAACATCACCGCATCTTCTCTTTAACTGCGGCTTAGGGCATAAATAATAAGAAATGTAATAAGTCTGCTTTAACTCTGAACACATCATTCTTACCGTGTAGAACTGGCCAATTTAGAGTCGCAGGCAACATGGGTGGACGGGTGGTACTGGGGGTGGAAGCACCCAAAAATAGGTAATGTAAAGAAACAAAAATATGGTGGAGGGAGGGTGTCTTTACCCTTCAAGATGGAAGAACCCAAACCACAGGGTTAATGTAAAAGGATTAAATAATTTATTCAGCACGATTAAAAGGACAACACGTTTCACGGGTCTCAGCCCGTGAAACGCGTTGTCAGATGATTTCTGGCGTCCATGCTTGTGACCATATTTTAAAGGCACTTGTATTGACCTGAAGAAGCGGGCTGAGACCCATGAAACGTGTTTTAATGGTGCTGAATAAATTATTTAATCCTTTTACATTTCCCCTGTGGTTTGGGTTCTTCCATCTTGAGTGGTAAAGACACCCTCCCTCCACCATATTTTTTTTCATCACATTACCTATGTTTGGGTGCCTCCAACCCCAGTGCTATACATAACATCTCCTTTGGAGGTGTTCACCTTCCGGGTGTGGTGTTTTCTACAACCAAGAAGGACCAACCAGGAGTGCGACCATCCAGTTCCAGTAGGACCTGGAATACCGAGTGGGGACAGTTATTTCCCCGTTGGTGATATATGGTGGTTGCAGGTACTGCAACCCACCTTTGTCAGTATAAATACTCTTGTACTACAATCTAACATCTAATACCCCACAATACTGCGCCATTTGGCTCCTGGTCTCTCCTTCTCATACAGGTGACCGTGGTATCCCCACAGTGACCACCTTTTCTACTAGGTGGATGGATGGACATTGGATAGATAGGTGGATGGATGGACATTAGATGGATAGGTGGATGGATGGACATTGGATATATGGATGGATAGGTGGATGGATGGGTTAACTCCTGAAATCTCTATAATTCTTATAAATACATGTCCGAACGTACAGGTAGCCAGCCAGGAAGGTAATAGATGTGATACATTCCCCTACTGCCATCTCTCTGCTTCTCCCCATGCCCAGGTGACCCCCAATGAGATAACATGTATGCCTAGACAGAACATTAAAGTAGAATGCAACTGACCGCTAATTGGCCACACTGGGTTGTCCATTACCCTTGAAGGCACATTAAACACAACAAAAATGCCATTTCTCTGCCACTGGTTTCTTCAAAAAGAAAACAAAAACAATTAATTGGTTTCAGATAGATTGATAGATAGATAGATTGATAGATAGATAGATAGATAGATAGATAGATAGTAAACAATGAATACAGATATATGGCGATGTCTCCCTTCGGTTGCCTCTCCTCGTAGAAGACAATTTACAGTTTAGATTTAGTGGTCTTCTCAGCATTCCAGGTAACACTTCCATCAAACATTTGTGTCTCTGTGGAATAAATAATATTTTGTGAAACATTTTTGTTGTGCGGATGATTGACAGCTGTGTGCTGCATATTTATGAAGAAATATTGAAAATATATGTATTCATGAATAGTTTATATATAATAAAAGAAAACCTCAGCTCCTTGATATATAAAAGTCCAAATATATTTTAAAACAATGAGATTTACTTGTGTCACCGATATTTCCCTCTGCTGACAGTTGTCATTCTCACTTTGAATTAAGGCGCAGGTAGTTTTATACTTAGTCATAATTCTGGAATATCTTCTGAGGCTCTTACTGTGCCTCTCCTCCCGCTCTATCGCTCTCTCTCTCTCCCCCTCTCACTCTGGTTCTTTCTATCTCTACCAACCCCCCTCTTCTTCCATTCCCTCTACCTCCCGCTCACTCTCTCTCCCCCTCTCTCTATCTCCATCATCCCCCCTCTTCTTCCATTCCCTCTATCTCCCGCTCTCTCTCTCTCCCCCTCTCTCTATCTCCATCATCCCCCCTCTTCTTCCATTCCCTCTACCTCCTGCTCTCTCTCCCCCTCTCTCTATCTCCATCATCCCCCCTCTTCTTCCATTCCCTCCACCTCCTGCTCTCTCTCCCCCCTCTCTCTATCTCTATCATACCCCCTCTTCTTCCATTCCCTCTACCTCCCGCTCTCTCTCTCTCCCCCTCTCTCTATCTCCATCATCCCCCCTCTTCTTCCATTCCCTCTATCTCCCGCTCTCTCTCTCTCCCCCTCTCTCTATCTCCATCATCCCCCCTCTTCTTCCATTCCCTCTATCTCCCGCTCTCTCTCTCTCCCCCTCTCTCTATCTCCATCATCCCCCCTCTTCTTCCATTCCCTCTACCTCCCGCTCTCTCTCTCTCCCCCTCTCTCTATCTCCATCATACCCCCTCTTCTTCCATTCCCTCTCCCTCCCGCTCTCTCTCTCTCCCCCTCTCTATCTCCATATCCCCAGCTCTCTATCTCTCTCCCCTCTCCCTCTCATTCTCTCTATCTCTAGTATCCCTCCCCTTCTTCCATTCCCTCTACCTCCCCCTCTCTCTCTCTCTCCCCCCCCCTTTCTATCTCCATCATCCCTCCCCTTCTACCATTCCCTCTACCTCCTGCTCTCTCTCTCTCTCCCCCCCTCTCTATCTCCATCTCCCCAGCTCTCCATCATCCCCCCTCTTCTTCCATTCCCTCTCTCTCTTTCTCTCTCTCCCCTGCCCTCTCTATATCTCCATCTCCCCAGCTCTCTATCTCTATCAACCCCCCCCCCTCTTCTTCCATTCCCTCTACCTCCCTCTCTCTTTCTCTCTCTCTCTCTCTCTCTCTCTCTCTCTCTCCCCCTCTCTCTCTATCTCCACCTCCCCAGCTCTCCATCATCTCCCCTCTTCTTCCATTCTCTCTCTCTCTCTCTCTCTCTCTCTCTCTCTCTCTCTCTCTCTCTCTTTCTCTCTCTCTCTTTCTCTCTCTCTCTCTCTCTCTCTCTATTTCTCTCCCCTCTCACTCTTGTTTTCTCTATCTCCATCATCCCTCCCCTTCTTCCATTCCCTCTACCTCCCACTCTCTATCAAAAAAAGACTGTAGGATTAGTGGGCACCTTTAGGGAGATTAGTTAGAGTTTGGCACACAATTGAAAATCTTATATAGTAGCATATTACTGGCTCCAATCCATTTCTGTGTCAACACCCCCTTTAGCACTATCCTCAAGTTTGTCCAGGTGTGTAAGGTAGATAGGAGGGCACAGAACCACTTACCTTCATAAACAATTCAAAATAGCCCAGTTGGCTGCAAATATTTTACAATGTGTTTCATGGGACACTGCTGCTTCATCAGGAAAACGGTGCCTAAAAAACAGAAGTATGCAAAAAATATAAGGAGTTATGTACAGGGTTCTGTTTCTTCAATATCCTGGGGAATAAAAACAGCTCTTCTGATCACGGATTGGGGTATATGTTGTTGTTCTGATGACTTATTATTGGGCACCCTGTTCCTCCTTAAAGGACAACTGACCTGTGATGATTTGCTCAGCTGCCTGTGCAGGCAGGCAGCTTTTTGACCATTGTGTAGGTTTGCATGCTGCAGGACTCTGGAAAGAAGAGCTTCTGTCAGTTTTGCAGCTTGTGCTTGCTGAGGAATTTGCATACGTTGTCATGCAAATTGCCTGGCCACATTCATTGGAGGTGTGTACTATAAGTACTATGTGTGTCCCACAATGCTTGGCTGTTCATAAGGATTTCATCCTATGTAATACTCCTGGTGGGGTGTCAGCCTTACTCTCTGTTTGAAGATCAGCTTAGAGTAATTCCTGGAAACTGTGCTAGGCAGATTTCCCTAGTGCATTTAGGATTGTTTATCTGTTTTGTTTGTCTGTTGCGATTGTCCTGTCCCAGCGGTGGTCGATAGGAAGTCGTTCTGATCTCTGTTCTTGGAGCATAGCTGGTGCAGCGGTTGCTACCAGCTATCTCTTCTGTTCTGCCTCTCTGGATCGCGCTAGCCACTTTTCGCTAGTGCTGTGGATCCTTCTGTTCTGTCTCCTGGGATCGCGCTAGCCACTTTTCGCTAGCGCTGTGGATCCTTCTGTTCTGTCTCCTGGGATCGCGCTAGCCACTTTTCACTAGTGCTGTGGATCCTTCTGTTCTGCTACTCTGTACCTGGATCGCACTAGCCACTTTTCGCTAGTGCTGTGGATCCTTCTGTTCTGCTACTCTGTACCTGGATCGTGTGATCCACTTTTTGCTAGTGCTGTGGATCCTATCTCTCGCTTGTCCCTGTTTTCGTGTGTCTGTCTTGTCTGCTACGACCGCTTGCTGGAGGCTCGGTGAGGTAACCGTTAAGCAAGCGTTCGCGTCCTCTGTTACATGTTTGTCTGTCGGTGGTTAGTTAGGCGTACTTGTCTCTATTGTGCTTATCACGTGGAGACCGCGCATAACCGCGTGCACTGTTGCGAATGAGTGCGGTGTTGGCGGTTAGCTAGCGTTTGTTATTTTCCGCATCTTCTCATTGTATTATTGGCTGTGCCTTTGCTACCCTCGTATTCTATTCTGATCTGCCTTGTGTCTCGTCTGGCGATCGCACCTCTCGCGATCGCGTTCCTATTTCATATCTGCTGTTGTGTGTGCGCGGTCGCAGGGTGGCGACTGGATTGGCGCACACACATACAACCTGTCCCTTTGCTCGTTCTCATTCGCAATCACCTCTCTTGCGATTGCGTTCTGCGCTTCGTACAATTCCTGTCTGGCATTTGTGGAGGTACAGAGGATTAGTTCCTCTGCACTCCCCTGCGCCATCTGCCGATAGGTATTTCCCTCTACGGGTGCGTAGCACCTTTTGCTGGGTGCCTGCAATTACACGCTTGTGGAGGATTTCCGCCGTGTCAGCGCACGCGTTGTGCGCTGATCACGGAGAAAGTTCCACAATCGTTACATGACCCCAACACCACCTGTGGAAATAAGCACATAGCTGTATTACTTACCACCTGCTATTTCACTGTGACCACTCCTTTCTTTTGCAGTTCTGTTCCGCTTTGGCAACCGTTCAATTGCAGACATGTAATTTCCAAAATGACCCCAACCCTGGATTCACTTCCGAGTCATTGCTTCCTCTCAAGCCCAGTTCTAGTGCTTGTGATCTGAGCTGAAACCTGCAGTAAGACTATACAGTGGGTGCCAAGGAGGCGGACTAGTGGAGTGAAAGAGGCTGACAAGGGGCAGGACTGGGAGTGGTTAACGATGTAAGACTGCCTCTTCCTGTTTTTACATTTGAATTTTAGGGAAAGTCAAACTTTTCAAACATTATTACAGAGACCGGGAGGAGCGGAACGATGACACGCAAGCACACACGGGGTATGTATCTGTCTTACCAATATGCCCCTTTGCTTATTATGATAACTTAGCTCCAGATCAGTAATCCTTTAATTTTACTGTCACCTTCTCACTCTCGTGTTCCCTTCCTTATTTTTCTCCATTTCTTTCTCTGCTTCCCTCCCTCCTCTCTACCTTCTTTCTCTTTCTCTCTCTCCTGTCCCACTCTCCTCTCTTGTTTTCTATTTGCATATTTATATTCTCTCTATTCAGTCACTGCCACAGTCCCCCCTCGGTTCCTGCTTGTCTCTCACTCCCTTTCTTCTCTTGTCGGAGCACAAGGTGCGTGGATGGAAGCAGGTGCTGCGGCAGTGGCTGGATTGGGGCCAGTATAAAGTAACCTTGAACTGTGTGTTATGGCCAGAAGCAATATAAATTCATCTCACCTCCTACATCTAATTACTCTCTTATGCCTGCCATAATCACAATGCTGAACACACTCGCTTGTCTGAGTGGGAGAGCAAACTGAATGCTCAAAGTCTGCAACAGTCAGCGCTGCAAAATATCTGCATTCAACTGGTTGCAGAAAGAAAGAATATACAGGGATAAATACAACAGATAGCTATACAGATGGATAGGTAGATAGGCAGACAGGCAGACGGACGGACGGATGGATAGATAGATAGATGGATGGATAGACAGATGGATGGGTAGATAGATAGATAGATAGATAGATAGATATGAGATAGATAGATAGATAGATAGATATAGACGGATAGATTGACAGACAAAATTAAGGTGGCCATACACTGATAGATTTGCAGCAGATTCGACCATCAGATAGATTTCTGTCAGATGCCCGTCAAGTCGAATCTGACAGGGATCTATCTGATGTGTGCCACACACTAGGAACAGATTTCCAATAGATTTCAGAATTAAATCTATTGGAAATATATTAAAAATGGATCTAAATGCATTAATGCACCATTAGATCAAATGCAACTCTACGGGCAGCAGATCAACCTAGATTTTCCATCCTGTCAGATAGATTAAATACAATGAAATTGATTGAAATCTATTGCAAAATGATCAATTGTTACATAGTTACTTGGGTTGAAAAAAGACATACGTCTGTCGAGTTCAAACAGAGAACAAAGTACAACACCAGCCTGCTCCCTCACATATCCCTGCTGATCCAGAGGAAGGCACAACACCAGCCTGCTCCCTCACATATCCCTGCAGATCCAGAGGAAGGCACAACACCAGCCTGCTCCCTCACATATCCCTGCTGATCCAGAGGAAGGCACAACACCAGCCTGCTCCCTCACATATCCCTGCTGATCCAGAGGAAGGTACAACACCAGCCTGCACCCTCACATATCCCTGCTGATCCAGAGGAAGGCACAACACCAGCCTGCTCCCTCACATATCCCTGCTGATCCAGAGGAAAGTACAACACCAGCCTGCTCCCTCACATATCCCTGCTGATCCAGAGGAAGGCACAACACCAGCCTGCACCCTCACATATCCCTGCTGATCCAGAGGAAGGTACAACACCAGCCTGCACCCTCACATATCCCTGCTGATCCAGAGGAAGGCACAACACCAGCCTGCTCCCTCACATATCCCTGCTGATCCAGAGGAAGGCACAACACCAGCCTGCTCCCTCACATATCCCTGCTGATCCAGAGGAAGGCACACACCAGCCTGCTCCCTCACATATCCCTGCTGATCCAGAGGAAGGCACAACACCAGCCTGCACCCTCACATATCCCTGCTGATCCAGAGGAAGGTACAACACCAGCCTGCACCCTCACATATCCCTGCTGATCCAGAGGAAGGCACAACACCAGCCTGCTCCCTCACATATCCCTGCTGATCCAGAGGAAGGCACAACACCAGCCTGCTCCCTCACATATCCCTGCTGATCCAGAGGAAGGCACACACCAGCCTGCTCCCTCACATATCCCTGCTGATCCAGAGGAAGGCACAACACCAGCCTGCACCCTCACATATCCCTGCTGATCCAGAGGAAGGCACAACACTAGCCTGCACCCTCACATATCCCTGCTGATCCAGAGGAAGGCACAACACCAGCCTGCACCCTCACATATCCCTGCTGATCCAGAGGAAGGTACAGCACCAGCCTGCTCCCTCACATATCCCTGCTGATCCAGAGGACGGTACAACTCCAGCCTGCACCCTCACATATCCCTGCTGATCCAGAGGAAGGTACAACACCAGCCTGCACCCTCACATATCCCTGCTGATCCAGAGGAAGGCACAACACCAGCCTGCACCCTCACATATCCCTGCTGATCCAGAGGAAGGCACAACACCAGCCTGCTCCCTCACATATCCCTGCTGATCCAGAGGAAGGCACAACACCAGCCTGCACCCTCACATATCGCTGCTGATCCAGAGGAAGGTACAACACCAGCCTGCACCCTCACATATCCCTGCTGATCCAGAGGAAGGCACAATACCAGCCTGCACCCTCATATATCCCTGCTGATCCAGAGGAAGGCACAACACCAGCCTGCTCCCTCACATATCCCTGCTGATCCAGAGGAAGGCACAACACCAGCCTGCACCCTCACATATCGCTGCTGATCCAGAGGAAGGCACAACACCAGCCTGCTCCCTCACATATCCCTGCTGATCCAGAGGAAGGCACAACACCAGCCTGCACCCTCACATATCCCTGGTGATCCAGAGGAAGGCACAACACCAGCCTGCTCCCTCACATATCCCTGCTGATCCAGAGGAAGGCACAACACCAGCCTGCACCCTCACATATCGCTGCTGATCCAGAGGAAGGCACAACACCAGCCTGCTCCCTCACATATCCCTGCTGATCCAGAGGAAGGCACAACACCAGCCTGCACCCTCACATATCCCTGGTGATCCAGAGGAAGGCACAACACCAGCCTGCTCCCTCACATATCCCTGCTGATCCAGAGGAAGGCACAACACCAGCCTGCACCCTCACATATCGCTGCTGATCCAGAGAAAGGCACAACACCAGCCTGCTCCCTCACATATCCCTGCTGATCCAGAGGAAGGCACAACACCAGCCTGCACCCTCATATATCCCTGCTGATCACGAGGAAGGCACAACACCAGCCTGCTCCCTCACATATCCCTGCTGATCCAGAGGAAGGCACAACACCAGCCTGCACCCTCACATATCGCTGCTAATCCAGAGGAAGGCACAACACCAGCCTGCTCCCTCACATATCCCTGCTGATCCAGAGGAAGGCACAACACCAGCCTGCACCCTCACATATCCCTGGTGATCCAGAGGAAGGCACAACACCAGCCTGCTCCCTCACATATCCCTGCTGATCCAGAGGAAGGCACAACACCAGCCTGCACCCTCACATATCGCTGCTGATCCAGAGGAAGGCACAACACCAGCCTGCTCCCTCACATATCCCTGCTGATCCAGAGGAAGGCACAACACCAGCCTGCACCCTCACATATCCCTGGTGATCCAGAGGAAGGCACAACACCAGCCTGCTCCCTCACATATCCCTGCTGATCCAGAGGAAGGCACAACACCAGCCTGCACCCTCACATATCGCTGCTGATCCAGAGGAAGGCACAACACCAGCCTGCTCCCTCACATATCCCTGCTGATCCAGAGGAAGGCACAACACCAGCCTGCACCCTCATATATCCCTGCTGATCCAGGGGAAGGCACAACACCAGCCTGCTCCCTCACATATCCCTGCTGATCCAGAGGAAGGCACAACACCAGCCTGCACCCTCACATATCCCTGCTGATCCAGAGGAAGGCACAACACCAGCCTGCACCCTCACATATCCCTGCTGATCCAGAGGAAGGCACAACACCAGCCTGCTCCCTCACATATCCCTGCTGATCCAGAGAAAGGCACAACACCAGCCTGCTCCCTCACATAGCCCTGCTGATCCAGAGGAAGGCACAACACCAGCCTGCACCCTCACATATCCCTGCTGATCCAGAGGAAGGCACAACACCAGCCTGCTCCCTCACATATCCCTGCTGACCCAGAGGAAGGTACAACACCAGCCTGATCCCTCACATATCCCTGCTGATCCAGAGGAAGGTACAACACCAGCCTGATCCCTCACATATCCCTGCTGATCCAGAGGAAGGTACAACACCAGCCTGCACCCTCACATATCCCTGCTGATCCAGAGGAAGGTATAACACCAGCCTGCACCCTCACATATCCCTGCTGATCCAGAGGAAGGTACAACACCAGCCTGCACCCTCACATATCCCTGCTGATCCAGAGGAAGGCACAACACCAGCCTGCTCCCTCACATATCCCTGCTGATCCAGAGGAAGGCACAACACCAACCTGCACCCTCACATATCCCTGCTGATCCAGAGGAAGGTACAACACCAGGCTGCTCCCTCACATATGCCTGCTGATCCAGAGGAAGGCACAACACCAGCCTGCTCCCTCACATATCCCTGCTGATCCAGAGGAAGGTACAACACCAGCCTGCACCCTCACATATCCCTGCTAATCCAGAGGAAGGCACAACACCAGCCTGCACCCTCACATATCCCTGCTGATCCAGAGGAAGGCACAACACCAGCCTGCTCCCTCATATATCCCTGCTGATCCAGAGGAAGGTACAACACCAGCCTGCACCCTCACATATCCCTGCTAATCCAGAGGAAGGCACAACACCAGCCTGCTCCCTCACATATCCCTGCTGATCCAGAGGAAGGCACAACACCAGCCGGCTCCCTCACATATCCCTGCTGATCCAGAGGAAAGCACAACACCAGCCTGCACCCTCACATATCCTGCTGATCCAGAGGAAGGCACAACACCAGCCTGCACCCTCACATATCCCTGCTGATCCAGAGGAAGGCACAACACCAGCCTGCACCCTCACATATCCCTGCTGATCCAGAGGAAGGCACAACACCAGCCTGCACCCTCACATATCCCTGCTGATCCAGAGGAAGGCACAACACCAGCCTGCTCCCTCACATATCCCTGCTGATCCAGAGGAAGGCACAACACCAGCCCGCTCCCTCACATATCCCTGCTGATCCAGACCAGAGGAAGGCACAACACCAGCCTGCTCCCTCACATATCCCTGCTGATCCAGAGGAAGGCACAACACCAGCCTGCTCCCTCACATATCCCTGCTGATCCAGAGGAAGGCACAACACCAGCCTGCACCTTCACATATCCCTGCTGACCAAGAGGAAGGCACAACACCAGCCTGCACCCTCACATATCCCTGCTGATCCAGAGGAAGGTACAACACCAACCTGCACCCTCACATATCCCTGCTGATCCAGAGGAAGGCACAACACCAGCCTGCTCCCTCACATATCCCTGCTGATCCAGAGGAAGGCACAACACCAACCTGCACCCTCACATATCCCTGCTGATCCAGAGGAAGGTACAACACCAGGCTGCTCCCTCACATATGCCTGCTGATCCAGAGGAAGGCACAACACCAGCCTGCTCCCTCACATATCCCTGCTGATCCAGAGGAAGGTACAACACCAGCCTGCACCCTCACATATCCCTGCTAATCCAGAGGAAGGCACAACACCAGCCTGCACCCTCACATATCCCTGCTGATCCAGAGGAAGGCACAACACCAGCCTGCTCCCTCATATATCCCTGCTGATCCAGAGGAAGGTACAACACCAGCCTGCACCCTCACATATCCCTGCTAATCCAGAGGAAGGCACAACACCAGCCTGCTCCCTCACATATCCCTGCTGATCCAGAGGAAGGCACAACACCAGCCGGCTCCCTCACATATCCCTGCTGATCCAGAGGAAAGCACAACACCAGCCTGCACCCTCACATATCCTGCTGATCCAGAGGAAGGCACAACACCAGCCTGCACCCTCACATATCCCTGCTGATCCAGAGGAAGGCACAACACCAGCCTGCACCCTCACATATCCCTGCTGATCCAGAGGAAGGCACAACACCAGCCTGCACCCTCACATATCCCTGCTGATCCAGAGGAAGGCACAACACCAGCCTGCTCCCTCACATATCCCTGCTGATCCAGAGGAAGGCACAACACCAGCCCGCTCCCTCACATATCCCTGCTGATCCAGACCAGAGGAAGGCACAACACCAGCCTGCTCCCTCACATATCCCTGCTGATCCAGAGGAAGGCACAACACCAGCCTGCTCCCTCACATATCCCTGCTGATCCAGAGGAAGGCACAACACCAGCCTGCACCTTCACATATCCCTGCTGACCAAGAGGAAGGCACAACACCAGCCTGCACCCTCACATATCCCTGCTGATCCAGAGGAAGGTACAACACCAGCCTGCTCCCTCACATATCCCTGCTGATCCAGAGGAAGGTACAACACCAGCCTGCACCCTCACATATCCCTGCTGATCCAGAGGAAGGCACAACACCAGCCTGCTCCCTCATATATCCCTGCTGATCCAGAGGAAGGCACAACACCAGCCTGCTCCCTCACATATCCCTGCTGATCCAGAGGAAGGTACAACACCAGCCTGCACCCTCACATATCTCTGCTGATCCAGAGGAAGGTATAACACCAGCCTGCAGCCTCACATATCCCTGCTGATCCAGAAGAAGGCGAAAACCCTTACAAGGCATGGTCCAATTAGCCCCAAAAGGGAAAAAATCCTTCCCGACTCCAGATGGCAATCAGATAAAATCCCTGGATCAACATCATTAGGCATTACCTAGCAATTGTAGCCATCAATGTCTTTCAACGCAAGGAAAGCATCTAAGCCCCCTTTAAATGCAGGTATAGAATGTGCCATAAGTACTTCCTGTGTCAATGCATTCCACATCTTAATCACTCTTACTGTAAAGAACCCTTTCCTAAATAAATGGCTAAAACGTTTTTCCTCCATGCTCAGATCATGTCCTCTAGTCCTTTGAGAAGGCCTAGGGACAAAAAGCTCATCCGCCAAGCTATTATATTGCCCTCTGACGTATTTATACATGTTAATTAGATCCCTTCTAAGGCGTCTTTTCTCTAGACTAAATAAACCCAGTTTATCTAACCTTTCTTGGTAATTAAGACCTTTCATTCCACGTATCAATTTTATTGCTGAATTCCATATTCCAGATGTGGCCTTACTAGAGAGTTAAACAGGGGCAATATTATGCTAGCATCTCGAGTTTTTATTTCCCTTTTAATGCATTCCAAAATTTTGTTAGCTGCAGCTGCTTGACATTGAGTACGATAATTTAACTTGTTGTCGATGAGTACTCCTAAGTCCTTCTCCAAGTTCGATGTCCCCAACTGTATCCCATTTATTTTGTATGGTGCTAGACCATTAGTACGACCAAAATGCATGACTTTACATTTTTCAACATTGAATTTCATCTGCCATGTGTGTGCCCATATAGCCATCCTATCCAGCTTCTGTTGCGGTATGTCCCTATCTTCCTGTGAGTTGATGATTCTGCACAATTTTGTGTCATCTGCAAAAATAGCAACATTGCTCACTACTGCATCTACTAGGTCATTAATACTGCACACATAATTATTGCACACAGATTCTTCCTCAGTCCTTGCATCTTCAACTTTTGCACCACACTTTTGTGGGGAACAGTGTCGAAGGCCTTTGCAAAGTCCAAGTATATCACATCTACAGCATTCCCAATATCCATATTAGCATTTACTACCTCATAAAAGCTGAGCATGTTAGTCAAACAGGACTTGTCTTTAGTAAACCCATGTTGATGCTGAGAAATAAGATTATTTTCTACTATGAAGTCATGTATAGTATCTCTAAGTAACCCCTCAAATAGTTTGCATACAACTGATGTTAAGCTTACAGGTCTATAATTTCCTGGATCTGATTTTTTGCCCTTCTTAAATAATGGAAAAACGTGAGCTGTACGCCAATCCACTGGGACTCTGCCAGTTGCAAGAGAGTCACAAAAGATAAGATAAAGGAGTTTAGCTATAACTGAACTTAATTCCCTTAGGACCCGAGGATGCATGCCATCTGGGCCAGGTGCCTTGTCTATTTTTAATTTATTTAGTTTTGCCTTCACTTCTTCCTGCGTTAAGTATTTAATATTACAGTTAGAAGATTGAGACTCTTCCGCCTCTGTAATTTGCAACAGTGCTGTTTCCTTTGTGAAGACAGAAGCAAAGAAAGCATTTAATAACTCTGCCTTACCTTGGTCATCCACCATTGAGTTCCCACCCTCATCCTTTAGGAGTCCTATACAGTCAACCTTTCTTTTTTTAGAGTTGATGTACTTGTAAAACTTTTTTGGGTTAGATTTGATATCCCTAGCGATTTGATTTTCAGCTTCCATGTTTGGCTGATTTGAAAGATTTCCGATCGATTGATTCTATAGAACCGATTGATGGCTGAAATCGACCAGTGTATGAGCCCCTATAGATGGAAAGGTAGATAGATAGATAGATAGATAGATAGATATGGAAGATTAGATAGATAGATAGATAGATAGATAGATAGATAGATAGATAGATAGATAGATAGACAGACAGACAGACAGGCAGGCAGATAAGAGTTGATTCACAAAGCAGCGTTATGCTGTAATGTATGGATTTCAGCATGTTATATGAATGCACAGCTCATACATAATGGCTTATGTGTAAAGCATTACAGCTCAAAACCTAACATCTGTCAAATATCTAATGCATAAAACAACAGGCAGTATGCAAATAACATGAGCAACATTTGTGCATTTTCCTGTTATTTTCTGTGCTGCACATTTAACTGATGCTATGTTTGGAATGGCAAGACGTTAGGCTAGTAATCTGTAATGCGTATTTTGTAACCCATGCGTTGCAGGATTGCACTTAGTGCTTAGGAAGGAAGGAAGGAAGGGAGGGAGGAACTGAGGCAGGAAGGAACGAGGGAAGAAAGGAAGGGAGGGAGGAAGGAAGGGAGGGAGGAAGGAAGGGAGGGAGGAAGGGAGGGAGGGAGGGAGGGAGGGAGGAAGGAAGGGAGGGAGGGAGGAAGGGAGGGAGGGAGGAAGGAAGGAAGGGAGGGAGGGAGGGAGGGAGGGAGGGAGGGAGGGAGGGAGGAAGGAAGGAGGGAGGGAGGGAGGGAGGAAGGAAGGAAGGAAGGAGGGAAGAAAGGAAGGGAGGAAGGAAGGGAGGGAGGGAGGGAGGGAGAGAGGAAGGAAGGAAGGAAGGAAGGGATGGAGGGAGGAAGGAAGGGAGGGAGGCAGGAAGGGAGGGAGGGAGGGAGGAAGGGAGGAAGGAAGGGAGGGAGGGAGGGAGGAAGGAAGGGAGGGGGGGAGGAAGGGGAAGAAAAAGAAAGATCAGAATGGACTGCCATGCCCAAAATGTGTACACCTGACTCCTAAACTGTAATCAATAGAATCAACCAAAATTGTTTTTTTATCTAAATAAGCTCACATATTTATTCCATTGTGAAAATCTTGTTTTCCCTCCATTGCTTTTTGTGTGTTTGTTTTCCCCAGTGGTGGTGGTAGGATTTGTGTTTGGGGTGCGCAAATCAAACTGTACGACGTCCGTTTTGCAGCGTGAGAATGATTGGTCACTTGGAGTTTGGGCCAGGCTGCACTAAGTCTTTATTAAGAACAGTGAATCAGTACAAAGAGGGTGTGGGGGGGAGGGGGGGTGTACCGGAATTGGTCTTGGCTCATACAGATTCTGGAAGGAGGGGGAGAGAAGGTGGGGAAAATGTCCAAAAGCCATAGTACAGCTGTCTTGGTTCTTGGCTTTCGGACATGTCCTCCCCAGCTCTCCCTCTCCTGTCAGAACCTGTATGAGCTAAAACCAATTCCGGGTGCAACACCCCCTTTGTACTTTGCGAAATGAATGATTCTGATTCATGGAAATCATCTGAGTGATGGTCATTCCACAGCAAGGGCCAGCAGCTGTGAGATAAAACCTTTCACTCACTAGGGCATTATTTGGAGTACTGCACATAATGTTGTTACCTTCTCGTTTCTGAAAACATTTGGTTACGTAGAATACAAATCTCTAGTTTGAACAACATAAATGAGATTGATCCCTTTTTGGACCTTGATAGCTTCTCTGATGGGTCAACTGCTGGACGGCATTCCTCCAAATCCGATTTCCAGAACCTATACAAACGCATACATGAAAAAAAAGGTGACTGGAAAAAAGGCCAGAGGGGATTGCCGTTCTACGATAGTAAAATTTCGGTAATGTATACCAATATTTTACTATGGCTAAACCTAACCGTACTCTCACAAGATCCCTCCCTCTACTAATGTCTAAACCAACCCCCTGGTGGTGTCTAGCCCTAAGCCCCCCCCCCCCCGTGTTGCCTAACCCTAACCCCCCAGTGGTGCCTAACCCTAACCCCCCAGGGGTGCCTAACCCTAACTGCTCCGGGTGGCACCTAAGAGAGACCTGAAAGCCCTCTTCCCCGCCAACCCCGCTATGCAATGCCAGTATTTGCATTTCTGCAAACCCCGGCACCCAGGATTAGGGATGATCGGAAAGAGCAAATACCGTTCCGCCGGAAATTACGGATTCCGTCAGTGTTAAATTCTGGCACTTTGAAAATTCCGCCGGATTTGTATGAAATTCCGTGGAATTCCGGATTCCGTCGGGAAATTGAAAAAATCGCTAAAGTTACCTTGTTTATCCCATAAACCCTATTAACTGGTCCTCTTCCTCCCTCCTCTCTCCTCCTGGAGGGAGGAGGGTCTCATCTTCCAGGGAATTGTACTATTTCAAAAGCCAGATTACATACCGTGGCTGGGAATTAAACCCAGGTCTCAGTGTGTGGTCGGTAACTCACCTAACCACTATACCACCAACAACACTACATGCTGAAGCCAGCCTAGCAAATTCCCCGGAATTTTAAAATTTTCCGCGGAATTCCGTTTTATAGTTATAGCAATTCTGTTCCGACCATCGAAATCGGAATTGACCAAATTCCAGCTGTAATCACGGAATTTACAATTCCGCGGAATCAAGCGACCATCCCTACCCAGGATTCTAGTGGGCATCGATATTTAAAATCATAGCCTGAAGTCGAGGGCTAACATTTACCTTCTGGTCATCATTACCAATAATCGGGTGCCTCTGGTTCATAAAAATGTTTACCTACATGTCAACATTACTACTAATCGGGGCCTCCAGGTGCCAAAACTGACCTTGTTTACTGCATATTGTGGCCGTTATAAAAAAAGCAATTTGTGGCAAAGAAAGTGCATTTCTGTGCCTGGAGGCTCCTGATAGCGGCTGCTGTGCGCCAACATTTCCTTTCTATGCTGCTTATCAGGGCTTTTATAATAGACGAACATGGTGGCCCAGTTTTTACCAAAAGGGCTCCTGCTCTTTTTTTTCCTGCTAGGAAACAAGCTAGGTTGATTCATGGGGGCAGCACAGTGGTTAAATGAAGCAGTAAGCAAGGTAAGAATCTGCCTTGTTACCTAGGCATGTTATGTATCATAGGCACAATGGAGCGCTGCCTGTTAATTAATGGAGTAAGCAGTGGTCTTTCAGGATGGGACTGCTAAGTGGGTTTGCTTCTTTGTCAAGCATTCTTCACTGTTTCCATGGCAATATAGCTTCATTTGTCTTAAATAAATGATTATCAGTTTGATATATGTTCACAGAAATGTAGGGAAAAAGGGACAACAAAGGAAATCTAAATGAACAGCTCATGTCTCATTGATGAACGCCGATCCTCTTTATTTTTGTACATTTAACCATTACGGGCGGAAGTATTGAATGCAGGGCTATTGTACGGAAGCGATGAACATGGTCTTTCTCCTCACTTCATCGGGGACCCAATAAGAGAGACCTGAAATTATTTTGAGAGGAACTGAACAGAAAGTTTGAGATAATACTGCGGTGACTGCTTATGCATAGACTCACTGTCAGTAATTCTGCGCTTACCAGCTCACTCGCGGTTTCCTCCGCTGGCAGCGTACCTGGGACTTCCGGTGCGGCTGCCCGCATTGTCAGGGATGGTGTCAGCAGCATTCATGCGGAGATCCGGCCGCATGATTCTCAGACTGCAAATGAGGGTGGACACATGCGCTGTCGGCGACGCCCCTCTTATACTCTAAGGAAGCGTGTCAGCTGATCACCTGTCGGCTGACACGCATGGCTCCACCTCCGGTTCCTGATTGGCCAAGCGGCTTAGGGGCGTGGTTGCTTGCTTACCCGGGCTATTTAAAAGCTGTGCTGACACTTGCTCACTGTCTGCTCTAGCTAACACTTCGCAGTGAAGGCTTCAGACCTTAGTCAGATCTGTGTGTGCTTTGAACCGGCAGGACCCCGGGGATTTCACACTAGCTCAGGAATAAATATATATTATTGTGATTGTATTATTTGACCTCTGCCTTGCTCTTACTACTCTTTTGTCTAACGATTCTGTACCTTTGCCTATCTGATCTGTTGCCGACCTCTGCCTGAATGCTCACTCTGATTTTGCCTAACGATTCTGTACCTCTGCCTATCTGATCTGTTGCCGACCTCTGCCTGAATACTCACTCTGATTTTGCCTAACGATTCTGTACCTCTGCCTATCTGATCTGTTGCCGACCTCTGCCTGAATACTCACTCTGATTTTGCCTGCACACTTTTCGGAAGCAGGAAATTTGGGCGCATGAGGCAAGTGGACAAAAAGGGCGACGACATTCACTCCCATAATAAATATAGTTTGATGGGCGCCAAACAGGAAAAAATGGCGCCTGAGATTATTAACGTTTTCAAACGGCGCCCGGAGATTTTTAATGTTTTCTAACGGCGCTTGTGATGATTTAAGTTTACAAAATGCACCCGTGACGAATAACGTTTACAAGAATACTAAACATACTAATCGTATTTAACTAAAACATTATTTAAAATGTTATTCCTTACTATTTGTAAAAGATTATTATTCACAAAATAAAGCTTTCAGTGCGTAACATAAATTGCAATATATTTTTTACAGTCACTATTTGTAAAACATTATGATCCACACAATAAGCGATCACTAAGGGAGGTCTTAGGGTTAGGCACCACCAGGGGGGATTTAGTGTTAGGCATCTCCCGGGGAGTCTTAGGGTTAGGCACCACCCGGGGGTCTTAGGGTTAGGCACCACCAGGGGAGTCTTAGGGTTAGGCACCACCAGGGGGGTCTTAGGCCCGGTTCACATTAGCGGCTGCTATCCGGAATCGCCGTGCCGGAGCCGTGCCGGAGCCGGACCGCATGCGGACCGGACGAAACGGACGCACGGCATAGCAATGAAAGTCTATGCGACCGTTCACATGCGTCCGTTTCGTCCGGACCGGAGCCGGACCGGATCCGGACTCCGGCGTCCGTTCCAACATGCGCTATTTTTTGGTCCGGCTGGTCCGGCTGACGTATCCGGACCAGAGCCGGCCAATGGAAACCAATGAGAACCGGAGAGCGCACAACACACTGGCTATAAAAACCGGATGTTGTACCACACTTCCTATGCAGACTCTATGGTATGGTGGCCATTTTGGATGGGGACCACATGGCACCAGCGTTCACAGAGTGGAGCAGCAGTGACTTCATGCTGGAGCTCTTTGGCAGCAATATGGAGCAGGATCTGTCTGATAGCGAGGGGGTGAGGCCCTACACATCAGAAGACCTCATCCTACAGGTGCAGCAGGTACCAGCCCTGTGGGACAAGGGGGATGCGGACCACAGCAACATCAAAAAATGCAGAGGCCTGTGGAAAAAAATTGCCAAGCTGTATGTGGAGGACTTTGAGAACTTGAGCAAGAGACAGCAAGGCACAGAGGGTATGTTGACTAGAAGTTTTTTGGGGGGGGGCTTGTGGTTTAAGCTTGTGATGTATTGAACTTTTGCCATGGATTTGTGTCACCCACGTGTTGCCCACCCACCCGTGGCCCACCCACCTGTTCCCCACCCACCTGTACCCCACCTGTGATGTATCCCACCCACCAGTACCCCACCTGTGATGTATCCCACCCACCTCTACCCCACCTGTGATGTATCCCACCCACCTGTACCCCACCTGTGATGTATCCCACCTGTGATGTATCCCACCCACCAGTACCCCACCTGTGATGTATCCCACCCACCTGTACCCCACCTGTGATGTATCCCACCTGTGATGTATCCCACCCACCTGTACCCCACCTGTGCTGTATCCCACCCACCTGTGATGTATCCCACCCACCTGTACCCCACCTGTGATGTATCCCACCTGTGATGTATCCCACCTGTGATGTATCCCACCTGTGGTGTATCCCACCTGTGCTGTATCCCACCCACCTGTGATGTATCACACCCACCTGTACCCCACCTGTGATGTACCCCACCTGTGATGTATCCCACCTGTGATGTATCCCACCCACCTGTGATGTATCCCACCCACCTGTACCCCACCTGTGATGTATCCCACCCACCTGTACCCCACCTGTGATGTATCCCACCCACCTCTACCCCACCTGTGATGTATCCCACCCACCTCTACCCCACCTGTGCTGTATCCCACCCACCTGTGCTGTATCCCACCCACCTGTGATGTATCCCACCCACCTGCGATGTACCCCACCTGTGCACATAAAACATACACAATGACCAATTATTATACATCAATTTATTGTAAAAAATTAATACATTTAAAATCACTCAAACTTGAAACTCCAAAATAAACACATTTCAACAAAACATATTAAAAACCAAACATTCACCCTCGTCCAGGTGGTGTGGTAAAATAAAGTCTCAGTTGGTCCCTGTTCCGCAGTGACACTACCCTTGGCCTGGTTGCATACCTCCGCAGGGGCATTAGTGGAAGCACATTCGGGGGTTCCGGAGTCTCTCTTTCCTCCTGCCGCACAAAGTTGTGGAGGATGCATGCTGCCTTCACCACGACAACTGCGTTGCCCGGTTTCAGCAGCATGGGCGTGTGGAACACCCTCCACTTTGACACCAGGATCCCAAATGTGCACTCCACCATTCTCCTTGCACGGCTCAACCGAGCATTGAAGTGTAGCTGGCTGGCATCAAGTCCCCTGTCTGGGTACGGACGCATTACATGGTCGGACAGGGCGAAGGCCTCGTCCCCCACAAACACATAGGGGTAGGCCGGTGCCCTTGTCCCAGGCCAGGGTCTGTCACGGGGGAGACGCAGTCTGCCTTCCTCCATCAGCCGGCAAAGGGTCGTACGCTGGAAAATTCCAGAGTCATTGGAACTACCGTACGACCCCACATCCACGTACACAAACTTGTAGTCCGCATCTGCCACTGCCATTAGAACAATGCTGAAGTATTTTTTATAGTTGAAATAATGGCTGCCACTCCCCACGGGTTTCTGAATCCGGATGTGTTTCCCATCCAGTGCGCCAACACAATTAGGAAACTTGCACTCGGTCCAGAAGCCCTGGGCGATCTCCTCCCATTTCGTGGTGTCCGGCACAGGCATGTATCTGGCCCTCAGTCGCGTCCAAAGGATCCTCGAAGTCCTCACGACGATGCCTGCCACCGTGCTCTTCCCAATACGAAATGTGACATGTAGCGATGTATATGTTTGTCCAGTTGCGATGTACCTACAAGAGAAATAATCAAAATCAATTTTTCATGTCGTTACAGGAGAAAGGTACAAGACAAGGTGGCGCAATATACGGGATGCATATGTGAAATGGCTACGGAAGAAAAAACTTGCCGAACGAAGTGGCAGTGGCGGGGGAAGGCGACAAAAAGACTACCAATTTGCCAAGCAATTGTCTTTCATCAATGCAAGCCTGGAACCTAGACTGTAAGTACCACTACTGTGGGCAGGAACTGAGAGCTCATTTACCATGACTTCGGCCATGTATTGCTATGGCCTCAATTCCCATGGCTAGCGAACTTTTCTCACAAGCTTTATCAAATGTTGGGTAGAAACGGGTGATAAAGTGATTGCTAGTGTTTGCTAGCTCTGTGAATTGACGCCACATGCTGTTTGGCACACCAATAAATATTTTTTTTATCTACAGGACTGAAGACAATTTGGAGCAAGAGGAACCGACCCAGGAGGCACGGTTCAGCAGTGAGGAGAGCTTGGTGGATGATGACGTCGCCGATGTAACCTATTGCCCCGAGGCGAGGAGTAGGAGGAGGGAGTCCTTAATCACAACTCCGTCCTTTGATGATGACTTGGCAGAAGAGAGCTTGGATGTTGAGGTTGCAGGACCGAGTGTGGAAGAAGCTGAACCTCCACAATCGACCGCTATGGAAGCTCCAGGGGAACAAGAACAAAGTGAGGAGCACCGAGAGACTGCAGCACAACCAGCGCGCAGGGCAACCCCGACACAGGCCAGAGGACGGGAAGATGCTGCCACACCACCAGTGAGGACCACCACACCAGTGAGGCGTCGAGGTACCCTCCCCCCAACAAGGAGAGAGACAGAGTCCGAGATGTCCGGGGCTGTCTCCGGACTTCTCGGGATTCTTCAGAGCCACCAAACTCTCATAACCCGGCAGTTGCAAGATGAGGACAGGGGCCATATCATGGAGCAGTACAAGTCCCACATCACTACACTGCAATGTGAGCTCGACGCTGTACATGGGCACTACAGGGACGAGCTTAAAATGATGCATGAGATGCACAGAGGAGAAATCGACCAACTGCGTGCGCAGCATCATCAGTCGGTGGGCCAGCTGCAGAACATGATGCAGCAAATGCATCAACAAAGCAAGGAACTACTGAAATTGCAGGCACACCCGTGTTTTCACACTGTGATGTCTCTAATACCATATCTGGAAAAGGTGCCTTCCCAAAACCTGATGGCGTGCCATTCCAATTTGCTGGAGGTGATTAAACAGCACATGGACACGCCATTATTGCAACCACCAATTTTTAGACCCCCACAACCAACAGCGGTGCCCACCTGGCAATCATCACAGATGTACACCGGCTACAGAGGCAGTCAATATGGGCCACCGCTGTCAGGGTCCAGCTCATCCACGACCAGCACCCAAGAGAGTCCAGATTTCCAGGCAGCAACTCCCACCTTTTCTAGTAGTGGTGCCGATACAATTTGAAAAAAAAAGTCAAATTGTTCCTGGACATGCTCCTCTGAATACCTCCGATCCTCGGAGGAAGGATACCATCACAGGGCTTTTTAACTTTTGGTTTTGCTGGACTTGAACTTTAGGGCCTGGTGTCCCCGAAAGACACTACCTGGGTCACAACCTTGTGCCTGTTGCACTGCACCTGTAGTCCTGCACCTGTGCCTTTGATTCCTCTTGTTCCTTACTTTGTTGATCCTAATCACTTGCACAAGACCCTTGGAGCCATGGGTGAAGGACACCTTGACTGGTCGGTGAGAGGCCTAGCCTTTTCACTGACCTGTGTCCTTCATCCATGGCTCAGAGGGTCCTGTGCCAGTCGTTAGGTTTTAGAAGCACTAATAATTTAGGGCCTGGTGTCCCCGAAAGACACTACCTGGGTCACAACCTTATGCCTGTTGCACTGCACCTGTAGTCATGCACCTCTGCCATCGGTTCCTCTTGCTCCTCACTTTGTTCTTGTTCCTAACCACTTGCACAAGACCCTTGGAGCCATGGATGAAGGACACCTTGACTGGTCGGTGAGAGGCCTAGCCTTTTCACTGCCCTGTGTCCTTCATCCATGGCTCAGAGGGTCATGTGCCAGTGGTTAGGTTTTTGAAGCACTTCAACTTTAGGGCCTGGTGTCCCCGAAAGACACTACCTGGGTCACAACCTTGTGCCTGTTGCACTGCACCTGTAGTCATGCACCTCTGCCATCGGTTCCTCTTGCTCCTCACTTTGTTCTTGTTCCTAACCACTTGCACAAGACCCTTGGAGCCATGGGTGAAGGACACCTTGACTGGTCGGTGAGAGGCCTAGCCTTTTCACTGCCCTGTGTCCTTCATCCATGGCTCAGAGGGTCATGTGCCAGTGGTTAGGTTTTTGAAGCACTTCAACTTTAGGGCCTGGTGTCCCCGAAAGACACTACCTGGGTCACAACCTTGTGCCTGTTGCACTGCACCTGTAGTCATGCACCTCTGCCATCGGTTCCTCTTGCTCCTCACTTTGTTCTTGTTCCTAACCACTTGCACAAGACCCTTGGAGCCATGGATGAAGGACACCTTGACTGGTCGGTGAGAGGCCTAGCCTTTTCACTGCCCTGTGTCCTTCATCCATGGCTCAGAGGGTCATGTGCCAGTGGTTAGGTTTTTGAAGCACTTCAATTTTAGGGCCTGGTGTCCCCGAAAGACACTACCTGGGTCACAACCTTGTGCCTGTTGCACTGCACCTGTAGTCATGCACCTCTGCCATCGGTTCCTCTTGCTCCTCACTTTGTTCTTGTTCCTAACCACTTGCACAAGACCCTTGGAGCCATGGGTGAAGGACACCTTGACTGGTCGGTGAGAGGCCTAGCCTTTTCACTGCCCTGTGTCCTTCATCCATGGCTCAGAGGGTCATGTGCCAGTGGTTAGGTTTTTGAAGCACTTCAACTTTAGGGCCTGGTGTCCCCGAAAGACACTACCTGGGTCACAACCTTGTGCCTGTTGCACTGCACCTGTAGTCATGCACCTCTGCCATCGGTTCCTCTTGCTCCTCACTTTGTTCTTGTTCCTAACCACTTGCACAAGACCCTTGGAGCCATGGATGAAGGACACCTTGACTGGTCGGTGAGAGGCCTAGCCTTTTCACTGCCCTGTGTCCTTCATCCATGGCTCAGAGGGTCATGTGCCAGTGGTTAGGTTTTTGAAGCACTTCAATTTTAGGGCCTGGTGTCCCCGAAAGACACTACCTGGGTCACAACCTTGTGCCTGTTGCACTGCACCTGTAGTCATGCACCTCTGCCATCGGTTCCTCTTGCTCCTCACTTTGTTCTTGTTCCTAACCACTTGCACAAGACCCTTGGAGCCATGGGTGAAGGACACCTTGACTGGTCGGTGAGAGGCCTAGCCTTTTCACTGCCCTGTGTCCTTCATCCATGGCTCAGAGGGTCATGTGCCAGTGGTTAGGTTTTTGAAGCACTTCAATTTTAGGGCCTGGTGTCCCCGAAAGACACTACCTGGGTCACAACCTTGTGCCTGTTGCACTGCACCTGTAGTCATGCACCTCTGCCATGGGTTCCTCTTGCTCCTCACTTTGTTCTTGTTCCTAACCACTTGCACAAGACCCTTGGAGCCATGGGTGAAGGACACCTTGACTGGTCGGTGAGAGGCCTAGCCTTTTCACTGACCTGTGTCCTTCATCCATGGCTCAGAGGGTCCTGTGCCAGTGGTTAGGTTTTTGAAGCACTTCAATTTTAGGGCCTGGTGTCCCCGAAAGACACTACCTGGGTCACAACCTTGTGCCTGTTGCACTGCACCTGTAGTCATGCACCTCTGCCATCGGTTCCTCTTGCTCCTCACTTTGTTCTTGTTCCTAACCACTTGCACAAGACCCTTGGAGCCATGGGTGAAGGACACCTTGACTGGTCGGTGAGAGGCCTAGCCTTTTCACTGACCTGTGTCCTTCATACATGGCTCAGAGGGTCCTGTGCCAGTGGTTAGGTTTTTGAAGCACTTCAATTTATTAGGGCCTGGTGTCCCCGAAAGACACTTGGGCAGCTATGCCCTACAACTCTTCCAGCACAAAGTTGGTGGTTGGTGTTCCTTAAAACTGACCGGGCTATACCATAGATATGTTATTTTTTTGTCTTCCATGTTGGAAGAATGTTTCCATGTTGGAAAGTGGTTGTATTGCAATAAAAAAATTTGTTTTTACATACCTCAGTGTGATGAGTAGTTGTTCTTGTGGTGTGACTGCTCTCCTGAACGTGGTATCCTTCTTCCTAAGGTCATCCTTCACCATCTCCAAAAGGGTATCAAACCTGTCAGGAGATGTAAAGGAAGAAGCTGTAAAGTATGTTGTGGGACAAGGTGTTGGGTGGAGGATGGGGGAGGTGTGTTTACAGAGGTTTGGGAGTGTTGTGGAGGGTGGGGGTGTAGTGTATAGCTAGGTATACAGGGGTGTGGGAGTCAGGGTGGTGTGTTTAGCTAGGTATACAGGGATGAGGTGTTGTGGGGGTGAGGGTGGGGTGTTTAGGAATGGTGGGGGTTGGTGTATTTAGGCCTATATACTTACAGGGGAATAGACATCCGAGTGTAGCTGTAGAACTTCTGTGGGTGTCGTCTGAGGTCCCGGTAGAGGGCCTGGAACTCTCCCTTCCTCTGCCTCCTGGCTAGTAGAGGGTGCACCCACCATCTCCTGCGAGGAGCACGCCTTCTCCCCACATAGTAGTAGGTAAACAACAGGAAGGAGAGAATTCCCAGGTAATAAGCGTAAAAAATGACTGGATCCATGGTCCCAACTGCTGTCTCTGTATCCAAGGATGGTCTCCACACGTCCAGCTGTCTCCAACAATGACCCCAGAGCTTCTGCTGACCTCCCAGAACCCCAGGTATTTATACAGGTTGTTATCTCTTTAAGAATCCGGATCCGGACCGCAACCGTGTTCATACCGCACGGAAACCGTATGCAACCGGACCGGATCCGGACCGTATCCGGACAGGAACCGTACGGTTCAGGTCCGATCCGGCTCCGGTGCGGTCCGGACATCCGGTGCGGTTTTTGCAAAACCGCAAGTGTGAACGGGGCCTAAGGGTTAGGCACCACCAGGGAGGTCTTAGGGTTTGGCACCACCAGGGGGGGGTCTAAGGGTTAGGGATAGGTACAGGGAGGGTTCTGTGTGAGAGTAGGGTTAGGTTTAGTTGTAGTGAAATGTTAGTTATATTTACTAATGTTTTCAATAGTTATTACAAACACACTTATATTTCTTTTTTCATCGTTATAAACAATATTTTCAGATTGTATTATATGAAGAAACGATACATGAAGGTTATTCACAATAATATGCAATTATATAACGATTATACATATATTATCATTTTTTTAACAAACATAATTATAAGTTTCACTTTTAATATCAAAACAGGGAAGATTATCGTTTTCACAATTTGCGAATTCATACACATTATTAAATGTTTTTTAATTTGTAAAACATTATTTGTAAACGAAATACAACACAATATTTTTTATAAACGCTATTACCGCTTATCGTTTACGCCCTGCGCCCTTTTTTCCCCGACGCCCTTTTTGCATGTACGCCACTGTTCCCTATCCCATACATATTACGCAGCGCTGCACAATAGATACATGGGGTAACAGACAAGGTAGGACATACAGGAAACTCACAACAAAAAAAGATCATGCAAATGATATGATAACAATACAGTGTCATAGGTCAAAATAGAGACTGTTCTAATCCACAAGAGGGGTGACTGACAGCAAGATTGCATACTCAAGCTGGGAACACTGGGGGGAGGGCCCTGCCAGAGCCTTACAATCTAAAGGGTGCATGTATTTGTTGTCCCGATTGTACAGAGCTCTGAATGTCTCATGTACCTATGCTCCCCAATATTTGCTTTGTAACAATAACAATAACAATACTATTTATATAGCGCTTTTCTCCCTGGGGACTCAAAGTGCTGTGACCCTGCATTATGCAGTCTCAAAGGCTAGGGAAAAGAGGTGAGTTTTTAGCCTTTTTTTAAAGCTGTCCAGAGAAGGAGCCTCTCGTACTGATTGTGGAAGTTAGTTCCATAGAGTAGGGGCTGCATAGGAAAAGGCCCGAGCACCAAATGTTAAGTGTATCCTGGGAATAACCAGCTTCATCTTGTTGGCAGAGCGGAGGGTGCGTGGAGGGGCATAAAGTTCCAATAGATCCGCTATGTATTTGGGTCCCATGTGGTGTAGAGCCTTGAATGTCAGCAGGCAGATCTTAAAATTGATTCTCCATTTTACTGGCAACCAGTGAAGAGTTTGCAGTACTGGGGTGATGTGTGAGCTGCGGGGGGCATTGGCTAGGAGTCTGGCTGCAGCATTCTGTACTAGCTGTAAGGGGCGCAGAACCTTATCTGTAGATCCGATTAACAGGGCGTTGCAGTAGTCTAGGCGGGAGGATACAAATGCGTGAACCAGGGCAGGTAGGTCTTCAGCTGGGATAAGGTGTTTTATTTTCGCTATATTTCTTAGATGGAAGAAGGAAGACTTGACGACAGCTGATACCTGCTGTCTGAGTTTTAGATTTCCATCCAGGATCACCCCAAGGTTTCGCACAGAGTCTTTATACTGTACAGTATCTCCCCCAATTGCTAGTTTGAGGTGGTGAGCGTTTTGAACTTTATCCATCATGTGTGGACCACCTACCACCATGTAAAGTGCTGCGGAAAGTGTTGGTGCTATATAAATAAAGAATAATAGCAGCTGTTGGAAACCTATAAGCTGTTTTTCAGGTTGTCAATAAATGATTAGATTTTATTGCCACTCAGCGTGTTGCAGTATACACCGTTGCTCTCAATCTGAGTGTGGAGGGTTAGCAGATTCTGCACCGCTGTCTGGGGATACTGTCGGTATTGTGCTGGTTGCACCTTCACTGCGCATCCTAAAGAAGTAATGTATGAAAAATGTCTTTATTTCCAAGAATCAAGAGTTAAAGAGAATCTGTATTGTTAAAATCACACAAAAGTAAACATACCAGTGCGTTAGGGGACATCTCCTATTCCCCTCTATCACAATTTCGCCGCAAACAAAATGGCCACCAAAACCGGAAGTAGGTTGATGTACAGTATGTCCACACATAGAAAATACATCCATACACAAGCAGACTGTATACAGCCTTCCTTTTGAATCTCAAGAGATCATTTGTGTGTTTACCTTCCTCTCCCTGCAGCTCTCATCCACTAAAGAGTGACAGGCTGATTGTTTCTTCCTGCAGACAGCTCTGTGTCTGTAATTCCTCAGTGACAGCCCTGCCAGCTCAGAGGACGATTTACCCAGCTTGTAAAGCTCTCTTCTCTCACTGACGAGAGCAGAGAGGCTGTCTAATCTAAATAACACACACGGGAGTGTGCATAGAGGGGGCCTGGAGGGGGGCGTGCATAACAGATCAACAACACTGAAGAGTTGGCAACCTTCCAGACACAGGGCGACAAATCCGACAGGAGAGAGATAAGTTGATTTATTACAGAGATGGTGATAGTAGAAAGTGCTGCAGTAAGCCAGAGAACATTAGAATAGGTTTAGGAACTTGAAGGATAGTAGAAAAAAGGATGACATTTTTGGTACAGAGTCTCTTTAGAGAAGAAGCACACATGTCATCTCACCAGTGGCATAACTACAATGCATGGGGCCCCTCAGTAAAACATTTGGGGGGGCCCCCACCAATGTTCCCTTGCCTACCCTTGGTGGCCCTTATGGCCTGGAGGCCCATCTCACAAGGGTCATAAAACAAGTTAGGCCATCGGTTAGCCACAAAACAACTGGTCTGGAGCATGGTCCCCTTTATCAGAGGGAGGGAAGAATAGTTGATGCCCCCCCCCCCCCCCAGCTCTGGGCCTCCCTGTGATTGTAGGTTCTGCTCCCCTCTCGCCACAGCCCTGAATCTCACCCTTGCAGCACTGGGATCCTGAGTTCACATTGTTCCTGCTGGCGGAATTAACACATTTACATCTTTTCTTCATAAAATGAACACCTTGCAATTATCTCATTTAACGAGTCCCCTAATTCTTCCCCAAGTCATGAAGTAGTTAAGCAATTGGGGTGATGTCATCAATACCATCATTACTTCCTGCCGTGGTATGTAATTAACCCTGGAAATTAGTAGCTGAAGGCGAAAGCGTTCTCTCGATGTACAATGAATTTTTCCCCCTCACCCGTGTCTTCTGAGATCTCATCAGAAACGAATTAGCATTTTGTTTTCATTAACAGAACTTTATTTTCTGGCTACAACTTTCCCCAAAAAAGGTAAAAAAGAATAAAAGCCCTTCGTCAGCAAACTCTCATTGCCATTTGCGTCTTTTCTCGATGGCTAAACAAAAACGAGGCTGCAAAGCACAGGAAACAATGCAGAGCGCGTTCTCTGAATAAATTATCTCCACCGTTTGAAGGCTGTACAAATACGTGTTTCCAAATATCAGGTGAATTTCATAAACTCTGCTGTAAGTTGTGTCGCTGGAACAAGTTCAGCTCACTGGCCAAATAGGTCAAAATGTTCAGAAAAACAAAACGATACAGCCTAAATCAGCATAACTTTGAAGTCAATAGTAACTAATTTCAGGTGAGCTAAAAGTACCACAGTTCTGTATGAAATCATGTAGAATGCAGAGGCGACAAAGCGTATAAAATAATTAACACTTTATAGCAGCAGGAGCAGCCATACTGTGCCAGGAAAAAAGCCAACTCAGATATAAGTAGATAAATACTTGTTGTTCTTACATAACATATGTATTGTACTGTACTTGTTTTGATTTAAGTTAATTTTATATAGTAAGTAAATGGGAAACTGTTCCAGGCATTTTCCATCTTTACTGCCTCTGACTGAAGCCAATCCTGGATTCCTGATATCATGTCCTCCCTTACTCTTATTTCTCCTAGAAATGTCACTGTCATACCTACCTTAGTTTGTGAACAAGTGAGCACAGCCATGATCATATTGCAGCAGCTTTTCCCTCCTCAGCCTCATGTCACAATGAACTGCCCTCAGCCAATCAGTGAGGAGCAGAAATGTGGGCGGGGTGGTGACACGCTTCCTTCTCATTGGCAATGTACCAAATAGAGCCTGCCTGACTGATATAAGATTTATTACAGAAACATTCATGATTATATTGGAATGCTTGCAATGCAAGGCCATATTGTAGACTGCATAACAAACACAGAGCAGGGGGTAAATGGAATTTTTTTTTTTGGGCTGACAATCCTGCTTTAAAAAAGGGGAATTTATGGACTTAACTCACAAATATGTAACAGTTTTTGTAATCTTAAACTCAAAACAAGGGGGTCCCATTGAATATTTTGAGGACCTGGGATAGGGGACAAGGAGGACAACGACGAGCAGCGTCGGGACACACAACAGATGGTGATCTTCCCCACTACGGACATTATTCATATTTATATTCCTAGAAGAACGAGGCATACTGAAAACTGTGTAAAAATAAGAACCATTGCATATTTGTGTGACTAACACTTATGAGGTAAGTCCTCCACTAACTCTTTTCAAAGCATTTTTAATTATTTTATATCCTTTGGCATTTCTGTATTCTTATTGATCTGATTGTTGTTGATCCATCTAAGGTGGAGGATGGCGTCCCCAGTGCCCCCAGCCTATCCCACAGTGACTGGCTGTTACCACCCAAGCAGGGTTGTATTCGCACTCTCCGTGTGCACATCAGTTGGTGGTCTATTACAGTGACCATTTTTCTGAGTGGCAAAGTCAGTCAACCCTCCGCAGACTCACACGCAAATTCTCATGCCCGTTCTTTCACACAACTCACGTAGGATCCAACGCTATCACCGCTGTTACATTGTCTCCGCCTTTCTGGCCGCTGCTTGGGGACACGTGTTATCAGTCATAGTGCAGAAAATCTCTTTTTTAACAACATTCCTCTTCTTTCTTGGGAATTTCTGGTTTCCATTTCCCTCTAGAACAGCACTAGGCAACTGGTATTAAAAGGAAATAAATATAGCAGCCTCCATATTGCTCTCACTTCAGGTTCCCTTTAACTATCCATAAGGATTAATCTCTCTATTGTGGAGCGGGAAAAGAAACTCTGCTTCAAAAAATGTTTTAAGACATGGAGGGCTTTTCCAGAAAAGGCATGCTCTAGGGACCAAATTGTATCTATATTAGCTTCCCTGCAGGAGGTCACCACGTGGTATTTAACCCAAAAGATAGGTGGCTATTTGTGAAAGCTTGAGGTGTGAGCAATGTGTTTCCGTTGAGTGGATGTGTGCGACCTTACTTGGGAGATATGTGAGGTTGTTTAATAGGATTGGTATTGGCAAAGACATTGGGTCTCTACATAGTTCATAAGGTTTGTGGGGAAATTGTTGCATTGTCTTGCTATTTACGATGGTCATGATGTTGAAAATTGTCTTTCTTTTGGGAGTTGGTTTTCTGGGTAAAGGAAGCCCAGAAACCCAATCTTTGGTCTTACCTCATGTGTAAGTTCCATCGCATGTGAAAATAGGTGGATGCACCGGTCAGGTGTATTTAAAATCATAACAGAAAATGGAAAAAAGAGAATGGAGGACAACTTTTATATAATTTGTACTTTGTCCTATGATGCTGTTTTGCATTGACTCAAATCTGTTATTTTTTTATTTGTCCTTGATCTCTAATAAAGATATGTTTTAAAAAAAAAAACCTATAACATGTTGTTTGGGATCAGTTTCTTTCTGTTATAATAATCGTGTCATTTTCAAGTTGCCTTTACTGTTCAATTTATACTAAAGTTAGTAAAGATCGTACACATAAATACTGCACATTTCAATTCAGACATCTAATACAACACAAGCAGCGTCTCTCAGTAACGTACACACTATGCCAATTAAATCCGCTACAGGTCAGTTTTCTTTATTTCTATTTAAAGAGAAGTAAAAAAGCCTCTGAGTGTCCTGGTTCCTATAATTAAAGTCATGTCGTGGCGGTCAGGCATCAGTCATGTGACTTATTCCGAGGCACAGGCCAGGTGGACTCTACCGATGCTGAGAATTGTGTGGGATTGACCTCCGTTAAGTCTCCAGGCAACACCAGGCCGTCTAACATCTTCTGCCTCTCATTACCGGGAGACTGAGCGCTTCTGCTGGCAGACTGACAGTTATTGCTGCCTGTTGTATGGTTTCATCAGTGGTTAAGCATCAAAGCCCGTGTCATCCTATATGGCTGCCTTCACAACAGCAGAGCCTCCAATTCCAGAGGATCATCACATCCCGTCTCTGGCATATACGGGGAGATTAACCTCTCCTAAGGTGAGCTTATTCACATAAATGTTTGGTCTTGATTAAGGATTTCTTTGGAAAGGGGTTACCTGAGTGGCGTGACAGCTTTACCGGAGGCCTCCTTAGAGTGTCACACAAATAGGAATTAAATATGTCGTTTGGACCTTCTACATTTTTTTTTTCAAGATGGCTGACTCTGCTTTCTGAGTGATGTCAAAGATAACGAGATGAGCAGATTCCCGGACTTGCAGCTTGATGGATGGGTAATAAGGTGTTCTACATGGGATAAGCTGCTTATCACTGCTAGCACAGCTGGGGTGTGAAAACACCTCGTGCGAGAAGTTCAGTGCACAGCATCACTAACTGCGCAAAGTCGCCTCACAGGTGATCGCCATATCCATGGCAGGAAAGTCAGCCTCAAGCTGGGGTCTCTTCCAGCAGGAGGAAAAAGTATTTAGACAAAGGGCTTATTTCCAATGTGAAATCCCAATGCGACTTTTCACATTTACACTGAACCAATGCATCAATTTTTCCATCCAACTTTCTTCGTCCGGTTTCCTGTGTAGTCAGGATGTTATGTTGCTGTGACGATTAAAAATTTGCATTTAAAATGCGCATAAAAAACAAATGCGTTTTCACAATTTCGCATTAAAAACTCATGTCCACAACTGTACTCAAATCGCATGTGAGAGTCGGAATGAGCCGTGACGGGACTTTGTCAGGTGCAGTGCAGGTCATGCCATTTGCCCTCATTTAGGGACCGTTTCCACCAGGGCCAAATCAGTTCTGAATCTGTAGAGTGGAGATACGCTGCCTCTTCGGGCAACGGATTGCCATCAGAATTGCAAGCCGGTGCAATTCTGAACAGCATGCTGCAGTTTCCTGCAGCATACACCCCATTCCCTATAGCCATGCATGACACAGCTAAGCAATTCAGATGTGTACTTGCACCACTGCAAGCGCCGGTGTTTGTTCTGCAAGATGCATGCCGGCTGAGTGGAAACAAGGCCTTACTACCATTGTGCAATGTGAGGTGATTATGGGGGCATAACCTGCAGCTTAAAGGATACCAGGTGTGAAAATAGAAATAGAAACGGGGGGAGCAGGCATATACCATCACTTGTCCTAATGCCCATCTCTCCCCCCGTTCTCCCTTCTGCCCCCGCATTATATCTAAAAGCCCCCCAGGATTCTCTTTCAGGTCGCGGGAGTTGGGCTTGACTGGCGCTGGCCAGCTTGCACGCATCCTACAGCGTGCACGAGTGCCCGGGAGCGCTCTGCGCATGCGTATATTGTCATGTGCATGGCTTAGTGACATCATACGCAGGCACAGAGTGCTCTAGGCCATGGGCACGCGCTGACCATCCCATAAATAAGGCTGCCAGAGAACACGCTAACTTGCCACCATCAAAGCCGATACAGCATCGAGCTTAAGTCAACTGGCGGAAACGGTACAAGATCGGAGTGCATGGAGAGAGCCAACCCATAGAATCGCCAAGAGTCGGATACGACTGAATGGATAACATGATCATCAATCATAATCACAATGTTTTCTTTTTGCTGATTCCAGGGCCAGTGAATCAGAAGCAGAGGATCAGCACAGAAGCCAGTCAACTGGCATTGTTTAGAAGATGGACTCCTCCATATTCTTCTCATTTTGGGTTTCCTTTCAGTGTTTGAGGTTTATTTACTGCCACAGTGAAGTCACGCTCTCTCCTGGCCACAAAGCTTTCGGGCCCGTTTCCACTGTTGCGACGCGATTTCGCCGGCATCCCGATGCTTGTAAAAACGCATGCGATTTCGCGTGCGATTTCGCATGGCAGGGTGCCATGCGAAATTAACCATGACTCTGCCAGGGCAAAATAACATTGAAAAAGGTGCGAAATCGCACGCAAATCGCGGGTAAAAACGCATGTAAAAAACGCATGCGTTTTTCCTATTAAATACATTAGCGGCGATTCGCATGGATTCCCGACGCAGGCGAATTCTGTGGGTCCCGTCGTGCAGATTTGGCCCGCCGCCAAATCGCTCCCGCATGCCGCACATATGGAAACAGCCCCGGCCACTTCAATGTACCAAGCGAATCCGCATGTCGGCGCCGCATGCGGATTCGCTATGGTGGAAACGAGCCCTTACCGATCAACCCAGAAATGTTACACATAATATTTGTAAAATAAAAAAATAAAAAAGTAAACAAACAAAAAACAACCCTGTAACTAGCTCCATAATGATTCCATTGTACTTGATTGACATTCTGTGAATTTCCATCGTGCGTCGCTTTGCCTGGAGACAGAGAGTAGATGTGAGTTTCTAGCTCTCGGACCGGGGAAAGGTTCCATTATGAGAACCCAGCAGGGCTGTGATTAATTCTTTGGGCCAACAGCTCAGGGGCATTTGGCTACATTGATGAGCTTTTGCTTTGACTTTGGAGAAAGTCTGTAATATAAAACATGAGCGCACCACTGTACAGAGCGCCCCGGCCAAATGTTGTGCCTCCTAATGCAGAACAAAGGACATTGAAATGTCAGCCTTAAATGAAATGCCCAGCAGTTCCCAGCAGCTGGGTGTACACAATATTCCGGAGCACAGAGACCATGGCAAACTCCAACCACCAATACAGATCAGAGGGATTATTATGGGACGCTGTTTAATTGCTTTGTAATTATGTAAATGATCGTTCATTTTAGGACCTCTACCAGATATATCTCAAGTGTTAGTAGCCTAAAATGCAAAAAACAAAAAACAAAAAATTCCATTGAACCCAAGATTAAAAAGAAAACAAAAATGTGTTTAGAGTCATTGACCCATATGCAATATTTTTGTACTATATTATTTAGTTAAAGGGGCACTATGGCGAAAAATTGTAACATTTAAAATATGTGCAAACATATACAAATAAGAAAATAAGAAGTACGTTTTTTTCCAATGTAAAATGAGCCATAAATTACTTTTCTCCTATGTTGCTGTCACTTACAGTAGGTAGTAGAAATCTGACAGAAGTGAAAGGTTCATCTCTTCATGGGGGATTCTCAGGCATTTATTTATTTTCAAAGCTAAACACTTAGTGAATGGCAGTTGCTCTGTCCAACTGGCAAAAAACTGTGTAGAGACCAGGGAAGCTCGCCAGCATCATTGTTTAACCACTTCGCCCTATCTGGACGGATATATCCGTCCAGATGGGCACTGCTGCTGCAGCCGTGTGGTGCGCGCGATCGGGCTCCCGCTGCCTCCCGCTGCCCCCCGATCAGTAAATGGGAATATAATTCCCATTCACCGATCTAAGTCTCCGGCAGAAATGCCGACGCTTTCTCATCAGAGAGCGCGGTATTTCTGCCCCCAGGAAACATCACCTTCTTCTTATAGTTCCTAGATGCGAGATCGTTCGCATCTAGGAATTTTTTGAATGTGGCCATCTTGTGGCCAAATAGTAAACTGCACCCATATACCTAAATTAAATAAAAAAATACATTATATTACATCTAAAATTAGCTATTTACCTCCCAAAATAAAATTACCCAAATACATTTTTGTATTTAACAAAAAATAAAAAAAATTACAATTAAAAAAAAAAAACTACATAAATAGTTACCTAAGGTTCTGAACTTTTTAAATATACATGTCAAGAGAGTATCTTATTCATTTTTTTAAAATTATAAGCTTATAAATAGTGATGGACGCAAATTGAAAAAATGCACCTTTATTTCTAAATAAAATATCGGCGCCATAAATTGTGATAGGGACGTAATTTAAACGGTGTAATAAGCGGGACAAATGGGCACATAAAATGCATGGGTTTTAATTACTGTAGCATGTATTAATTTTAAACTATAATGGCCAAAAACTGAGGAATAATGATTTTTTTCCATTTCTATCTTAATCTTCCTGTTAAAATGCATTTACAGTAAAGTGGCTCTTAGCAAAATGTACTACCTAAAGAAAGCCTAATTAGTGGCGGAAAAAACAAGCTATAGATCAATTAATTGTGATAAGTAACGATAAAGTTATTGGCGAATGAATGGGAGGTGAACATTGCTCGGATGCTTAAGATTTTCGACGCTGTAGGCTGAAGTGGTTAAAGAGGAACTCCAGTGAAAATAATGTAGTAAAAAAAGTGCTTCATTTTTTACCATAATTATGTATAAATTATTTAGTCAGTGTTTGCTCATTGTAAAATCTTTCCTCTCCCCGATTTACATTCTGACATTTATTACATGGTGACATTGTTACTGTGGGCAGGTTATGTAGCTGCTCCTAGCTGTTTTGGCTGTTAGAGACAGCTGTAAACAGCTAATTCCTGTCTGTGAACATTGTTACATTGTGGCAGTTTTCCCAGAGTACCATGGTACTCAGAGCTTCTTGTGGGAGGGGTTTCAGCACAAAATCAGTCATACAGCGCCCCCTGATGGTCTGTTTGTGAAAATCATTATATTTCTCATGTAAAAGGGGGTATCAGCTACTGATTGGGATAAAGTCCAATTCTAGGTTGGAGTTTCTCTTTAAAGAGAACCAGAAATGAACGTTTCACACAAAATAAACATATCAGTCGATAGCTTGTAAAGAATAAATGCTCTACCTGATAATTTTGACACTCTGGTGTGCCTTTTTGAGTGTTTTCTATCCAATTTTGCTCCAGGGAAAATTCAATATGGCCGCCGGCTCATAACCCTTCTGTTTCCGGGTTATGAGCTGTTCTGGATGTGCTGTCTAAGCTATATGAAACTATAGACAAGCAGTGCTGCAGCTGCAGCCTTTCATCTGTGTGCATTCAACTTTATTATTCTGGCATGCTGTGTGGCTGCCTGTAGGAAGTGTCTCTCATAGGAATGAACCTGCACGGATATTAATGATGACTGCACAGTGCACACAGAACACACAGCAGCCACACTTGTGTGTTGTTTCAAAGCTTCTTTCTCAGCAGAGCAGCCCCTCCCAGTCATCAGAGCTCTGAGTATGCAAAGCAGGAAAGCTGAGCCAGGAGGGGGCAGGCTTGGGCTTGAAATGACTCCACAGAAGAGTGACTCAGCTATAATGATTCCAGATCAAACCTAGACTGAATGCTCAGTCTGGGATTCTTATCACAGCTAATATCAGACAGATTAAGCAGAGAAGAATGAAACTAAAAGCAGGGTAGGTGTTTACTGTTATGTTCCCACTGATAAATGTAGTAAAATACATGAGGGTGCTTCGTCTCTGGTTCTCTTTAAATCCTTTTTAGTGAATATCTTTATAAAGAATTAAAGCCTTGCTTAGAATACCCTATGGAGAGATGGACTCGACCAAAACCTTCTGTCAGATTTCTACTGCCTACTGTAAGTGACAGCAACATAGGAGAAAAGTCATTTATGGCTCATTTTACTCTGGGAAAAATGTACTTCTTATTTGTCTGTGTTTGCACATATTTTAAATTTTACAGTTTTTCGCCATAGTGCCCTTTTAATTGTCATATTCTGTTTGAAATAACTTTTAAGCATTTTACAATTAAAATAGTACCCAAACGTTGGTAAAAAATTACTGAGTATTCAATTGCTTGCTGGTGGTTTAAAAGGCATTTTATGACAAGGTGTGAAGAAGATATCATCTATGAGAAACTCAGGAGAAAAGAGAATTGCATACGGGTCCTTGTATCTTCCCCATGTTGCTCTCCCTCTCAAACAACTGAATTGATTGTCTCGATATGCATTCCAGCTCTAGAAAAGGTAAGAGATATGCAGATAAGTCTCCTGCTGCCCCTACTTCCTGGAAGAGGGGAAAAAACACAATTCATCAGTTTGGCTGACCTTCTACTCTCCGGCAATGACAATGTTTCACTGCAGGTGCAGGATCAATCAGGTAAATTAATATATTACATACTAGTAGACCCAAGCCTGTTTAAAAATGGGCACTAGCAGAGGCGTAGCAATAGGGGGTGCAGAGGTAGCGACCGCATCGGGGCCCTTGGGCCAGAGGGGCCCCGAGTGGCCCTCCCTCAACTGCAGTATTAGCTCTCTATTGGTCCTGTGCTCATAATAATCACTTCTACAGATACTTTGAACAGTAGTAATCATTAACAAACTGTTCCCCATCTCCTTCTTGCACCTCTGACACTGTAGTTGCCATTGGCAGGGATTGCTATGTATAGAGTGCTTGGGGGTAATCAGTAACACGCTGTTCCCCATCCCCTTCTTGCTCCTCTGACACTGTAGTTGCCATTGGCAGTGATTGCTATGTATAGAGTGCTTGGGGGTAATCAGTAACACGCTGTTCCCCATCCCCTTCTTGCTCCTCTGACACTGTAGTTGCCATTGGCAGGGATTGCTATGTATAGAGTGCTTGGGGGTAATCAGTAACAAGCTGCTTCCCATCCCCTTCTTGCACCTCTGACACTGTAGTTGCCATTGGCAGGGATTGCTATGTATAGAGTGCTTGGGGGTAATCAGTAACACGCTGTTCCCCATCCCCTTCTTGCACCTCTGACACTGTAGTTGCCATTGGCAGTGATTGCTATGTATAGAGTGCTTGGGGGTAATCAGTAACAAGCTGTTCCCCATCCCCTTCTTGCACCTCTGACACTGTAGTTGCCATTGGCAGGGATTGCTATGTATAGAGTGCTTGGGGGTAATCAGTAACACGCTGTTCCCCATCCCCTTCTTGCACCTCTGACACTGTAGTTGCCATTGGCAGGTTTTGGTGCGCCATATCAATTGTTATGTATAGAGTGCTTGGGGGGCCCCATTGTAAAACTTGCATCGGGGCCCACAGCTCCTTAGCTACGCCACTGGGCACTAGGTCTGTGTTTCTCGCCGCCGCCCACCACATGTTATTGCGCACGCGAGCGCACCCGTTGCAAATGTGCGCGCGCACGCATGCACCCGCCGCTCGAGCACACCTAGCCGCCCGCTCACACGCCCGCCCATCTCCCTGACCCCGTCCTCCTGTCTCTCTGAGGCTGGATCCGTGCTGCGCACATGCACGGTAGTAAAAAGCACGGACCCAGCTACACAGGGACAGCGTGACGCAGGGACACAGAGGTTTTATTATAGAGGATAGCCTTATAAAATCCAAATCATTGAATATTGCCTTTAATCACTTTGAGACGGCACCACTGGATACTGAATGCACTCTGCATTTGAGTTGTTTTCTCTGTAAGTACCAGTTTAAAATGCAGAATTTGGTGTTTGGAAAGCCTTTGGTAATGTACCGAACGTCTTCTCATATCGATAACAATGTCTATGAATTCAGCCCATAGTCTCAGCTTATTCAGGAGTATCTCCTTCATGAAAACCTGTAACAACAAAAAGTTCCCCTGGGGGGTCCTCACCTCGGGTGGGGGGAGCCTCCGGGTCCTATCGGGACTTCCCCGTCCTCCTGTGTGCCAAGGCAGTCTCGCTCTGATCCTCTGAACAGCGGGGATGTAAATATTTACCTTCCCGGGTCCAGCGATTGCGCAGTATCGGCTCTCCACTCAGAGATAGGTGAAAATAGCCAGTTGCTGTCGGCCCGCTGTCGGCACTGGATATCTACATCAAATGTGATGTGTGGATGTACATTTCACAGAGTGCTGCAAAAGATGCGTGCACCATATAAAAGCATACAAATGAATACAATTGGAACCATATGTTCATATTCTAAAGCTGAAATCAGTAAATCCTGGTGTATATCAATACTTCAAAACATTATAATTGCAAGGCTTCATGATATATCAGCTGATCTGTAAGATCTATCAGGGTTATCTTATGTAAACAAATGGAGGCACCCCCTGGAGCGGGTGGTATGATTACTGTGCAGATGAAAACCATTGCAAGACATTTCTGGCAGTCATTTCGGTTGTTTTCCCATAAAAAAGGCGGAAATATGGTGTCACCTCTGCCAACCATCCGTGTCAGCAAGTCCAAATGGAAATACTATACGTTACATTACTGAAAAGCGTTACATTTTAAGGGATGTTAGGCACAGATTTTAATATAAATGCATGTACTCATTAAACCATGAATTTCTCTTTTTACTTGTATACAGAATGTGAAATCTCGCCTGGTTTTTCTCATTGGTTTAAGACGGCTGCTCTGTAGAGAAAAAATGATAATTATTGATCTAATAATAAATAATACATACACTGGTGGCGTGATCTGATAAAACAGACCTGTGTACAAAGCAGACAGCCTGTGGACCCAATTTATCGTTTGGTCTCTGAGTTAAATTGCCAGTTATGAAACATCACAGCTCAAAATCAATCATCGTGATTGGTAGCAGTATTCGAACTGTGCCTGGACATGAAGGTGGACTCAACTGTCTGGAGCTGACTTTAACTATAAAATAAGAGGTCTGGTTACCCCCATGCAACATCAATAAAACCATCAGCCATTATCACTCTTCTGTCCACTTGCTCGTATAGCGCATTGTATCGTACAATTTGTTAGAGCACTGTGGTTTACTGTATTCAAAGGGAAACAATGAAAATGAACTCCAAAAGTCAGTTTGACATTGAATAGCATGCACGCTTTGTTGATAAGTAGCATCTGCCTTGAAGTATGGGTTGTTTGTACGCATTCAGGAACTGATTCTATAGAACATGCAGGAATATTCCCTACCCAACAATGGGCACCAGCTAACCTTGGACCACAGAGACAATATTATGGCTAAATTCACAAAGCTTTACCGCAGATAGAAATTATAAACGTGTTTGTTGTTTACCAAAACAAAAGTTTGCTGTAAGGAAAAGCCGCCGCAAGGGCTCAGAGTGAGGCGGCTGTTTCGGCGTCTAACATGGCGGCACAACACGAAGAAACCGCTGCATGCCGCATGGGCAGAGCGTTGTATGCGGCAAATTGCACGCATGGCAAAGCAGCTGACATTGCGGCTGGATGCGGGGAAACCGCCGCTCGCTTAGAAAGCGGGGCGGCAGTCCCCGCGCCTCAATCAGTGATTACATTACAAGACATGTGTGGCTGGGACTGCTAGTCCACACAGGTTCAGAAGGACGCGCGAGCGCGCTTAGAGGCAAAGCTTATATGACAGCCAGAAAAGGGTCAGCTGACCAGGCGGGTCAGCTGACATTTTCACCACCTGCCATTGGTCCAGCACTTAGGGGAGGCGCTGGAGAGCGCTTTACTATATATACTGGGTGCTGGTCATTCTCTGGTTGTCTGCCGTTGCGATCACAACGTGGTAGCACTCAGACCTGTCTGTATCTGTGTTCTAGCATAGTTTCCAAAGGTATTGACATCAAGGAGTTCACACCTTAGCATTAGGAACATTGAATTGTATTATTTGTTATGACCTTCTGCCTGTCTGACTATTCCTTTTGATCTCTGATTCTGTACCTTGCTATTTCTGATATCCTGTTGCCAAACTCTGCTCGTTCCTGGACTCTGTATCTGCCTCCTGATTCTGTACCTCGTTATTCTGATACTCCGTTGCCTGACCCTGCCTGTTATTGGATTCCAAATCTGCCTTCTGATTCTGTACTTTATCTGTCTGTGTGTTAACGACCTGGCTTGCCGACCTCGAGAACTGGCCTTACTGTTAGAGGCAATTCCCAGACCTGTTAGTGACACCCTCCCTCTCGGGTGTCACTCACGCTCTGTCCTTCCTACCCTCAGCCTAGCTCCACCCCCCTGGAGAGTCGAGGCCATAGGAAGGAACATACTTCTGGAGAAGTACTCAAAGTATACTGTTGCATATAACACTCACTTGTTCTCTCTGGTGTCCAGAGGTTAGTAGATATATCTGATTATCGGTGATACTGCAGATCACCAATAATCGTGTATATTCTGTATTCCTGGTGAGACTGCAGTTCACCGGTAATCAGATCCTCTCTGTGTTACACTGATCATTACAGAACGGCAGACCAAAAATGCAAATGGACGCACACACTGACCGTCTGGGCGCACTTGCCACTTCGGTGGAAAACATCAACCAAGTGCTGGGTAGTCACAAGACTATGATTGAAGCCTTGTCTGGTTCTTTACAAACCCTCCGGACAGCAGTGGATGAGGTGCGATCCCCTCCTAGCTCTGACATACGTTTGCCTGTACCCGAGAAATTTTCTGGTGACAGATCTGACTTCCGAAATTTTAAAAGTAGAGTGTTATCTTACTTTGAGTGGAAACCCCGATCTTCTGGAAATATGACCCAAAGGGTCACATTTATTAAGACTTTGTTATCAGGCGATTCTCAGACGTGAGCGTACAGTTTGCCCACCGGGGATTTGGCCCTCTCTTCAGTGGATGAATTTTTTAAAGCCATGGCAGTAATTTACGACAACCCAGACCTTGCCGTGACCTCTGAGCGGAAGCTCAAGCTCTTGCGTCAAGGCAGGGGTCCGGTCGAAGATTACGCAGCCGAATTTAGGAGGTGGGCAGTTTCAGCCAGGTGGGACACCTATGCCCTATTAGATTGTTTCTTATCAGGGTTATCAGATGAGGTTTCAGATCTCATGTTAAGTCTGCCTGAACCTAAGACAGTCGATGAGGCCATTTAATCGGCCATTCGAGTCGACCGCAGACTGCGCTATTAGAAACAGACCCGGGGTAGTAGTCATGTAAGAATGGTGTCCTACGCTGCGCCTCCAGTAACTCCACCTCCTCCTGTCTCGCCTCCACCCGAACCAATGCAAATTGGTCGGTCGAAACTATCCCAAGTGGAGCGAAGACGCAGGATGTCTGAGCGGCTGTGTCTTTACTGCGCAGAGGGGGGTCATAGAGTACGTAATTGTCCTAACAATCCGGGAAACGCTATCGCCTAGGAGTTGTAGGGGGTAGCACCCTAGGCACGCGGTTTTTACCCCTAGAAGATAAACGGTTACTCCTTCCCTGTACAGTCGCATGGGAAGATAAAACTGAGGTTTCTGAGGCTTTTATTGATTCAGGCTCTGCAGCTAATTTTATGGATTTTGAATTTGCAAAGAGATTGGGTATTCCGTTCACCCCAGTAAAACCAACCATTCAGGTTACGGCAGTAGATGACTCCCCCCTGCAAAGTAATCATCCGCTGTCTCAGACACCAGAGGTGGAAGTCACTATAGGGGTGTTACATAAGGAGAGACTACAGTTTTTTGTGTTACACATGACCACCTCCACAGTCATCCTTGGCATGCCATGGCTGCACTTACACTCTCCACAGATAAACTGGGCCACTGATCAGCTAACAAGTTGGTCAGATCATTGTGTTCAGCAGTGTATAGAGAAGGTGACACTGGGCCAAACCAGGATTCATTTGGAGGGTGTACCAGTGCAATATTCCGAGTATTCTGATGTGTTCTGTCCCAAGGCTGCAGATAAGTTACCTATACATCACCCCTTTGATTGCCCCATCGATCTCCGATCGGGTTGTATGCCCCCTAGGGGCCATCTTTACAATTTGTCTGGCCCAGAGAAAGTGGCCATGCAGGAATACATTCCTGAAAATTTAGCCAAGGGGTTCATTCGCCCTTCCCGGTCGCCTGCTGGCGCAGGTTTCTTTTTTGTTAAGAAAAAAGATGGAGGCCTGCCCTGCAGCCTTGCATTGATTACCGGGGCCTGAATAAAATCACAGTAAAGAATCGCTACCCTTTGCCCTTGATAGATGACTTGTTTACACAGATAACCGACGCTAAGATCTTTTCAAAGTTGGATTTACGGGGTGCATACAACCTGGTGCGGATCAGAAAGGGCGATGAATGGAAGACGGCCTTTAACACGCCCGACGGGCATTACGAGTACCTGGTGATGCCCTTCGGGCTGTGTAACGCCCCGGCCGTCTTTCAGGAACTGATTAATGAGGTATTCAGGGAGGTATTGGACAAGTTTGTGTTGGTATACCTAGATGATATACTTATCTTTTCTAACAACCTCTCTGAGCACAGGACACATGTCAAGTTTGTATTGGATAAACTAAGGCAAAACATGCTTTACGCTAAATTGGAGAAATGCATCTTCGAGGTAACATTTGTCACCTTTTTAGGGTACATTATTTCCACCTCGGGCCTGTCTATGGATCCTGCCAAGGTTTCTGCTGTGTTGGAATGGCCTCAACCAGTGGGGTTGAAATCTCTTCAGAGATTTCTAGGCTTTGCCAATTACTATAGAAGATTCATAAAGGGGTACTCCACTGTTATTGCACCCCTCACCTGTCTCACTAAGAAAGGGGCAGATACCACCCACTGGTCTCCAGAGGCTCTGCATGTATTCTCCACTTTGAAAGATTTGTTTTGCTCTGCACCCATCCTGAGACATGTTGACACTTCCTATCCCTTTATTGTTGAGGTGGATGCCTCAGAGGTCGGGGTAGGGGCTTTGCTGTCCCAGCGGTCAGGGTTGCAGGGTAGATTGCACCCATGTGCCTACTTTTCTCGTAGGTTCTCTCTGACAGAGAGAAACTACGATATAGGCAACAGGGAGCTCCTGGCCATCAAATTGGCCTTTGAAGAATGGTGTCATTGGTTGGAAGGAGCAGAACATACAATTACAGTTTACACTGACCACAAAAATTTAGAATACATCGAGGGAGCCAAGAGATTAAGCCCTCGTCAGGCTCGATGGTCATTGTTCTTCTCGAGATTCAGATTTATAATTACGTACACCCCAGGGAGCAAAAACATTAAGGCAGATGCCCTAGATGTTCCATTCACACAGGAATGAGGGACACCCTGGGGCCTCCAGAACACAGGACCTTGTAGCCAGATGTGCTTGGTGGCCGACTGGCCGTCTCTAGCAGCCGATTGCAAAGAGTTTGTTAGAGAGTGTGCGGTGTGTGCGAGGAGTAAGCCCTCCCGACTGGCATCTGTGGGAAGATTGCAGCCCTTGCCCACCCCGAGTGAGCCATGGACCCACTTATCCATGGATTTTGTGGGTGAGCTCCCCAGGTCTGAGGGCATGTCGGTCATTTGGGTGGTAGTCGACTGCTTTAGCAAAATGGCCCATTTCGTGCCCTTGAAAGGACTCGCCTCGGCCCAGGAATTAGCCGATTTGTTCATCATCCATGTTTTCCGATTGCATGGCATTCCGGAAAACATCGTGTCAGATAGGGGAGTCCAGTTTGTTTCCAGATTTTGGAGGGCATTCTGTCACCAATAGAGGTGTACTGAACGGTTCGCCGACGAACGGTTCCAGGCGAACATTGGGGGTTCGCGTTCGCCTGCGCCAGGCGGACTTTTCCAGAAGTTCGATTCCCCCAATAATGCACTATGAGCGTCAACTTTGACCCTCTGCATCACAGTCAGCAGGCACATTGTAGCCATTCAGGCTACAGTAAGCCCTGGAGCCCCACCCCCCCTTATATAAGGCAGCCTCCGGCGGCCATTACAGTCACTCGTGTGCCTGCTAGAGAGAGGAAAGGGACAGCTGCTGCAGACTTTTTCTCTTAGGGACAGATTAGTTAGGTTCTATGCTGCTTTGCTTGTTCCTGACTGATTAATATTGCTTTTAAAGCACCCAGCAACAGCTCTTTTCAGAGCTCAACCTGTACATTTTTTTTTCTGACACTTTTGTTGCATGCACAGCCTTGCTAATTGATAGTGTGTGTGCCACTGCCAGCAGCCCAGCACATTCAGTGACTGACTGCCTGTGTGTGTGACAGGGAGATGCACATTGTACTACCCAGTACTGCATATACCCCAGTACCTGTTGTGTTTACTTAACCCACCTCATCACTGCATATACCTAGCTTTGTGTTGAGTGAACCCAGCTCACTGCATCTAACTACCCAGTACCTGTTGTGTTTACTTAACCCACCTCATCACTGCATATACCTAGCGTTGTGTTGAGTGAACCCAGCTCACTGCATCTAAGTCTAACTACCTGTTGTGTTGAGTGAGAACCCACCTCACTGCATCTTAAGTACCTTTACTGTATACTGTTCAGTGAACCCAGCTCACTGCATCTAACTACCCAGTACCTGTTGTGTTTACTTAACCCACATCATCACTGCATATACCTAGCGTTGTGTTGAGTGAACCCAGCTCACTGCATCTAACTACCTGTTGTGTTGAGTGTGAACCCACCTGGCCACCTCACTGCATCTAACTACCTGTTGTGTTGAGTGAGAACCCACCTCACTGCATCTTATGTACCTTTACTGTTGAGTGAACCCAGCTCACTGCATCTAACTACCTGTTGTGTTGAGTGTGAACCCACCTGGCCACCTCACTGCATCTAACTACCTGTTGTGTTGAGTGAGAACCCACCTCACTGCATCTTAAGTACCTTTACTGTTGAGTGAACCCAGCTCACTGCATCTAACTACCCAGTACCTGTTGTGTTTACTTAACCCACCTCATCACTGCATATACCTAGCCTTGTGTTGAGTGAACCCAGCTCACTGCATCTAATTACCTGTTGTGTTGAGTGTGAACCCACCTGGCCACCTCACTGCATCTAACTACCTGTTGTGTTGAGTGAGAACCCACCTCACTGCATCTTACGTACCTTTACTGTTGAGTGAACCCAGCTCACTGCATCTAACTACCTGTTGTGTTGAGTGTGAACCCACCTGGCCACCTCACTGCATCTAACTACCTGTTGTGTTGAGTGAGAACCCACCTCACTGCATCTTAAGTACCTTTACTGTTGAGTGAACCCAGCTCACTGCATCTAACTACCCAGTACCTGTTGTGTTTACTTAACCCACCTCATCACTGCATATGCCTAGCCTTGTGTTGAGTGAACCCAGCTCACTGCATCTAATTACCTGTTGTGTTGAGTGTGAACCCACCTGGCCACCTCACTGCATCTAACTACTTGTTGTGTTGAGTGAGAACCCACCTCACTGCATCTTAAGTACCTTTACTGTTGAGTGAACCCAGCTCACTGCATCTAACTACCTGTTGTGTTGAGTGTGAACCCACCTGGCCACCTCACTGCATCTAACTACCTGTTGTGTTGAGTGAGAACCCACCTCACTGCATCTTAAGTACCTTTACTGTTGAGTGAACCCAGCTCACTGCATCTAACTACCTGTTGTGTTGAGTGTGAACCCACCTGGCCACCTCACTGCATCTAACTACCTGTTGTGTTGAGTGAGAACCCACCTCACTGCATCTTAAGTACCTTTACTGTTGAGTGAACCCAGCTCACTGCATCTAACTACCTGTTGTGTTGAGTGTGAATCCACCTGGCCACCTCACTGCATCTAACTACCTGTTGTGTTGAGTGAGAACCCACCTCACTGCATCTTAAGTACCTTTACTGTTGAGTGAACCCAGCTCACTGCATCTAACTACCTGTTGTGTTGAGTGTGAACCCACCTGGCCACCTCACTGCATCTAACTACCTGTTGTGTTGAGTGAGAACCCACCTCACTGCATCTTAAGTACCTTTACTGTTGAGTGAACCCAGCTCACTGCATCTAACTACCCAGTACCTGTTGTGTTTACTTAACCCACCTCATCACTGCATATACCTAGCCTTGTGTTGAGTGAACCCAGCTCACTGCATCTAATTACCTGTTGTGTTGAGTGTGAACCCACCTGGCCACCTCACTGCATCTAACTACCTGTTGTGTTGAGTGAGAACCCACCTCACTGCATCTTAAGTACCTTTACTGTTGAGTGAACCCAGCTCACTGCATCTAACTACCTGTTGTGTTGAGTGTGAACCCACCTGGCCACCTCACTGCATCTAACTACCTGTTGTGTTGAGTGAGAACCCACCTTACTGCATCTTAAGTACCTTTACTGTTGAGTGAACCCAGCTCACTGCATCTAACTACCCAGTACCTGTTGTGTTTACTTAACCCACCTCATCACTGCATATGCCTAGCCTTGTGTTGAGTGAACCCAGCTCACTGCATCTAATTACCTGTTGTGTTGAGTGTGAACCCACCTGGCCACCTCACTGCATCTAACTACCTGTTGTGTTGAGTGAGAACCCACCTCACTGCATCTTAAGTACCTTTACTGTTGAGTGAACCCAGCTCACTGCATCTAACTACCTGTTGTGTTGAGTGTGAACCCACCTGGCCACCTCACTGCATCTACCTACCTGTTGTGTTGAGTGAGAACCCACCTCACTGCATCTTAAGTACCTTTACTGTTGATTGAACCCAGCTCACTGCATCTAACTACCTGTTGTGTTGAGTGTGAACCCACCTGGCCACCCCACTGCATCTAACTACCTGTTGTGTTGAGTGAGAACCCACCTCACTGCATCTTAAGTACCTTTACTGTTGAGTGAACCCAGCTCACTGCATCTAACTACCTGTTGTGTTGAGTGTGAATCCACCTGGCCACCTCACTGCATCTAACTACCTGTTGTGTTGAGTGAGAACCCACCTCACTGCATCTTAAGTACCTTTACTGTTGAGTGAACCCAGCTCACTGCATCTAACTACCTGTTGTGTTGAGTGTGAACCCACCTGGCCACCTCACTGCATCTAACTACCTGTTGTGTTGAGTGAGAACCCACCTCACTGCATCTTAAGTACCTTTACTGTTAAGTGAACCCAGCTCACTGCATCTAACTACCCAGTACCTGTTGTGTTTACTTAACCCACCTCATCACTGCATATACCTAGCCTTGTGTTGAGTGAACCCAGCTCACTGCATCTAACTACCTGTTGTGTTGAGTGTGAACGCACCTGGCCACCTCACTGCATCTAACTACCTGTTGTGTTGAGTGAGAACCCACCTCACTGCATCTTACGTACCTTTACTGTTGAGTGAACCCAGCTCACTGCATCTAATTACCTGTTGTGTTGAGTGTGAACCCACCTGGCCACCTCACTGCATCTAACTACCTGTTGTGTTGAGTGAGAACCCACCTCACTGCATATAGCTAGCATACCCCCGAGATGGACAAAATGGACAAACCAGGTAGAGGAAGAGGTAGAGGCAGACCCAGAGGAAGGCCACCAGGCACCGGCAGGTCTGTGGCTGTGCGAGGTGGTGTTGCTGTGATTTCATGCGGACCTGCCCCAAAATACAGTGCTCAGAAGAAGGCACGTGCCATCACTTCCCAAAATCGTGAGGAGGTGATTGAGTATTTAACACAGAACACCTAATCTCCCGCAGCCACCAGCGCTACAACAAGCACCACATCCGCTGCATTTGACACTTTGCAGGAGTTATTTGGTGCTGGTGGTGAAATCACTGATTCCCAGCCACTACTGCAACAACAACAAGAAGGCGCAGGTACACCACCTCATACGTCTGAGTTAGGTGGCGATAGTATGGACGTAACGTGTGTGGATGGGGATGATGGTGGACCACCTGAAGTTGGTGCACTTGAGGAGGTGTCTGAGGAAAGCGCAGCTGGCCAGGAGGATTATGATGACGATTATACGGATACCACATATGTTCCCGGTAGAGGAGATGACCAGGGGGACAGTTCAGAGGAGGAGTCAGAGAGGAGTAGGAGGAGACGACTCCATGATAGAAGCAGAGGGAGCTCGTCCTCAGAAACAGCTGGGGGCAGTGTCCGGTGCCATGTATCGCCAGCTATGGCCAGGGAGCACACATGCCCTTCAACGTCAGCTGCTGCTGATGCCACCGTAGCGCCATCACCCCAGGGGGGCTCAGCGGTTTGGAAATTTTTTCACGTGTGTGTCTCAGATCGGAGCAAAGCCATCTGTTGTCTCTGCCAGCAAAAATTGAGCCGTGGAAAGGCCAACTGTCACGTAGGGACAAGTGCTTTACGAAGGCACCTGGAGAGAAGGCACAAACAGCTATGGCAAGAACACCTGAGGAAAAGAAGCACCCCTCAAAAGACAAGCAGCGGAGAACAACCGTGGCAGCCGTCACAGGGGGCTTCTGCTGCTCCACGTTCCCAAGGTATTGTGTGTGGCTGGGGGGAGGAAGAATGGATACACTTTTAAACAATTTAAAAATACAACCATCTAAACTTTCAAACAATTTAAAAATACAACCATCTAAACTTTCAAACAATTTAAAAATACAACCATCTAAACTTTCAAACAATTTAAAAATACAACCATCTATCATTTTCAAAAAAATTTAAAAAAAGGGCAAAAAAACTTGCCCTCCGTAAAACATTCTTGGCAAATGCTTTCGACTTGGTTTGTCTTCCGCTGGCTCAGGGGTCCATCTGACCACAGATGCCTGGTCTGCAAAGCACGGTCAGGGCAGCTACAGCATGGGCCGCAATCCAACCTTCATTCCCCGCGGTGACAATGGCAGACTTGCCCTCCATAACGGATTCCCGTTAAAGGATTTAAAGTTAATTCATTTCAAATACACAGCAGGGCCTCGAAAGTCCGCCTCCTGTATTGTTATTTTTGGTCACTACCTCGGGGCGGGCGTGCATGCCTACCTGCTGCCCTCCTTGGATGTGTAGTGGTAGCCGTTTCTCAGGCTCCACACCGGATTCCATCCCTCATTCCCCGGCCATTACCCGGGGTCACAAATGACAGACTTGCCCGCCTCCATATGATTCTCGTGAAAGGAATGTGGTGTCATCTTTGCCCGCCATAACTGGTTCTCGTTAAAGGATTTAAAGTACATTCATTTCAAATACACAGCAGGGCCTCGAAAGGCCGCCTCCTGTATTGTTATTTTTGGTCACTACCTCGGGGCGGGCGCGCATGCCTACCTGCTGCCCTCCTTGGATGTGTAGTGGTAGCCGTTTCTCAGGCTCCACACCGGATTCCATCCCTCATTCCCCGGCCATTACCCGGGGTCACAAATGACAGACTTCCCCGCCTCCATATGATTCTCGTGAAAGGAATGTGGTGTCATCTTTGCCCGCCATAACTGGTTCTCGTTAAAGGATTTAAAGTACATTCATTTCAAATACACAGCAGGGCCTCGAAAGTCCTCCTCCTGTATTGTTATTTTTGGTCACTACCTCGGGGCGGGCGGGCGTGCATGCCTGCCCGCTGCCCTCCTTGGATGTGTAGTGGTAGCCGTTGCTCAGGCTCCACACCGGATTCAAACCTCTCATTCCCCGGCCATTACCTGGGGTCACAATGGCAGACTTGCCCGCCTCCACAGGATTCTCATTGTAGCGGTACTGAACAAGTACACAGCAAGTAGAAAATGTAAATTAAAAACAAAATGTAAGCTTTTTAACAATGCCATGGAAAGTTGAGAAGGAAGTCACACATTACCTGACATCACTGAGTGAGGAAGAGCAATCACGCCATGTTGCGCAGTAGTCCAGCATGGCCGTCACTACACAAACAGCTGTTTGCGGTGCGTTACACAGTGAGTTTGGTGTGTCAGTGTGAAGCAGTACTCTAATTACACTCCCTGTTTGATGTATACACATGCAAGATGTTTGAAAGCACATTAGGCCTGCAATTTAGCATTCAATGTGATTTCTGCCCTTAAAACGATGCTTTGCGTCACATCCAGATTTTTCACCGGGACTTTTGGCATGTATCCCACTCCGCCATGCCCCCCTCCAGGTGTTAGACCCCTTGAAACATCTTTTCCATCACTTTTGTGGCCAGCATAATTTTTTCTATTTTTCAAAGTTCGCCTCCCAATTGAAGTCTATTGCGGTTCGCGAATTTTTCCGAACCTTCTGCGGAAGTTCGCGAACCCGGTTCGCGAACCGAAAATCGGAGGTTCGCGACATCTCTAGTCACCAAATGGGCATGGAACTGTCATTTTCGTTGGGCTACCACCCACAGACCAATGGTCAGACGGAAAGAGTCAACCAATCATTGGAACAGTTTTTGAGGTGTTACGTTGCAGAAGCGCAAAATGATTGGGTCAAGTTTTTACCCTTCGCAGAATTTGCGCACAATAATTTGAAAAGTTCCTCTTCAGGATTTTGTCCATTCCAGGTAGTGACAGGGAAGTTGCCCAAATTCTCCCCATTGCCAGTCGCCTCCACTCCGTTTCCAGCTCTGGAGGCCTGGCAAAGGTAATTTAAAGATATATGGTTGATTGTGAAAAATAATTTGGAGAAGGCGTTTCAAAGTCAAAAAGGTCAAGCTGACAAGAGACGTTCCTTAGAGTGGAGGTTTTTGCCAGGAGATTTAGTCTGGGTGTCCACATGTCACTTGACCTTGAAACAGCCCTCGGCTAAGTTGGGGCCCAGGTATATGGGTCCATTCCCAGTAACTAGAAAGATCAACGATGTCACTTATGCCATTGACCTTCCTGCCAGTATGCGCGGCGTGAGATCCTTTCACGTGTCCCTGCTTAAGCCAGCAGTTCATGTGGGTCCCACTCCTCCTCCTCCTGTGATGATAGATGACCAACCTGAGTACGAAGTAGAGAAGATTTTAGACTCTCGCATAGTTCAGAACTCAGTACAATATCTGGTTCATTGGAAAGGGTATGGTGTTGAGGAGAGATCATGGGTACCTGAATGTCGCATGCATGCTAACAAATTAAGAAGGGAGTTCCACGCGTTGCATCCTGAGAAGCCTGGTAGGAGCTGTCCGGAGTCCACTCCTCAGGGGGGGGGGGGGGGGGTACTGTGAGGAAACGCAGAAAAGCCGCCGCAAGGGCTCAGAGTGAGGCGGCTGTTTCCGCGTCTAACATGGCGGCACAACGCGAAGAAACCGCCGCATGCCGCATGGGCAGAGCGGTGGAGTCCGCATTGGATGCGGCGGATTGCACGCATGGCAAAGCAGCTGACATTGCGGCTGGACGCGGGGAAACCGCCGCTCGCTTAGAGAGCAGGGCGGCGGTCCCCGCGCCTGAATTAGTGATTACATTACAAGACATGTCTGGTATGACTGGGACTGCTAGTCCACACAGGTTCAGAAGGACGCGCGCGCACGCTGAGAGGCAAAGCTTATATGACAGCCAGAAAAGGGTCAGCTGACCAGGCGGGTCAGCTGACATTTTCACCACCTGCCATTAGTCCAGCACTTAGGGGAGGCGCTGGAGAGCGCTTTACTATATATACTGGGTGCTGGTAATTCTCTGGTTGTCTGCCGTTGCGATCACAACGTGGTAGCACTCAGACCTTGTCTGTATCTGCGTTCTAGCATAGTTTCCAAAGGTGTTGACATCAAGGAGTTCACACCTTAGCATTAGGAATATTGAACTGTATTATTTGTTATGACCTTCTGCCTGCCTGACTATTCCTCTGAACTCTGAATCTGTACCTTGCTATTTCTGATATCCTGTTGCCAAACTCTGCTCGTTCCTGGACTCTGTATTTGCCTCCTGACTCTGTACTGTGCTATTCTGATACTCCGTTACCAAACCCTGTCTGTTTATTGGATTCCGTATCTGCCTCCTGAATCTGCACCTTATCTGTCTGTGTGTTAACGACCTGGCTTGCCGACCTCGAGAACTGGCCTTACTGTTAGAGGCAGTTCCCAGACCTGTTAGTGACACCCTCCCTCTCGGGTGTCACTCACGCTCTGTCCTTCCAACCCTCAGCCTAGCTCCTCCCCCCTGGAGAGTCGAGGCCATAGGAAGGAACATACTTCTGGTGAAGTACTCAAAGTATACTGTTGCATATAACACTCACTTGTTCTCCCTGGTGTCCAGAGGTTAGTAGATATATCTGATTATCGGTGATACTGCAGATCACCAATAATCGGGTATATTTCTGTATTCCTGGTAAGACTGCAGATCACCGGTAATCAGATCCTCTCTGTGTTACACATGTGTTTGCCTTCTTAAAACAGAAGGTATTTCGATAACTCAGATTGGAGTGATCATATGAGTTCTCCCACAAGGCATCACTGCTAAATATGGAAATCATCCTTTGTTGTCCCTGTAAGCTAGCCACACCTCCAGAACCGCTAGAAAGCAATGATGTGTCAGCTTGTTAATTGTACAGAGCCATAATAATCCAACATGCATACAGACTGTTTTGGATTAGTTGATCCTCATCAGTGCATGGCATAGATTAATGTGGCTCTATGGGGTAGGACTTGAAACAGTAGACATAGCAATCTGGCTAGTATGCTGTGTACCATTGCAGATTTGATGCAATAAATACTATTGGATAATCATCCGTTGAGGGTCTAGTCCTTACTGGGATTGCTATGTCTACTGTAGAATCCAGGGAGATTTGATAGACCTCCTGCCCTACTAGGACTCCCCAATACAATCATCTTTACCCTTGAGGCGGGCAGAGTCATCGTTTACCTTTGTAGGACTTGAAACATCCAGAGTTACAGATTGCCCGGCAAGCTCATGGTGGACAGACACACTCTAAAAACTAAGAGTTCTGGTTCACCATGAGATTTCTGGGTAGTCTGTAAATTTGTTTACCAAAGATATTGGCAAAAACCAAAGTGCCTTTTGCCAAAAGTCATTTCCTTAAAGAGACACTGAAGCGAAATAAAAAAATATGATATAATGAATTGGTTGTGTACTATGAATAATTACTAGAAGATTAGCAGCAAAGAAAATATTCTCATATTTTTATTTTCAGGTATATAGTGTTTTTTCTAACATTGAACCATTCTATAATATGTGCAGATTACACAACACTCAGCATTCAAAATGATTCTTTCAGAGCAGTCTGTGAACTAATGACCTCTCCTCTGGCAGAGAAAAAGAAAACAGTTGAGATAATAAAAGTCAGATAACAGCCCTCTCCACCACTTTGAAAGTCGTAGAGCTTAATGGCTTTTTTGCATAGAGATAACAACTGGAGTTTCTTAACTCTTCCTGTACTGGAAACAATTAGACTGATGTATCTGATCTTAATGTTTTATTTCTTAGCCGTACTACACATACAAATCATAATATCATAATTTTTTTTTCTCTTCAGTGTCTCTTTAAAAACTTGGAATTTGGTGAAGGTTTCCTGTGTTTTTTTCATCATTTTCATGTGATAAATTACCAATTTTGGTCTGAAAAATGTCATCATTTCATAAAGCAGAATGATGTACATAGAATTAGTAAATACTAAATGAAAATGCCGCAGCAGTACACTTGTCATTACTGTTTATAAAGTTTGAGTGAGTGAGTTTGGTTTGTAAAGAGTCACTCCTCTACTTGTTGCCTTCAGCTTCTCCATCCAACATCTGGGGGGAAAAACCACGGCCATGTGACTATAATGATGCCACCTGCATTGTGGGAAACAATGCACTGGTCCGGTAAATAACAACTTTTGTGGTGTAAGCAACCAAATCCATGAATCGGTAAATAACAGTGTTTCTTGCAAATTTCGCCAAAGTCATTTTCGCATTGAAAATGCTATTTTGGTATTTGAGAAAATTTTCATGGAAATAGCTTGTATTTTCACATTTTCGTGAAAACTCGTAAATATTTTTTTTTTTTTGTTAATGCAAAAAAATCATTATTTTTACCATAAAAATTCACAAAAACAAAACAACAAAAAAGAAACAAAACTTATTTTCAATGGCATTTCCGCTCGAAAATCGAATTTAACATTATTTTTGCAAAAATGAATGCAAAAAGAATATTGGCTTTTTTTCGCTCATCACTGGTAAATAAAAGCATCAAAACTAACACTGAATACCGAATGCACTCTGCATTTGAGTTGTTTTCTCTGTGAGTACCAGTTTCAAATGCAGAATTTGGTGTTTGGAAA